>NC_140666.1:49490000-49922500 GCF_054131305.1 Coturnix japonica
CAGTTGCACAAAAACAAACAAACAAACAAACAAAAAACAACAAAACCCAGCTTGTGATTAAAGAAAGAAATGCAGAAATATCTGCCCTTGTGCTTAAGTTAGATAGCATCAAAATAGAAATAATTTTTTCCCCTTCTAATATTTTGACTACATGAATGACACAGTTTTTGAGCTAGTAATTATGTTTTCTTAAGTTCAATGAGACTGTGCAGGACATACTGTTTGCAATAGGATGATGATGTTCTATAGTACACATAACATTTAGCCCCTCATTCTTCCTTGAGAGTGCTCAGCTGTTTAACCTTCAGCAGTTAATTAGCATTTGTTTATTCTCCTGAAAAAGGTGGGAAGGGGCAAGGGAGGAATAAAATCTCCTGCTGCAAACCCAATGGCCAAGCCATGCCCAGAGACTAAGCACTGCTATTCCACATTACTTCAAAGCATGACTCTGATAAGGGTGTCTCTTACCCAAATCCTCCTCAAACAGCACCTGCAGACTGTATGTATGAACCCTATGTTATTTCACTAGAATGCCTGCACTTATCAGGGCTTTGAAGCCATGCTGGATGGCACTGTGATGGCAGAACATCATGTTTTCCTGCCCAACAGACTGGAATCTACTGTCTTCACCTATTAAGCATGAACCCGCACTGGTCTCACTGCATCAGAGCAGGATTCACACCTTCTGTCTTAACAAATACCTTCTGGAGTTGCGTACAACAGGAGCATGTCAAATCTCACTTTTATACTTAAATGGAAGCACCATGAACATGACCTGGTCATGGCACTCTTCCCTCATAACAGACAGAAAGGGTGAATTTATCTCATCATTATGTCAGGACCTTAAAGGACCACCCTTATGGGTATTTTCTCCTTAAATTTTCCATCGATGAAAATGGACTGCATTGTTTAATCCCACTTTTTGATGTACACAACTTGTCAAATTAGAATCCTTACTGTGAGCAGCTTTGCGTTCCTCACCCCAGCACCAAACTGTACCAACAACTGCTACATTGGTGGCTCAGCCCATGTCCAGCTTTGACATTGGATCTCTCTTTCTCTCCTCCCCTACACAGAAAACCATCTATCCAATCTCCATTGCTGCAGGAGTCATCCGTGCAAGACAATTTTCTTTCCTCCTTGTACCATAGTCTACATACTGATGTCAGCACAGTCTACAATAAACACAGAAGAAATACAAAATGGTAATGTTTGACAAGACAAAAACATGGGATATTTTCTGTGATTGCTTTGAGAAGAAGGGGGCATTTGGAAGAATTAAACCATCAAGATATTTTGCCACTTAAAGAGAAGCAGTGACTATATGTGTGATGCCATAGAACGTATGAAAATAAAACCCACAGTTAGTACATACAGAAAACTGTTTTAAAAATGACCACTGATCATCTGTTAGAAGACTGCAGTGATGTCTGTGCAGCTGCCACTAACCCTTGAGATGTATGATGTGATGATGCCTTCATTACAATTTTCTAATGTACTTTTTTAGCTGGCAACTTCATTCAGTCTTAGAGCATCTTGGCTTATACAGCAGAAAGCAAACCAGATGTTACAGCAAAGGACTGAATCTGTCTCTTGAATAAATCTCACCACTTCCCTCATGGACTTCTCTTCATCACTGCAGCATCTACTCACACTGATCCAGGCTGTGCCTAAGTTCCTATGATAGATGCGAGACACTTTTGTCCTTGTGATGGATGCATGGTGTTGGTGTCCCTCACCCAGAAGGAGCAGCATGAACGCTGGCATTAAACACTTTGTAAATGAGCTGCGAACCTGTGTGAAAATCTTACGTAAAAATGAATACGAAGTGCACAAAAATACTGCAGTCGTAGCATAAGGCTCTGTAAGTGACAGCTTATATGGCCATCTCTGGCATTCATTCATCACATCACATGAATTTTACATCTCTTTACTGAATAGTTTGTATCCCCCTGTAAACATTCCCAACTGCTCAGTTTAAAGCACATTCTTCCTTCCCTGCCCCAAATGCATTCAGCAGGTAAAAAAACACAAATGCACTTTCACTATGCCTCACCAGATACACAGTTCACCAGATACAGGGGACCCAAGACACCTCCTTAACTCCCTCTTCAGACAATTTATGTAGTGTTAAGGGAAGAAAAACACACAGCTTTGAGCACAGCGTGTGGAATAGGTGTTCACTTCCAGGCCCAGCAGCTTCCCGCACTGCTCCCAAGGCAACACAACCAATCATGCTGCCAATTCTCTCTATGCTTGAGGCAAAAGTATGACCTAGCTTCTTGAGAACAGTTTGTCTGTAAGCAAAACTACTGCTGCCAACCTTGAAATTTCATGAATGAAGGGAGGAAGGAGCTTTAACTCAAATTAAACTCCATCACGTCCATGCAGCAGAAGTAGTAGAGAAATCTTAGATTTCCAGGGTTTAGGAAAGGCCTAAGGGACTTCCAATGTTGCAAAGCATTTCCTCAGAACTAGACTTTTAAAGAACAGCAGCTGAGTTCCGCTCTCAGCTCAACCATCCAAGTTGATTTTGGGGAATTCAAAGATACTCCAAGAGTGGAGCAGAGCCATAGCTGAGCCAAACACTCCACTCTGCATTAACACCATTACATTTCCTATTTTTCTGTTGTGAATTTTTCATGGCCACCTGAGATCACTGCATGTTGTTATAAAACTGCTTTAATTCAGCTGCACTGACTATTTTGATCGGGAGACAGAAATGGTATGGAATGCCCTTTGCCTTTGGGAGAATGCAAACAGTTCATTCTGCAGTCAGCATTTCTAATCACAGTATTGCAGAGATGCCATTGATGTTCCATGCAGCCATGAGGCACCATGGCCCTGGCACCCTGCTGGCTGGTGGTGGCTGCAGCCCTCTTCCTGTGGTACTGAACAGACACTGGTGGAACACAGAGAAAAGCAGAGCAAAGCATAAAGCACAGTGCGAATTCAGCAGCTTGTTGTAAATACAAATGAAGAACGTCAGCCCATTTACAGAACAATCCCAAATGTATCAGCAGCTGCTCGTGCTGATTTCACTGCAGTTATTGCGATAAGAAATTGCCCATAATGGTTTAATTATGGAGGCTTTGTGTGATCTCTTTTAAATAATTCTGCAGCTGCGTTCAATTTGCAAACATTATGAAGTTCAATGAGGCCAAGTGCAAGGTCTTGCACTTAGGTTAGGTGGAGAATGGCTCAACAGCAGCCTTCACGAGAAGGATTTGGGAGTGTCAGTTGATGAAAGACTCAACATGAGCTGGCAATGTACACCTGCAGCCCAGAATGCCAACCATATTTTTGTGATAGCAGTGAACCAAAGCGTGACCAGCAGATCAAGGAAGGTGATTCTGCCTCTTTACTCTGTTTTCAAGAGACCTCACCTGGAGTACTGCACAGAGTTCTGGGGTCCCTAGTACAAGAAGGACATGGAGCTGTTGGAGCAGGTCTAGAGGAGGGCCACAAAGATCATCAGAGGGCTGGAGCACCTTCCCTATGAGGACAGGCTGAGAGAGCCGCGGTTCTTCAGCCTGGAGTATAGAACACTCCAGAGGGAACTTACAGCTGCCTTCCAGTACCTGAAGGGAGCCTACAGGAAAGTTGTGAAGGGACTTTTTAAGGGCAGGTAGTGACAGGATGAGGAGAAATGGTTTTAAACTGGAAGAGTGTAGATTTAGACTAGATATCAGGAAGAAGTTCCTTACTGTGATGGTGGTGAGATGCAGGAACAGGTTGCCCAGTGTGGTTGTGGATGCCCCCTCCCTGGAAGCATTCAAGGCCAGGCTGGATGAGGCTTTGAGCAACCTGGTCTAGAGGGGGTGTTGGAACTATATGATCTTAAAAGTCCCTTCCAACCCCAAACATCCTATGATTCAGGGAATTTCTGTTGTATTTATTTGCGGATTTCTCAAGTGGAATCCTGCAACACTTCAATCCAAAGCCCTAAAGCAGTTCAGACTGGAGCACTAAGCTGCACTCAACCTGCACTGTGATTATTACGCCCCCCCAATCACAGAAAACACAGTGGCACAACCTGGGCCAGACCCTCCTGGAGCACTAATAGCGCTAATGAGTTTCAGGGGCACTGGGAAGTGAGAGGTTCTGCCACACCTGCAAACAAGATGTGCTTCTGATCACATGAAACTCACAGGAGTTTTGGCATTCCTTTCAGTACAATACCAGTTGGTGCAAAACTCAAAGCAGAATATTATTAGATGATGTGAAAATATTACTTTATTTTCTGCTCTTCAGATATTCCTTTTTCGCATTTTAATTAAAATACTGTACCCTTAAAAGCATGAGTGAGGCCACAAATGGAGCACTACATTGAATTATTATGTATGTAACACTATGCACATATACTCTGTTGGTGAAAATCCCTAACCTGTGGCCATTTCCTTCTCTGCTACCCACCACCACTAGCATATTGACCAGAAATCAGGCCTGAGTTACTCCTGTCTGCCTTCTGACTGCAGAGCTTCTCTCCCACCATCCCAGGGTGAACAGCAACTTGGGCCCGATGCATCACAGCCTGAGCTTAAGGACTCTCAGATATGGGGCAGGAAAAACTCACGATGTCCAGACACTTGTAACACAGCACAGCCAGAAATAAGCTGTGTGTAAGGCTGTAAGATGATGGCTTAGAGACATTTGGGCTTCAAGGATTTGGAAGTGAGACTGAGCTCCACTGCTTGGAACAGCACAGTGTGTGTCTGCAGCAGCCCTGTGTGTTGGACTTGGGGGGAAGGGTTGGGTGCCCACTAAGCCAAGTGGCCATGAGGAAGGATACGATCAGTGCCAGGAAACAACACTGCACCTTTAACCATTTCGCCCATGATGCACCCTACTGACCACATGTCGACTGAAAACAGAAATGAAATGGAGGTAAACAAGCAAACAGGAACACAACAACAAATCAATGAGAGATGTATCCGACCTCATGTGGCATAGGATCTGCCCTGCACTCTGCAGAGCTGTTCCACTCATGCACGCAGGGGCTGTGGCAGCACAGCAGGTCCAGGAGAAATTCACTCATACAGCTTTCCTGACCCCAGTATGGTGGAAATACTATAATATTAAATATAAAAACAAAACAAAACCAACCAACCAACAACAAAAACAAACAAACAAACAAACAAACCCCCAACAATCTGAATGAGATCCACAGCTGCTTACTGTGTCACAAGAAACCTTTATAATACAAATCCACTGAGTGGTACGTTTTTTTTTCCCTCTTTTACCATTTCCATTTGCATTCATTATCCAGGTTCACACCGCTTTGCACTGCAGGTCAATGCTGCTCTTTGCATTCCATGAGGAGATGCAAACTGCTTTTCCTTTCTCATTTCAGCTACAGAGATATGTCCATGTATCCTGAAGCTGAACAGGCAGAAGCCACAAAAGCAGCCTGAATCCCATGAAGACACATTCACCTCTTACTCAGGGGTCTGAAGAGAAGCTGTGGAGAACACTGGACTCCCACAGTGCCCCCTTACAGCCTGCTGGCTCCCTCCCATCAGCACTCCATAAGGCTAGCAGTGAGCAGGAGGTTAAGGAATCTCCTGATTTTTGTTCTATGTGACAGGGAACATTCATTTCTCAATGTGGCAGTGGAAACACAACAGCACTGAGCTGTACCCTCTGCAATGAATTCCAGAGCAAATCAGGGAACTGTTCACCTGTTACAAAGAAGAGCAGTTCAGCTGGGTTAAACACTGCTAGCCACTATCTAAACGGGAACACAGTGTGGAAATCGCACTCTTCACATCCAGCATGGAACTAAGGTGGTACTTTTCCCAGTAGTGACACCATAAAACCACATTACCTCTGCTGTCCTTGCTCTATGATTAAGTCATAGGGCATGGAAGCACGAAAAGAGACAGCCTGCTCTCTCAGGGCCGGAAGCTGGGGGAGAAAAAGGAAAGCATCATGCTGCTGGGTTACATGTATTTCTGCAGTGTTACACTGAGCAACAGCTAAAAAGGGGTTGGGTTCTGATTGCTAACGTCTGAATCTGAGGAAAATGCTCCATGCCGGGTCTAAAGGTTATCTGCTGCTTTGTTTAGCATATGAGAAGCTGAATCTCTCCAAAACAAATAAATAAACAAATAGAGAAATGAACAGAAGGCTCCATGTTGGGAAGCAATAAGCAAACCCATATATGCAAATTGTTGCTGCTTTCATCACAAGCTGGATAGCATGCAAAGAATTAGGGGAAGATTGAGCAAGCAGTTGTTTGTTCAGCTGTTGTTAACCCCTTTGTATTCACAGAATCACAGAATCACAGAATTACCTGGGTTGGAAGGGACCTCAAGGATCATGTAGTTCCAACCCCCCTGCCTAGCAGGGCCACCAGACATACGCCTTTACTAGATCAGGTTGCCCAGGGCCCCGTCCAACCTGGTCTTGAACACCTCCAAGGATGGGGCATCCTAACCTCCCTGGGTTAGGTCCTGTTCCAGGACCTAACCACTCTTCTAGTAAAGAACTTTCCCCTAACATCCAACCTAAATCTTCCCTCCTTCAACTTAAAACCATTTCCCCTAGTCCTGCTATTATCAGCCCTTTCGAAGAGTTTACTCCAGTCCTGCTCCTAAGCCAGGAGGTGGTGAGACGCAGGAAGAGGTTGCCTTGGGACATCACTGAGGCCGAGAAGTTCCACTGGCTGCCTACTGAAATGAAAATGCTGTGAGGCAGAGATTATTCTTCTACTCTGCTCCTCAGGTTTTGGCAAGGAAACTTCCTAAAACTGTCAGATAAGAAGCAGGGAAGATAAACATCTGAATATATCTGATGACCGAAGAGAATAATCGGTGCCTTCTTCCCTGCCTTCCCCCTGCTGCTCTTCTGAGCCAACCAGAAACAAACCAGATCAGAGCTGAAGTGTCACTGCATCTTCAAGAGAAACTGAGCTGAAGGTCAGGGGTTCTTTACAGCCCATATCCAGCAGCAGTGGTCAGAAACCTGTGAAGGATTTGAGAGCACTCTATCATGCTCCACTAGTCTCAGTCCTCTGTTCCCCAAACTCAGATGGAGCATGATATATTCCAGTAGTGCAGCATCAGAAAAACAAACACCCCAAAGAGCACTTTCACTCAATTCCAGCCAGCTCAAGCAAGTGCACACCACAAAACATGTGGAAGTGTTTCCACTATATGGAACCTCTAGAGTGCTCCCTGGTTTGGATCCCACGAAAAAACAGATTATAAATACCCTAAACCATACTAAACTTAAGACACTGGGCTGCTATTGCAATGTATTTCTACGGCTAAAGAAGTATTTAATATTTGATCTTGTTAAGCACTCTCATATAAACTCACTGGAACATGAACCTTTCCATGCCTCTTCTCCACTACTGAAAATGAATGCTATTACCCTTGTTTCTTTCCCACTGAGTTACGTGGGGCACTGGAACATTGCTGTGGCGTCATCAGCTCTGATCCTAATACATTTATCTCACATGAAAGCATTCAGACTGCTTTGAGTTCTGTCTTACCTTTAAAAAAATAATACACAAATGCATTTCCAATCCATAACGTGAAATTCTCTGAGATATGGAAGTTATTATCAATGAGAGCTGGACACAGCTTTCAGCCAAGTCCTGGAGCTTTCAAAACTTCTCGTACTTCTGCAGTGCTCAGAGTTGGGCAGCTTTCAGTTGTTCCCACTAATACCCAAGTAACTGAGACAAGAATGGAGGAAGCATCCAGCAAACAGCTGACTACAAAGGATTACTAGGATTTGCCAGCAATTCTTTGATCTGTAAATCCATCTGGAAGCCAACCGAAAGCTGCATTTTTGACAGTATCAGATAAAGGAACCTCCCTGCCTTTGCAGCTAAAAAGAAATATACGGATTTTATGTGTGATTTCCTTCTGCTACACTCTAGGCAGATGACAACAGTGGGCTCACTGCAAACTGACACCATTGGAATGGCCAATCCTCTGCCCTACTCTGGCTCAAGTGTCCTACCAGGTTCTGTAGATAAAGGACCTCAGATTCCTTTTATTCCTTATCCCTCCATTCTTTTTATTCCAAATCACCTGAAAAAGGACAGCCTCTGATAACACACAGTAGCAGCTGTGGCCTAGCCCAGACACACAACATTTCCGGGGATGGAATTGCAGTGATTTACAATGTTGATTTGACACTTCACACTAAATTTTCAGGATTTGTTCAAAAGCTCAGTCAATATTCTGATGCTACCCCTGAATAAGACACTGCCATAACAGATTTTTCTCAGAGCCAGAAAGAAATACAACAATTCCCATGTTCACGTGATCTTTTTCAAAACTATGTGGTTTAAATTATATGACTTAATATATTTTGCCTTTAGAAATGGGCAGGACACGATATATGTTCTTGTTGTAAAGGAGAGCCATCTGCTAACCACAGTGCTACATTTTTACACTGAAATTTCTTTTCTTTTTCCCCTGTATTTTGGTTGCTTGCTTAATAATCTAAAAAAATGATCTAAACATCTCCAAATAGCTCAAACAGAAATGTTCTCACTGTTGAAAACTCAAACTCACTTCTATTACAACACACAGTTTTTCACTGAATGATAAAAATAAAAGTAGAGGAAAAGAGCATTTAGAGATCTGAATGTTTTCAGAGCCAAGTAACACCTAACTGTCCAACTAGCATCCCAACTGGTAGTCTCTGGGACCACAGATCTTTAGAAAATCTCTGCTGAAGGGAATTGCTTTGGTTTTGAATATGTAACAACACGGCATGGTGGATGTTATTCTGATGGGCCAGCTGTGCACTCCCTGCCCTTCCAGGCATACAGGTGGGTTGTCTGGCTGAGCTTGTGCTAATCTGAGGGCTCAGTACGCACCTCCTCTTTCTGTTCATTTTCTAATATTGCTTTCACCACCCTGAAATTGGCAAAAATAATATTGCCCAAGAAGAGAAGAACAAGATGGGAAGGAAATGCAGTTTAAACTACAAGACAGACATCATGCAAGTAAGGGAAAGTTCATTTTCACACTGAGCACCTTATTTCCATTTGGAAACCACACTGGAGATACAGACACCTTATTTCTTCTTGTTTTAAGGAAAAAAAAATGTTGTATTGGCCCAACCAGGAGCCCATACAGCATTGATATGAACCTGAATCCATGATGCATTAGCAAGCAAAAGGTCATGATGTCACCACAAATGCTACGACATTGCTGTTTCCAAATCATTAAAGCAGAAAAACAGAGTTATAGGAACCAGAAGGGGCAAAATAAGATTTTTTCCCCATAGTTTTCCTTTGAAGAATAACAAGCAAAGCTATCCAATTCGCAATCATAATGCTTGTTTCCTATGTTGCTTATCAGTATCACAGAAGAACTGCATAAAGTGGAATGATTACAGCCATTAAAATAATTTATTTGGCTGAAATATTTCTGTGCATCTGTTTTTCATTTTTGATGTTGTCTATATCAGCAGTGAGCTATTTCTATTCACTCGTATCTCTGGGTTCAGTTTCTTGCTTCTATCTTTGTAATCGCGGTACATTTGTTTACACGGGGTGGGTGGAGGAGAGGAACAATTGATGGGTGAAGCTGCAGCACATGGCACAAGGATACAATCCCTTCCTGGAAAGAGGATTTTGTGGCGAACCATTTCTCCCATAATGCATCCCACAGACCATATATCCACTAGGACAGCAGAGACAGGAGGTGGAGAAGGAGGAAAAAAAGCAAAGTTAACTATGACATTTCACTCCTAAAGCAGGGGACAAAGAGCAGGGTGAGCAGAGCAGTACCAATCATTTTATCTTTAGTTTTTTCTTTCCCCACATCTTACAGAAGCTCAAATAAACACATTAACTACAAGCTGTGTCAGCTGGCTTGGTGGTAGTGAGCAACAATGGTGCAAGAAGTTCAAAAGCAATAGGGTTGGAAAAAGGCTCACCATTGGCCAGTAACGACTGTGCCAAATCATGGTGTATGCTGAGTTTATGGTAAAAAAAAAACCAACACCAAAAACCTCAATTGGTGGCAAACCAACAGCCCAGGCAATGACCATCTAAACAAAACCCACCTGCAACTGCATAGTCTGCGGACTCTGTCCTGTAGCAGTGCAAAGGAGGTTCCCAATGGAACTACTCCTGTAAGCAAAGGCCACGTGGATACGTATCACACTTAGGGGCTATCTACAACTGCTGCTTGAGGATCTGAACCAACATTCTATCCATAACAAACCAAAGAAACAAACAACTCATTTCTTGGTCAAATAAAATCAAGGTGAAACGTTCCATCTGGGACAAGGAGGGTACAGGGTATGGGGCACAGGACAGCAGGAGCATGCCTGAGGCTGCAGCAGTTTTCTTCACAGTGATGGCTTTGGGAGCTTCCCCGGGAAGCACAGCAAACCAGTGTTAATGGTATATCTTTAGCCAACCCAGTGCAGAAAGAAAATGAAAGCAGTGAATAGTCCTTACACAGGCAATGGGCATAGTAAGGGGAAAAAAGGAGGGGAGCTTCAGTAATGTGGCAGCACAGGAGCAGGGAGCAAAGAGCAGCCCTTCTGTTCCTTCCCTGGGAGATATGGCAACAACTCTTGGAACTTTCCCAGCTGTACACTTCATCACTAAAGTGTCCCTAAGATTTTCTTATTTGAGAACTGAGTGCATTTTCTGTCCTCTCAGGGACAATTATAACAATGAAGATTTATTTACTACATGTTTTGAAAGAAAAAACAAGTGGGTATTTGGCGTAAGGAGCTGTAAAAGATGCCAAGCTCAGGTCAAGTCGATAACAACACACATCAAAGTCCTTCAAGAAACATTGCTCTCAATAAATATTATTCTGTGCTGTTAGAATCTACTCAGTAACTGCCTACTTTCTTGATTTTCCCATTAAGATCTGCACTGTGAACTCACAACCATTACAAAGAATTAATGACCTCTGTCATTGATTAATCTCTTTGTCAAAAAGACGAGTGGCAGCTCCTGAGGACAGAACCTGAGACCGTGCACTTTTCTCCACTGTGTGCTTTATCCCTTCCTTCCCTTCTTAGTCTGAGTTTGATTTGCTCACTAATAACTAAGAACGATCTCCCATTATTCAGCAATACCACACTGACAACTTCATCCCCTATTAACACCCCAAGAAGAGTAGGTGCCTGCAGCACCCAAGAATGAGAACCTCCTCCCCATCACCTGCCTTTTATATTCATGATGTCTTTTCCTGATACATTTTCTGTTTCTCCTCCTGGTGCCCCTACAGCCACAGATCCACCTCACACCTGTGTGCTCCGACATGCAGCCCTACCGTTCTCCTTGTAGCCCATTCCCAGGATGACCTCCGGTGCTCTGTAGTACCGTGTCACCACGTACGGAGTCATCATGAAGCTGGTGCCTGCGGTCCTGGCCAGCCCAAAATCCAAAATCTTCAGCGTGCAGTCAGATTTTACCACAATGTTACTTGGTTTTAAATCCTGCAAAAGATTGCAAAAGAGTGAAAGGAGTGCACAAAGCCATAGCCACGGCAGTGATGGACATTAATTTTTCAAGGCACATTCAAATACTCTTGCACTACTTCACTGATGGTTTCAATCAGAAATCACTGGCAAAAACTTTGCACCTGTTTCTCTGCAATATCTTGCAAAAAGTGTTGCCCACTGGGTGTACCCTGAGGCTGTACTCATATGGTGGGAGCTTACTGGTGTGAAATAATTTCATTGGGCTGTTTGAGAAGTTCAGATGATTATTAAAGTACTATTTTGTGGGATTTTTTTTAATGCTGTCAGCCTCACAGAGATATTCCAACTGTCTTACGTGGAGATGGTTTATTGCTTCATTTGTTTTAATAAGAAATCAACTCATCCTTTCTCAGAAATTATCTTGAAACCAGATCCACATCCTCCTATGTACATACAACACAGCAAGAAATAAAGCCTTTGCTTACTGTAAGGCAACATACCTCTTGTGAACAATTTCATAAGGAAAGGACATATGCATATATATATATATTTCAGCTGAAAATACAAAATTAGTACAAGACCACTGTAATAAAGAATAGGGGTGTTTTTAATCCATTCAGCACTGCCTCATGTGCTCACAGTCACACAAACTGTTTCTTCTGTTGTTGGGGATCACAGTGCTACCGCCCATACTCGCAGCCGTGTTTTAAGGAGCAATAACATTTCTGTAGACATTTCAGAGATCATAATCACTTTGGTGATTTCCAGTGCATATTGGTGATTATTATCATTATTTTTAATAAGCACATTACCTAAGAACAGTTCTAAAACAAACATGAGGCAACTCAGTGAATGGAATGGGCTATGATTAGTAAATGCACAGTGATTTTTCTGGAAGTAGGGCTTAGATCCGCAGCACACAAGAAACTCAACTGGTTTCCACAAGGATGGCATTTGCCACCCTGAGTTCCAAACTGGAGTTTCCTTACCCTGTGAATAATTCCCGCAGAGTGCAGGTGCTTGATGCCACAGAGCATTTGATACAGCAGGTAGGACATTCGCTCATGGTCTAGCTCCATCTGAATCACCTGGCACAGGTTGGCATCCATCAGCTCCATCACCAGATAACTAAATGGAACAGCAAAGCCAGGAAGGTTATCAGCTGTGCTGAGCATTGCCTCCAGTAACTAACAATGTCAGAAAAGTCACAAGTGTCCCATGCCATGGCCACTTGGCCTTCAGTAATGGCTCCCACAGCACATGCAGGAACCTGAGTGAAGTCTAAGCAGCTCCAAAATGTGTCTGCACATGAAATGGCTCCAGTCCTAAGACTGCACAGCCTAACTCAATAATTGGTCCTGAGCTTTTGGTAAATAAGCTTCACTGACAACCTCAGCAAAACCTGCACTCAGTCCCCTTCGCAAGGAAGTTAATAGGTTGAACACATTGGCACATTTCTTAGCAGACATCTCAGAAGCTCAGCTTATGTGATCACAAATTGCTCAACTTCGATGTACCACTTAATTACATCCTAATTGTAACACAACAGCAAATTTTGGTGAGAAATCGGTTTTCAGTTTCTATGTGAGATGCATGCTTCATCTTCTCTCCAGCACTGGTTACTTCCTGTGCTCTACATATGTCTGCAGGAACAATATGATGCATAATATTCATATGATAATACTAAAACCATCCTCACCCAACTCCAACAACTATTTGTCTCTTATCACCAGCTGATATCTGATTACAGAAGAGGAATACATTTCAATACCACACTTACAAGATATGGGGAGGACTGAAAGCTAAAAGGAATATTACTACACAACACTATTTGTAGTTCCATTTGGTGCAGCTCCATACTCTGCACAGCAGTGCTTGTGCATCTGTACAATGCCCAGCAGAGATGCAGTTGTCCTCTGCATTGAGTATGAGTCAACCAGGCAAGCAATTAAAGACAGCCAGGTTATTACAGAGCAAACATAAAGGATGTTCCACATCTGTCACTCTTACAGGAAATTACTTCAGAGCAAATTGCTGCACACTTGCAGCACTTCAGAAACCCAGTATTGGCACCTTATAGATGCTTTGAACACAGGCATGCACATAGCTGTCTGATCACAGTGCAGACTACACATGGACATTTTTCAGGGTGGCTCATCACCTCTGTGTTCTGCTGAGTTATTGCATTAACGGTACACTAAAACACCATCTCAAAAGCTTTGGTTTAATTATTTCCTGTATTACTTACACATCCTGGAACTCTTCTAGAGATTTCTGTGGTGTGAAGACATTTAATAAACTGATAATCTGAAAAACAGAGCAAAACAAAAGGAGGAATAGAAGCGATAAAGGCAAAGCAGTCAAACTCATTCTGAAGCATGTATTGAAAGATAAACTCTATTTTTCACTGCTCGATTAATACCAACACCTCTCACTTTATGGCTCAGGAAGAAGTCAGTAATATTCAGAATAAAATGCCTCCACAAAACCACCACTTCCCTATTTACAGAGAAACAGTAGAGAAAAACATGCTCTGCTCTCTCTCCTTCCATCATCCCTGCTATCCTATCAGGGCTCCCATTTGGCACAGCCTTCACAGATGTACATGAAAGAAACCCATTCACCTATGTGGCCACACATCATCAGAGAAAAAGCAGCTCTTGATCAGTTTACTTTTCAAATCTCTCTCTTTTTCCAAATTTTAAATTAAAAAAGACCCCCAAAAGAAGAGTTTTCTTCTGATCAAACCAAAACAGCGGTCTGACTCCATGCATAAGACTTACATTTTTGTGATTCACACACTTCATGAGGACCAGCTCTCTGTAAGCACGTTTGGCGTGGGTTTGGTTCTGGAATGGTCTGCTGAGCTTCTTAATGGCCACGTTTCTATCAAGGATGGCATCGTATGCAGCGCTGCAATCATGACAAACACAGGGGACATACATGTTAGAGGAGCTCCTTCTTTTTCTATGGCAAATTCCTGAGCCTCAAGACTGCTATTTCCATTTTTTCCTCTCCTTGAGAAAAATGCTGGGACAAGGAGAGATTGTCTAGTGAGAAGAAAGAAGCCAGTGAAAGGAACCATGTACCACATCAGCAGGGAAGAGCATGCACCACTACTTCTGACATCCAGTTTCATAGGAATCTAACACTTATTTTCAAGGGGTAGAAATAAAAGATTAAATAAAAGCACAATGAGAACTGGTGGAGACGAATAGTTTCACAAAGCAGCTTGGTGTAGCAGGTACAGCAGAGAGGCTTCTGCAATTCCTATCATGATTAAGGACACGTTCACCAAGTATCTCAATGAACAATTCCCCACTTTCAATTAGAATTAATTTAGCCTTTTCTTTATCACATTTTCTAATGGAATCAAATTATTTAATCATTCCTTTAGACCATATCATCCAGGTCCAATTACATGCCTGGAAGCAGGACTATTTCTCAAAATTTCTTTCTCGCTTCCTTTTCATAAGGAAAACAAATTGTTATGTATGCTTAGTTTAAAAAATTGAATGCATGAAGAAATACAGACTCGGGTTTCCAAAGTGGTCTTAAATATGGGCTTCTCAAATTCTCCTTTTTAGTTTTAAAACGTTTTGCACAGCTTTCACATATTTTGATAATTTTCACCTCTTAGGAGTTTGAACCACTTATTTTGGTCACTCAAATATGATGACACAAATTCCAGCTTCTGCATTTTATAAATGCATATTAGAAATATTCTCAGACTAAATCAGTCCTCAGACCCCATTCCTGATTACTCTCTTTTCCATCAATGTGGAAAGGTTTGCTACAGGCTTTTGCTACAGCAAGAAAAACAGGAGTGTATTTCCTACAGGGTAACTCCACCAAATCACTTCTTGATGTTCCAGCAATGACAACATGAAGCACCAGAGCAACTCTTCAAAATCCCATATTTTTTTCCTATGAATCCCTGTGTATTGTAGATTTTCACTCACGTTACCCTACTGACTGCGTACAGAGCAGAAAGCAAAGCAGTATTGGAAGCTGAGTTACAAAGCCAACAAAAATTTACAAGCATACTAAAAAAAAGCTGGCAATGTCTATCTTGAAATGTCTTCTCCTTCTGCACTCTGTAGTTCCCAGTTATACTACTCCTACATCAGGAGCACACCAAATATGTACCCAAAGAGGAACAGTTGATTAGCAGAGATAGTAAGAAATGTGAGACATGATAGTGGATTTGTGGCTTTTGCTCTCTTTTGGGTTGATCACAATGGGACACCATAAAAACAAAGACAAAAATATCCTTATTCCATTCATAAAGCATTATACTTCATGGAAACACAAAATCCAAGGAGTTTAAAAACAAGATCTTTCAATAACGAACTGTTCTGCATCCATCATTCAAGGACATTCATTGAAAACATCTCAGCAGACAAATGTCTGAGCTAATTCACACTAATTCATCACCCAACGTCTTTAAAAAGGACAGTCACAGAACCATAGAATTGCTTGAGTTGGAAGGGACCCTTAAAGGTCATCTAGCTCAACTCGTCTGTAATAAACAGGAACATCTGCAATTAGATCAGGTTGCTCAGAGCCCCATCCAACCTGACCTTGAGCATCTCCAGGGACAGGGCATCCACCACCTTTCTGTTCAAGTGTGCCATTGTCTCACCACCCTTTGTGCAAAAAACACCTTGCTTACATCCAATCTCCACCTTCTGCTCTGTTTGTTCACTTTTTCTGAATTTTTCTTTCTCAGGCAAGGCAGGAGATACAAAAGTACCAACTTAAAATCTGCAATGCCTTTGCAAGCCCTTGGGAACAATCCATTCCGAGTCCACCATGTAACACAACAGCTGCGTCCTCCACTACGGAGGAAGAGGAAACAATCCCAATAATCCTTTGTACAGTGGTGTTTACTCTGAGATACTGGGATCTCACCTTCTGTTCTTCCCTAGACTTCCATCAAACAGAAGGTATCCAACTACCTCAAGACCCAAATATGGGAATTCATTGCACTGAGTCAATTAGTAACACTGGTGCCTTTTCCTATTCATCAGAGAGCCGCTTTTGTTCACCAACAGCTGGTGCTGCATCTTAGCACAATGAAATCACAGGTCCCACATGTGGGCCTTTTCACTGGTGCTTGTAGAGGAAGTCCCTCCTTTGGAACACCAAGGTTAGCACTGACGATCTACCAGCTCCCTAAGAAAATCTTCCATCATGGGCAGAAGTGTGGCTGTCTGAACAGGTAGCTTTGGGGAGCAGGAGTAAGAGAGAATAATGAGTGCCTGTGAACTACTCTGAGAAAGCTGATTGTGAAAGGCAAGGCCAAGATCTCCACTAAAGAACAGGACACACATACCAAAATCTGGGCTCCTTTCTCTATGAACTGTATTGAAACACTCTGCTCACCTACAAAATTATTTATGAATTTATACGGCTGCTTTATTTTGGTAACAAGGACCATAATTCAGCCCTGGGTCCTGCTATGAAATGTTACTTCACAATAAGCTCAAAAAAAAAAATAAAAATTTCAAGTTTACCATCCTATCTCTGGCAGCTGTGCAGATGGAAAGCAAAATAAATAAATTCTTCCCCCAACAACTGTTTATGACAGATTTTTTAAGGTAAAAGCAAGCATTAAAACTGTCTTTTTTAAACAGTAAATAACATGAAACAAACCAATTTAGCAGAGAAAAATTTTAGCCAGATGTGAAAATAAATTTACCAAGACTTATGAGTAATTACAGCTACTTAACGAGCCTTTGCTGGTTCCAGTTAAAAAACAACAACAAAAACAAGGAAAAGAAAAATCAAATTTATGTCAGGCTCATGAATTGATACAGATAACCATAATTTGGATCACTATTTACCAGTGATTTTGTGTGAGAGTTTAGGCATTTGCAGAAGCAAACAATCACTTGTCTACATACATTAAAAAGCAAAGAACACTCTAGCTCAATGTCCAAGATGCTTTTTGAACAGATACTTATCAACACTTCAAAATGGTTCTCCCCCTGCAGTAGTAACTCTTTTAATTAGTAACATTTATAATTCTATGCTGTTACTGTAATGTTTCCACAACAGGAAAATGATTTTTGTCCTTGATGTAAATTTCAGGATAGCAAATTAAGCCCAAGTCCCTGCTTCCAGCAGCCCATTTCTGTTCCATGAGAGGTATTACTGCTCATGCAAATTCCCCTGCTGAAATCTACCAGTAGAATCACGTAAGACAAGATGGAGGCACTGGGGGGGGGGTCTCTTCTCCAGGTTAGTGAAAGCAATGCTGCTGCTAATAGATGGAATCTGGTCCTGAAGTGAGTGCTGAGGCAGCTCCTGACACAGAAGATGAATGTGTATTGTGCACCTAATCAGTACTGAAGGGTTTGATAGCAAATTATTGATAAACTACTACAAAACAGGTCCCAGTTTCTGAGGATGTGGGCACTGCAATTCTGTGGTCAGGCAAGGCAGAAAACCATTCTCAGCATTCAACTCTCACAGTGCAAGAAAAGCTTCTTAGGAGCTTTGAAGATTTGGACAAGTCCAGAAGCTGGACACCTATTGCAACTGCTGGCAACAGCTCTGTTCTGAATGCGGAGTTGGCATTTAGCAGTAATAATCAACTATTTTTACTCCATAAATAACGGCTCCTACACTAAAGCAGTCTCAAAAAGCTGGCTAAGTTGTGAAGGTTCTCACCAAGTTCTTGCTTTACCTTTGGTTCTTAATGTGCTGCTCTCAGCTTAGTATTTTTCTGGTAAATTACGGCTCACGGCAGGTAGACTACAACATGGCAGATGCTAAACAAAAATGATCATTTGCCCTATCAGTCACATAACACTTCTCCATCTGTCCCATGAAACTGTATTGTCTTTTGTGGCCTCAAAGTATTGCTCAGTCATTGGTGGAACTGGCAGTACTTTCAATTTCAGCTTTCTTGTCTTCTCATTTGATTTTCTGTCCCAGGGCATTCTGAACATCTCCTGTCAACTATTAGTATAGAAGAGAAATTCACTTTATTTTGAAGATTTTACTTAGCTTAATTGCCTTTAAAAGAAAAAAAAAAAAAAAAGACTTTATATTTTATTTTTGCTGCTTTTAATTAACCCACTTTAAGCTACATTTAGCCCTTTTCTGTTTGAGAACTCATTGGCAGCTACCTCGCTGCAAAAGGTTTCCATTGCAGATGCTGCAGAATGCTCTGAGTCATGACCAGTTCCTACACAGTGCTCCCTGATTTTCACTGCTCGAAGACTGAAATTACAAGATTTGCCCGGGATGTAATTTGCACTGCCCCTGGAAATAGCATCACAGTTGTCAACTGCATTCAGCTTTTTCTCCTTCTCCCTTGCTAGTTGCATTTTACTATGTGGAGAAACAAACCCCATGCTAACATCCTCACCAGCAGCAGAATTTATCAGACTCCTTTTGCCTCAGGATGTTTGTTGCCCAGTGTTCATTTTTACAATGGTAGACAATGTCTGCAACTAGCAAACTGTGAAGAAATGCAAAAGGCAAATCCTATTTAAAAGCAAAGAGAAAGTGCTGATACTCACCAAACTATTCCCTGAGCCCCAGAGCCAATTGGTTTCAAGTTCTGGTAGCGCTTGAGAACAGTGAAGGTCGAGTCACCCACTTCCACGCTGTAGAACTGGTTGTCAACTTTGCTTTTGCTCATGTTGTAATGCTTGGCAATGTATGACACATCCACTTGTTTCCCAAATCCCTGTTGTGCAGAAGGGAAGGGGGTTGGGAAGGAAGACAGAAACCCAAGCTGTAAAACATCAGAATATTGAGGAAACACAGTCAGTTCCATTTTAAAACATAAATCCTTGCCATTTTAGGCTGCAGTGTTCAGTAGCTGAGGAGAGTTCACCAGTTTGGTAGGAACCAGAAGTGCCGTTCCTGTGATCCTACCATTATGTTAGACCCTAGAAAACAAATTATTTTCACAAAAAATTAATACAAGTTACTACAAACCTGTTGTGCCTGCATAGAAGATAGAACTACAGAGCTGTAACCTTGCCCGTATGTGTAGGCATCATCTGACATTACAGACACTTGATATCTGCTGGTATCCTTTGTTCACCAAAGAATATGGAGTAAAATATATACTGACTATGAGATAAATATTGTGATTTCATGTCTGTAACTGAGGATTCCATCCTATGCCATGCTGAGCACAGGACACAGGAGTTCAGCATGTCATAGAGCTGTCCTGGAGCAGTGGATGATTCATCCATGGAAGTCCATGTTCCCCAGATGACTCCGAGGAGGAGAAATAGAGCCCAAATGTACATCTGCTGCCTCATGTGCCTCTCTCTTCCTCTGCATTCATTTCCAATGCTCACAAATGCAATGTTTGAATTCTCTTAGTCTCTCTGATGTAAATTGCTTTTTCAATAAATCTGAATAATCAACCATGTTATGTGACTGAACAATACTAAGGCAAATTTTGACGGGAAAAGGAAAAACAAAAAGTTTCTTTGAAGAATATGATTTCTTTCATTTTAAAAATACCTAATTCCAGTGTTCCATAAAGCTGGCAATAAAAATAGAGAACTGATCCCGCCAATAACTGGGGTTCTTTGGTTTGCCCTGTGATGAATGAATGCCCTTTTTCTGTTGGTTATCCAGCCAGAGCGCCCGTGGTCACTGACAGGTTGGTTAACCCCAGCTGCCTCATTCGGAGGCTTTGAACTGTCCTGTCTGCAGCCATGCATTCAAACAGAAAATCTCATTTCAGAAGAACAATTAGAAACGCTGCATTTACTCATTAATCAGACACAGGGCAAAGGATCCCGCCTCTTCCCAA
Source organism: Coturnix japonica (assembly GCF_054131305.1). Classification (NCBI taxonomy): domain Eukaryota; kingdom Metazoa; phylum Chordata; class Aves; order Galliformes; family Phasianidae; genus Coturnix; species Coturnix japonica. The sequence continues at coordinate 49,510,216 of NC_140666.1, forward strand.
ATGATGAAAGGAAGAAACATACCCACACTGACACAAGTGCTAAATCCAAGGTTAAAGAGTGGAATAACTCTGAAAGAGGTATAGATTTTTCCCATCTAAAGAAAGAAAATTAGCATCTGATTTGCACTGTGCAGCCTTAGTCTCAAAGCTCCTACTGCTATGTGCAGACAGATGAATAAATCCAGCTTGCTCAGCTACTCCTACCAGACCTGGAACTGAGCAGCTTTATTTGAATAATGTGCTCCTGATAGGCAGGAAATAATTCCAGCTCCCTCTGGCTACACTAACACATTTGCATCATGTTTTATCCTGATGTCATTATCAGAACAATGCAGACTATATTCAGCATTAACATCCGTTACTGCAAAACCAATGTTAGGGAAGTGTCAGCATAATCACTGCACTGCTTAGAAAGCCTGAATCACAGCCAGCTCTTCTGGAAGAGCAAATACAGGGGCATTTTTTAAGCCGGGGAATGTACCTTGCTGAGACCCGGGGAACCATCGCCTGTTGGCATCACCAACAGGAGGTACTTACCTCCTCACCAGCAAAGTATTTGGTACAGATGTTAATAGGATAAGTTATTTTTGCCACCATGATTTGAAGATCCTAAACACATCAACATTACTTCTTTCCAAGTTGGGCAGAACCTGTGAATGATTGGCCTTAGAAACCTCACACTGATACAGGTAGGTTTCTGAAGTGCTGCAGCTCCAACAGGCAGGTACTTGTAATCCAAGGAAGTCTTAATTAATTGAATAATTACTGTTTGCATTTCCTTCAGTCATTCCAACAGTAGCTGAAGCAATACTGACCAACAGGAGCTTATACAGTCTGATCAGAACACAGTAGTTTCAACAAGCAGCTCTCCCGTGAGTAACACAGACTTTTAGAATGAGAGAATGCTTACTTTCATAAGAACTGTAAGACAAACTATGTACTTTTCCTTGTTGTGATCAATATTTAAATCAAATCCCTAAAGCAATGAATCAACAGCATTATTGCATTAATTGCATTTGATCAGACCTCCATATCAAAGTGACAAATAAGCAAATTATGAACCATTTCCAAGTCAACTCAACAGTCACTTCTGAAACAAGGACAAGGAAATGGTCTACTAAAGTTCAGCTAGAAAGACTTTACCCTAAACAAATAAATGCATGCTCTCAATGGAGCACGCACACACCCAGAAGACAACCTTCATTCATATTTGGTGGATACCACCACCTCAAAAACACAGAAATCTTCATTAAAAAGAAATCAGAAGCTCTTCATTAACAATCAGCTGAATAAAAGAATGGGGCTCATACACTTGCTGCATTCTTCTTTTTTTCCTTCTTCTTTGTTTCAAAGCATATACAGCAATAAAGAGAGATAAGAAAGCACAACAAAATTACAACGCTATTTTCTGTAGTTTGAGGTGAATTGTTTCCTGATATTATCCCTGTTTATTTATCCACTTTTACCCCATGAACAAAGGATATTGACTACTTTTAACTGGACATCTGTTTCTGAACACCATTCCCCCCTATTATTGATAAACTCACAACAGAAGGACTTCTTAGAGCTCAGCACTTCACATCCATCTTTTAGCTTCTATAAAACCCACTAATGGCAGTTTAATCTCAATTGCTCTCATCTACATCTCCAGGACAATCAGAGCCATCTCAGAGAATGTTAACAAGCATCAGCTGAGGAGGAACTTTTCCTCAATATCAGCATCCATCTTTGCAAGTGCACAGAAATGCCTACAGGAAGAGATAAGCATTTAAGTGTGCCATGATTCAAGGCTATTGAAGACAACAAAACGACTCTGCACGTGTGAAACAAGTGAGGAAGAGAATTAGATGAAAGACTGAAAAACTGTTTCCTCATCTGCAGTTGGCATCATGCTCAAGGATGTACAGGATGCAACAGAGCCATCATTCTGTGCTGGCAGTGACAATGGCTCCCCAGGGTCCTGCTGTCTCCACTCCATCCCAGACAAAGAGGCTGGGAAGGAGGTCAGCACACTGTGGGCAGCAGACACTCAGTGTTCCATCAGGGTCCAAAATATGAATATCTTGAAGCTACCATTTGACCAAAAGGTCAGATGATGAGATTATACAAATGCAAGTTCTGAAAGAAGGTAAAGTCCCACGAGTGTTCTTGTCAGCTCTGAAAGTGTGTGTCTGTACAGCTGGCAGAACCATTTAGCTCCTATCCTCCTGAGTGAATGGCTGCAATTCACTTAGGAGATCCAAATGCCACAGTTGTGGACTTTACCAAACCTCTGCTTTGGATTTAATAGGCACAGACTTCGTTGTGTACATCTGGAGAGTCACAGAAGCCTACATTTAAGAAATAGGCAGTGTCTTTGCATACAAAGATCTACAGCACAGGTAGAGATCAAATCTCCCACACAGAATACCAAACGTGTGCATTCACTCACAGTATGGTAAATTCTTAAACTTATCTTACCAGCCCCATCACAATACATCTCCCCGCTATCGTATCTCATTCTTAACCTATAAGGACTACATTCATCACACAGTACTCCTTATTATAGTGCTTTTTATGTTGTCATGGGTTAATTCTCTGTCTTCCATTAGTGCTTCTCCACTAACTTCCTCCTACATCCCAGACACAGGCAGCACTCCTAAGAACTCAGCATCTCAGTAGCCTGGTGACTTGTCCTGCAAACAGCTCAGCTCTGACAGACCAGTCCTTGATTGTTCCACCATTTTTGCATTGCACATTCTGTTTTAAAAGGGAACTTATTATAAGGAATACAACATTATTACCTTTTGAGGCTTTTTGTTTGTTTGTTTTTTAATTAAACACTTTTTGTTTAATCTCTTCTAACAGAGATGACAAAACTCCAATGAAGAAGTTTCATCCAGAAATGCTAAGATTAATGATTCTTGGTAATGAGGTTTCTTTACAGACAGGGACTGGATTGGTATAAAATGTATAATGTAGGGAATACAAAGCAAAGAGACATGTAAGAGAGGGTGTGGAAGTGGAGGTAAGAATGTTTCTTACTTATACAGTGACAGGAACTGGACAGTGGCAAAGGCATGCCTCTGAAACAGAGGGAAGCAACAGCAGCAGCCACAACCAAACCGCAAGAGCAGTGAGGAGAGGAAACTGCTGTTTGTACTCATCAGGTCATTCTGAATCACTTGGCTTGGAAAAGAAGAGACAATACGGGAGGAAACAAGATACAATTAAGATTAGGAGAGAGAAATAGCCACTGAAAGTTGGCCAAAGCATTGAATCACTGGGAAATGAAAAGGATGGCTGATTTTTCAGCAATGGCGGGAGAGCCCTGAGGTTCAGCATGCTTAAAGCACAGGAGAACTAAGATGGGATTAACTCCTCATACTGATAGCTCACTATTTTTCAAATAGATCGAGTTTCTCACTAAACGAAAACCACAATGAGGTATCAGGTGTTGGCTGAGAAGCTTTCTTCTGCTAAGCACGTAAAGCAACAAGGAAGAAGTTGTGAGATGCTGTGTCCTGACACACACCGTGGCATCCTTTAAGAAGGGTGAAAAGGCAGCACATAACAGCACAGGTATAACTATTTCAAAAATTATATTTCTGGGTACAGTTGTATAATTACAGTACTCACTGTGAAGGTGGCTAATGAAAAGACTTTCCTTTTTTTAATAAGAGGCTGAATAATTTAATTGCATCTCTTGCTAGACATAGAGGGTACTTGATCTTAAATAATAGCACTTCAGTCCCAGAAATCTGCAAGACAGGACAGTGCCTACAGAATGGTTTATGAATGTCAATTACTCTCCCTTTGAGTGGAAGTCATAATTATAGGACATTTCCTGATCAAGACAACTTATTTAATGGTTAAAGAAGAAACTCTGTCTAATGTGATTAAGGCATTAATTGTAACTAAAGTGGCTTATCAAATTTAGAAAACAATTCAGAAACAAACCTGATGAATGAATCAACGGAGAACTGATAAAGCTGGTCTTTTCTGCTGGTAAAAAATGAAAAGTTTTCCAAAATCATCTGATTTTTAAGTGTTCATGGATGCAAGTATTTTGCATAGAAAGTGTTTTGTTCAAGGCAGGTGGAAAGTAAAGCAAGTTATCAGAATACAGGTGAAAAAAACATCTGAAGATACATTAAATGGTTTTTTTGGTAGCTGTTCTTGGGGAATTATTTAAAGCTCAATCTGAGTAGAAGCTTGAAAAAACACTCTCTGCGCAAACTGAAAATGCATCCTGAAGGTTTCTTTAAGTGCCATCAATAAAGCATCAATTCAATTTCATTATGCAGAAACACTGACATATTCCATCTGGGGCATCAAATTGTTTAAACTGTCCAATAAGGACTAATGATGGTGCCCTACCAAAGGATTAGCATGTGATATTACATTGGTGATTCATATTGAGCATTTTCTTAGTATGCACGGCTGGGTCCCAGATATCTTATCTCAGAATGCCACTGCCTGCTTTTTGGAAGAAAATTAAATATATTATTGCAGCAGAATGGAAATGCTGCCAGGCACAAAACTGAATAATAAAAAGGTGTTTTTCAAAGACAAGATAATTTATGACTACTACTTCAAGTCAAAAATCATGGAATTGTATTGTGCTGCAATTACCAAACCCTGGCAGAGGCCACCCAGAGGCACAGTCACAAACTGCAGAACTGCAGTTCCTGTGTGTGAGGGTGTGCAAATGAAGTGTAAATAAATGCATCCCATACAGCTAACGTTTAGGAAATGTGAAAGTTCGGCCAGGCTGTGCAATTCTTCATGTTGGTTGGCAGCATCCATTGTTAGTTATTATTCAGCACTTGGACATCCTTTTCTATTCAAAATCCAAGGTCTGTGTCATGTTGTGCTTCAGTAGGAATTTAGGAGTGTACCAAACCCTAAAGATGTGGCCTGTTGGCAAGAGCAGCCTTACTAACAACCCATGAAGTTCTATAAGCTTAAGGACCTTTGTCCTATCTTTCTGTTATTCAAAAACAGATGTCATCTTCCTTAGCTCCTCCAGAAAAACATCTGGCTACCAAACTGCAGTTTAATGACAGACTTAATGTTTACATTGCAAATAAGCAGAAATCATATTTCCCCAATCATGTTTTGTTTCTTAAAAAGGGCTTTCCTCTTTCTTTAAGTTGGAAATTCTTCATATTCTCACCATGCTGAGCTGGCACTGTGTCATATATAACCAGCAGACCCATTGCCATATGCTCTATGCTAAAAGAAGCAGCCTATATTTCCTGCCATAGCACACAAAGCTGTGCACTTTAGGAGATGAGAGAGAAGTCCCTACACGACAGTTATTATAAGTATATGCCCTCAGTGGTAATGATCACTGAGGTATTTTTCAACCTGTCACCTCTAAAAGAACACTTCAGAACAATTCAGTATCCGGTGGGAAGTCCACAGTGATGCACGTACTACAACAGGAGCAGGATCTTCCACGTCAGCAATTCTATTCCACACAGCCAACATATTAGACATAGACCTATGACAGCCAGAGATTTTTCCAGTGAAAAAAAATCTTATGCTCCAGCATATGATCACCAGAATCTCTTAACAGATCAGCAGAGCAGGATCCAACTGTATAAAACTGACTGTTGAATGTTCTCTAAAATTATACCAAACAACTGACCAAATATTACCAGGTTGCGCCTATATCCCACATCCTGCCCTCTGCAGTACATATGAACAGCAACCACCAGAGCTGAGATCTTAATGCAGTAAAACATTTAATTCTGAGGGTGTGTTCTTGTACTTAAAGCTAAGTATGTTCTTGAGTGTAATTTGGATCAGGGCCCATCTTTTTGGAGAAAATAAAGAAGCGGCCTAAACTAGCTTTTACCCTCAGGTTATACATCTGAATACACGAGCATCATGAAGTGCTGTAAGTGCAGCAAGTGCTGGAAGGACAAAATCCTGTTTCCTGTAATGACAGAGTAGTATCTCTTGTGCTCTTGAACAGCTCCTCTTTGGGTACTGCCATGGGCCTTTAACTTGGATCTGCTTCACCCAGTGTGGGAATCAAATGTTGCTTCTGCATTAAAGATAAGAATTTTTATTTCATGGTCTCCACTGCCATAGTTCTTTTTGGGAGTCTTTCTACTTTACTTGGGGGGAGGGTTTTTATAGTTTGCATCACTTATCCTATAGATGAACCTTCCCCAGGAATGCATGCTCAGTATATACGTGAATTAATTTATAATCATAGAGATTAAGTAGCGGGTTATAGGCACAAAGACTGCAGTTCCTGTCCATCCAGCCTTCTGAAATACCTCTAAGCCTTACTGATATTTGGTACCGGGCAGACAGCACCCGAGTAATAGAGACATTAACAAAGACAAATAATTAGCAATATACTTGTACAGCTAGCAACAATTTATGTCTAGTCAGCATGAATGCATATGTAATATTTTGTCATACATATTGCAAGAACACCCTGCATGAGATTGATCAAACCAGAGAACAAGTCATGACTGCCCTTGAAGTACTTGAAGAGGCACTGGGAAGGCCTGGCATCCCCCCTTTGTTTAACAAACAAAGCTTTTGGATAGCATTAGATTTTGGATAGAATGGAAGAATCCTTGGAGAGAATCACCATACCAACATGATAAGGAGAGTACTGAGACATGTTGGAAGCACAACAGGATGGTGACTGACTGGCATGAGATAGCACAGGAATCAACAAGTGTCAGAATGTAATTCACAAATGTAAATCTTTGGTGAGATTGTGAACCTGGAGTGCCCAGCCAATGGGAAAACAGGGGAGGGGGTAAGCATAGGGGGACAAGGTACAAAAGCTGTACTATTGCATCCATAGGTACACTCCTGCTTGTAGGACATCCACCACTGCAATCGTGAATAAAATCTACTCTATCAGAGATAGCGTCCTGACAAAATGATTTGGATACTTCCAAGACCCAGTATAAAAACTCATCCAAAATGCTGTTGACTTCATTGGATATTCTTTAACAAAAACACTAATATCACATTAAGTACTGTTTGTGGCTATGACAGCTGGACTAGATGATCTTAGCTGTCTTTTCCTTAGACATTCTATGATTCTATGAACAAACACTCCTATGAAACTGGAGTGTCAGCAAAAGATTAATTATAGCAGCATGTTTTGATTACTGACTGAATCAAGAACTGGGTACTCATTGACAGGAAGCATTCACTATACTTTTTTGGGAACCGACTTATGTCCAGACTGAAGTAGTGCTGAATGTAAAGAGGAAATGATAGAAGTATGTTTCCTTGCACATGTAAAATGGAAATGTTTCAGAAGGTAAGAAAGGACAGAGAAGGCTGTTAAGCAGTTTTTCAAAGTAAGTAGACTAGATCCAACTTAGAGCTGAAGATTTAGAAAGGTCAGAAGTAGCCTTCCCAGCAGAACCAATATTTGGCATTGTTGAGTTAAAAAAACAGAAAACCAAATTTCCAATAAGTCACTGTTTCATGTTCTCTGCTTACATACAGCTCACAGCCCATTCCATTTTAGAATTGAGCTTTTCACTGTCTTTAACCCCAGGATGTAAGTGACGTAAAGGGAAGTACTAGTGTTTACCCCAGTTCCATTTCCAGGAATGAAACACAGTTCTCATCGCTCAAAAAATGAAGACTGTTCCCTAATCTCCCTCAGAAAGTCCAATAATGGGTTCAGTCTCAAAACAACAAGAACATCACCACCAGTAAAACAAAAAACAAGGAAGAACTCAAACACAAAATATTTCATAACTAAAAAGTCACCTTGAATTCATATTGGAAAAAAACACATTTAGAGATTTGACATCTATCTACGTTAACTAACTTAACCTAACCATCAGAACCAAAAATTGTGCATACCAAATACACAGTTTTCTTCAGCTCACAAAGTTAGCTTGAGCTTTGTTGTAGACTTCAATGCATTGCGACTGAACAATTTCAAGGCTGATTTTCAAGTGCATAATTGGCTATAACGCAGTCTCATGACCCCACAACCTACACAGCATATTTTGTTCAACTGAGAACAGTATGAATCTCTCACCAATTCAATTACTTTCTCCATACTCCTAGCAAATGCAGACTAATGGACAGAAAATTATATTCATTGATTACAGTGTAAAAGGCTCTGTCTCACATAAAGGGACAGTAGGATAAAAAAAAAAGATCTAATTCACATATTTCTGTGAAAGCATTGATGCAGGTGCAGTTATTTTGGATGAAGATGTCTCATCATTAAGTTTATGGGAAGAACAGCCAAGATTTTTTTTGTTTTCATCACAGCAACAGGTATTTGGGGAAGGCAAAAAGCAAAAATCATTAAGAGCAAATGATGACAATCAAACTACTACTAGAAAAGTAATTTTTGTGATGCATTTTTCTATTTTTTATGTTTACTTTAATTTTTACAGCTAGTTACTCGCAATACGCCACTGAAATTAACTTTTATTTCTATTAGCATAAATGGAAAAATAAAGTACAAGTGTGTACTGTACCTTGTTTTACCTGTAAGGAACACACACCTGACAAAAGGCAATCTTCACATCCAGGGTAGGTTCACCACAATAGTACAACAAATGGCGGCTCATAAATACCTACAATTAAAAAGAAAATAAACGTATACATTTGTATGCCAGCTAACGTACAAGCACATAAGTCAGATGCGCATTTGGGTCATGGAAGCCACCCTGAGTTGCTGCCCAGCTCTTGAAAAGAACAGATTGCTTAAACATTGCTGGGAACGGGCTTTAAAGTCATTCTAACAGTCATCAAAGCTACTGACTCCAACATGGCTTAGTTACATCAGCAGAAGTTTTACAGTAACAGAAACCCTTAGCCCAAAGATTCTCTTGTCACTTGTATATTCCTACATTCTCACCAAATTCAAGTCAACAGGTTGTATACAGCGCAGGGGTGTGAGAGACAATGCTGTGGGGAGGAAAGGAACAAGCTCTAAGTAGTCAGTCATTAGGAAAACCAGAGAAAACAGAGAAACTAATTATTTCTCTGTGTAAGTTCACAGCATACCACTTCATGAACGGCAACGTGTAGTTCTGCTCCTCATCTTAGCACCTTACTTTGTTCAGCCTGGAGAAGAGGATGCTCAGGAGAGACCTTATTGCTCTCTATAACTTCCTGAAGGGATGTTGTAGTGAGCTGGGGGTTGGCCTCTTCTCTCGTGTAATCAGTGATAGAACTAGAGGGAATGGTTTTAAGCTGCACCAGGGGAGATTCAGGCTGGACATTAGGAAGTATTACTTCTCGGAAAGGGTAGTCAGGCATTGGAATGCACTGCCCAGGGAGGTGGTGAAGTCACCGACCATGGGAGTGTTCAAGAAACGTTTGGATGTTGTGTTGATGAATATGATTTAGCTGGGAAGTATTGGTAACAGTTGGACTAGATGATCTTCTAGGTCTTTTCCAACCTTGATAATTCTGTGATTTTGTGATTACAACTTGGAAAGATGCAGAAAAGGACAGGAACAATGCTCCAAAGCACACACGAAACAACTGTGTGGACAGTTCTTTTTTAGTAGGAAGAGAACTGACAGAAGATACACTATCACCTCAGACTAAAGACAGTCCCAAGTTACTGTCTGACACTATGTGCTCAGCCCACTGTTGTATACTATCACAGCATCTGATGTTGGCCAAAGAGGTCATATACTGGTCTAGACAAAGCAGTGTACCACACTATAGCTCTTCAAACATTTTAAATTCCATAGCGTAGCACTCAGCACTGACCAATCAAAGCTTTCATTACTGCATTCTCACATGGGAAGTAATGTACAGAGATGTTATCACATAACTACATCATAAGCCATTGGAGCATAATGATTTTCCACTCCAAAAAGAAAAAAAATAAAAACATTTCTAACATCACAATGGGAAACCAGCAACTTCTAGTGAAAAAGAGATGATTAATACAGAACCTCACATTTTTTCTTACAAATATAAACTCAATATAGTAACTAAAAATGCATCCATTACTCCATTAAGATGTGATTCTGAAACTGAAACCCCATCTGCAGGGCCCCTCCGACATACACTGTTCCATTATAGGAACTAATAGTTAACTGTAGCAGTAGATTGTCCTAAATAAAGCAAAACAAATATTGAAACCATTGGAGTAACTTCAACTTTCAAAAACTTCAGAAACGAGAAGAAAGTATTCACTGATACCTGCAAACTTCAATGCATCACGTATCCTGTGTGTTTAATTTTTAATGAATGAATGAATAACGCTGTTATGAAAGTGAGCACATGACCTTTCTTCTTCGCATTACAGTGTCTGAGGCTGCTGCTTCATTGCCCAGTGAGTCATTGCTGGAGCCTCACATCCCACAGAGGGTTTGTATTAGAGCAAAGAGGAAGTATATTTTTTTTTCCTTTTTTTTTTTTTTTTTAAAAGAAAAAAGAATATTAAAAAAAAAACAACACAAAAACTTTTAACATGAGTCATAACATTCAGTGATCTGTGGAAAGCCAGCAGATAATCACTATCCCTCACTGTATATATATGCTCTATGAAATCCTGTTGGCTAGATATATGATACTGCTCCAATAATCAATGACTGATATATCATTAGTCATAACACACTGTACTCCAGACAGAGTCTAATAATGGAAAGTGAAGAAAAGAAGGGAGGAAAATTCAATTCTTCACTGACTTTACTGTAAAATTCTGCTGAGAGGATGTGTTCTGTCCTACATATGCATTACAACTCATGCAATGCTCCTCAGCTTCCCACCAGAAAAACCATAGCTCACAATAGCAATCCTGAACAGAGTAATAAACTGGCAACATTTATGAGCTGGAAGACATTTAACTATTTGTTGTATTGTCCCCGCATGCAGTGACTGCTGTTAAAATAACAGCATGATATGTTTTATTGGCATGGATCGATTATCATGTTCCTCTGTACATGAGGTAGATCTAATGACTCATATGATCAAGAATGAGAACTGCTTGCATAAAACATTGCTGAATTAACACATGGCAGGGTATAGCTGCAAGCAGGAAGACTTCAACAGAATTATGGGACAACTCCCAGCGATAAGCTAGAAGTCATTCCCAGCCTCATCCAGTGTATTAATCTTAGCAGTACATGGAAATGATAGATTCATATCAAGATCCAAGCCCAGTATTTTCTCATTATTTGGTATTACCAAATGGATACACCATGTGTGCCATGGGCATGCTGACTACGCTTCTTACCTTCACAGGGACATGGCTTTATACTCAAACTACAAGAGACTAGATTTATTTGTTGTGACCTCATTGAATATCATTCATAAAGAGAAAGAGAACAAGCTAAAAATTAATGAAATTTCATGAACATTTAAGGTGATTCAAATATATCTATACATATCTTGTTCCACATCAGTAAGAGGATGCAATGTATCAATGCAGCAGTCACAGAAAACCTTGAAAAATACTGATGTTCAAAGCTGAACTCTGATGAATAATTAATGTTTCCTGTTTTGAAACTGAGTTTGACTTATTCATTTATAGTACTGGAATCCCTCTCTCTCTCTCATTTGAAAAGAGACACGCTCATCTCTGGTTGATCAGTGCGGAATGCCCTTGGGATCCCACTCCTGTAACTGTGGTTTTATCTTCCCTGAAATTTGGCAGTTCACTGCTGTAAAAAACAATAATATTCACAATGTGAATAAGGTGTCAAGGTTAAATACCAGCAGAAACAGCTTGCTAAAACAGCATCTGAAAATTCACAAGAGTCATGCAAGCAGTTCTACAACTGAACTCCTGAAAGAAAAAGCAAATAGAGAAAATAAAGAAATGAGCATTCAAACTTCAAAGATAGGGAACTGATAAGCTGGTTTCTTTAGTGATCATGGACAACAGGCAGAGGACAGAAACAGCTGAGCTCTGTCTGCTCTCTCTGCCAGCTCCCTGGGTAGCCAATGTTTACAAGTTAAATTCCTTCACTTGACAATAGCTGGTGTAAATATCCACACTGTAGCTTTCAAAGCCAGGACAACCACCCAAGCACTTAGTTTTATCAACAGGTGCTGCCAGATATGTAACCTGCTGCTGTGAGGTCTTACAGCACATTAAATAATCTTAGAGTCTCTTGCACTGTCTTTTCATTCGGAGCTGAATGTCTTCATTCTGTGAGGCAAATTCAAAGAGAAAAACATCTAGCCACTTTCAGAGGCATGAAATTGGACTTTGGTATTGGAAGCAGCTCTGAACTAGCATAAAATGAACCTCCAGCAATCAATGTGCAAGAGCACAGCCATTGTTGTCAACAAAAAATGAAGTAAATATAATCAGAAAGATGAGCAGAATGAAACACTCATTACTTGCCTGACAGGAGTTAAAAACAAATAAACAAGCAAGCCAAACAGCTTTATCATAATGGTAAAAGCAAGTTTTTTAGCTGCAAATTCCAACCCCCCCCCCCCCCCCCCCACCTTCACACACAACCCAATAATGGCACTTCGATCTGTTTTGTTGTTTTTTTTTTTTCCTTACTGGAAAAATGACAGAAAAGGATCTGAGGTGTCCACTACACCACAGCAGAATAAATCATTCTTCCCTCTCAGAAATCTTCCTCTATTTCAGTCCAAAAATCAATAAAAGGATCCTCCTTGCAAAATGTTAGTAGTAAAACATGTGAAGATATGTAATAAATCACATCAAAGCTATTTTTATTACACTCCCAAGTCAGAGCTCTCCAAACCTAGTTCAGATTCAGTTAAATTTGCGTGCAACAGTGGCCTTGGCTCAGTATGACTTAACAAGGCCATACGTTCTATGAAACAGGCAAAAAAAAAAAAAACTTCAGTACTCTCTATCTCAAGCAGTATCAATAAAATTTATATATTTTCAGTTACATACACCAAGCTCTAATAGCTGGAAATAAATTTTAAATACATCAAATTGTAGGCAACTGGATCTTCATCTTATCATGTTGCTTTATTATGCAAGTCAACTACTCCATCAGTGAAGGGTGTGAATAAAATGAGCCTATATCCCAGGCAAAACTGGAACGCTAACTCAGGGAGAAATGACATGAAAGGCCACAGTACTTCAATCCAGCCACTACTCCTGTTTCAGAGCACCTTCATTTGGTTGGCACTATGGCACAGAGAACTGCAATTTCCATGGAAGTTTCATTTAGAGAAAAAAAAAATAAAATTAATAGTTTTGTTGATTTAAGAGGAAAAAAGTTATGAAAACAAAACAGTATTGTGCAACACTTTTACTTATTTGATGTTAAGCTCTATTAGACTCTATCCATGTTCATAATTTCTATATCAAGTTTGGTATGATGGAGACAAAAAAAAAAAAAAAAAAAAGCTCACCTCTTCCCCCAAAAAGCTTAATTTGCATCACACGTGAGGAATTACCCAGCTAAGAGTCTGCTGATTGTTGCATCTTAAATCATGGAATGGCTTGGGTTAGAAGGGACCCAAGGATCACCAAGTTCCAACCCCACCACCACACACAGAGCCACCAACCTCCTGATCTGGTACAAGACCACTTCCCCATTCCAAAGTAGTAGCAGCTACAGCAAAACACCATGCCACAAAGTGGCTGCACACAAAAACAATTCACTGTGCAGAAAAATCATCTGAATTTAGAGTATGAGTTTACTTTGCACAGTTTCCAGCTTCCTGCAGACTGGAGCACATTTTCCTATCTTACACTACGTAAACCCCTTGTGATGATGTTCACAGTTCATCTATCTCCCAGGCTATTGTCTGCATACTCCACCTACTGCAAGAACTACAGATTATCTTTGGTATAATTTACATTTATAAAAAATGTGGATAGAAGGAGGTTGGGTTGCTGTGCAATCAATTGGATGCACAAATTATATGAGATTCCGTGCTCTTCTGGGGAGTCTTGTCCTCTTGGATGACTACTGTGTCTAACAAATGCACTGTAGCAGGCAGCTGGTGAGACGTGACATTATAAAAGCACTTCATCCCTAGTTTGCATTCAGCAGGTTCAGACTACAGGGAAACATTCAGATCCCGTTATCAATTTCCCATATATACATAGTGTTACGTACAGTAACACAACAGAAGTGAAGTGATTCTGCCATTTTCCTAAACTGAAAGTTAATCTGCATAAATGTCAGTCATTCTAGGACAAGGGAGAATGGCCCCAGGTCATGCCAGGGGAGGTTCAGGTTGGATGTTAAGAAACATTTCTTCTCAGAAAGAGTGGTGCTGCAGTGGCACAGGCAGCCCAGGGAGGTCGTGGAGCCACCATCCCTGGAGGTGTTCAAGAACCGTGAAGATGTGGCACAGAGCGATGTGGTCAGTGGGCATGGTGTGATGGGTTGGTTGTTGGACTTCGTGATCTCAGTAGTCTTTTCCAGCCTTGATGATTCCATGATTAAACAGAACAATAGCAAGAAAAATGTCCTGATTTCCTTTTCACGACTCCTTCCTGTTGCCTTGACTCACAGGGCTCTATCTTCAGTAAATAAGCATCAGAACAAACACTTCATGCCAGCTGCCTTTGCTTTTGCTCACATACACAGATTGTGCCCCATGCTATAGAATTTGAATTTATCCCCTGAAATAGAAGAGAAACATTTCAACAGATTACTGGGACTTAAAATTCAGTGGACTCAATGCTGTTCCAAAACTGGGGTTCATTTCAGTTCCCTCTCACAGTCCTGGGCTGTCTGATTTACAGCAACATTTGATCTGCAGGCAGCATGCCTTTGTAATTCACAGCTGAAGTTACAATCCTCCAACAAAAGAATACTCAGTGAGCAGCAGTATGTTCTGCCCCAGTGATTTTACACCTTCAGAAGCACTGAAAAAATTAAACACAAGTGGAACAAGCTTGGCAGAGCAGATACGTAAGATATACACGCATTTGTGTTTGCCACGATTTCAGCACCCAACATAACTGATTTGTGATGCTCCCATGCTGAAGCACACTACTTATCTCCTTGTGTGAAGCATAAGGAATTTGAACCCATTCAGCGCATTTAAATCAGATCTGAGATGTGTTTGGGGAGGGTTTTGAGCTCGTTCTTGTCCTGGCATGAGGCAGCAAACCAACTTCCTTGGAAATTTAAGTTCTGTATTCCTACCTGAGACTGCAGTCTCAGAGAGGTGGAATATTTTGGATTTGTATCACGCTCATCTTTCCTACCAAAACCTCACACAAAAAGGTAGGTCTGGAGAGGCACACAGTCTGCAAGTGCCAGCCTAGAGGCTCCCTTCCACCAGCCATAACACCCATCATTCCACTGACTCCTGCTGCTCATTGTTTGCTGCTGGAACTGTCAGAGAACTGTGATGCTGAGTGGTTTCATGAGACACAAAATGAAAAGCTGACAAAGGCTTTGTTTGCACTCATCGAAGCAAAGCAAAAACCTCCCAATAAGCACAGAATGAATCTGTCTTGCATTGTGGGCTGCCATCATCTCTTTTACAACGCAAATTGATTGAAAGTTGCATTGCTATTGATGTAGCATTTCAGTAACTGCACATAGAGTAATAGGAGCAGATCCAAACATGATGACAACAGGGCTGCTTACAACATATCTAGTTCTCCATACAAGTTCTGTTCCAGTCTTCCTAGACTGACCTGGGAACAATGCCCAGCAAAACAGTTGGAACAGCACCACCACCTCCTCCACAGCATTACCCAACCATTTATTTCATGCCAGACCATCTTCAGATGATGTGTAGGGGAGTAGGGTACCACAGAATGGAAACACCTCACCTGCCTTCATTTCCAGGCACTCGAGTTTATGCAAAGCCTATAATAACAGCTCCAGCAGGACCTAGGAGGCTCAGCTTATCTGGTCACATTATAACATGAAATAATTTGCTGTGTTTAATTTTAACAAAGTTGGAAAAGGGGAAAAGAAAAAAAAAAAAAAAGTAGGCTACATAAAATACACAAATGGTTTCTGATTTTCTGCAGCTGTTCTTTACATTGCTTAGCAGATGAGTTTAACACAGAATGTCAGCCAGAACTATCTTTAGTCTTTGTTAGTGTGTTGCATGTGAATATGATTAATCGTTCTTATCATGTTAATGTACGGGCACTTAAAAATGAGCTGAGAAGAGTCACACTATACTCAGTACTGCTAAATCATCTTTTATGTTATCATTTAAATCATCATTGTATTCTATTTATATTACAATACTACACAACCTTGCAGAAAAGAATATTGCAAATGCACAGAGACCACAACTGAGAAAATTTAAATACAGATCTAAAAGAAAAACAGGCACAGAGGTAAACATGTGCACGAGGCTTGGCAAGGGACCTGTAACCTGTGTCCACAGAAGGGAAGCAACACTGGAATTAGATTTAGAGGTGAAACTTCACTGCAATATAAGCAACAAAGCACATCAGGACTACAGAAAGCAACCAACACTGTCCAGGCTCGGAGCTGTCATGCAAAATGCCATATTAGTTCACAAACTAGGATTTATTCAGAGGTTCACAGACCACTCAGACCAGCAGTAGCCTTGCTTATAACCCTCACACACTTCTTTCCTGCTTTTTCCACCCCTCTGATAGTTATTTTCCTCATTGTTCTTCACACTGGAAGATGACCTTACAATTTATATTGCATTCAATAGAGACATTCCTGTTTATTATGAATAAAAGCTGAACTCCTCAGAATGCTGGTCCTACAAAGATAGAAAAGAATTCATGGAATATAAATCTACTCTCAGCCAAATTAACCACAGATAGAAAGGTTAATTGGGGTTATGCCCACCTCTGTAACAAACCTGTCAACATTATCTATAAAGCAGTTGGAGATCTTTGTTAATGAAGAGCTGCATGTATCATGTTCTCTAGCACCAGATACCTTACACATGCCAAATAATATTTTAAATAGCTGCCACTGCACTCAAATTACTGCAGTGTGATGAAGCACAGGTCTCATCAACCTAACCAGGACAACTCCGTATGTCATTTAGGTCAAGAAGCTTTCTTATCTACTTTGGAATAAGCAGAGAAATCACTGCTATAAAGACTTACCCTACTGGCTCCACAGCCTTTATATACTATATCTGTATGTGGTTTAACAACACAATAAATACCGCTGCACAATCATTTACCCTTCAGTCTTCAATGTCTGCAAGACGCAGGCTATTCATCAGTACTCATTTGTTTAAATAAGTCATCAGTGATACCTCACAACGAACCACAGTAGCTATCAAAATGTGTTCATTATGAGATGGGTGTCTCTGTAGAGCCCCTGACAGCAGCATGTACCCTCTGTGTGAGGATCACCCTAACACTGCCCAGCAAGCCTCTGTAACACAGACTGTCTTTCTGGCTCTGCACTTGTACTGTTGATTCCTGTAATAATTTTAACAAAATTCCTCTTACAAAAGAGATGCAGGTGCACAGGAGTCGCTAGGCCTGCAAACATCCCTGATGCTTCAGGGTGCCCATGCAGAGAGCAATGCAGTATGCTGCATTCAGCACCTGCTTGCAACACCTCTTTGCTCTAAAAGCAGAATGTTTTCATCAAAACTGTATTACTGTTTATTTCATTTATTGGCTACACCATTCATTAATTCAGAGTCAGTTTAGAGCAATCTCTTTTTTTCCCTTCTTTGAGGAATATTTCCCTTAATAGACATTACTCTCTCTAGAACAGAAATTCCCTTTTGAAACATGACAACTCATTGTATCACTTGCCTCCATCTTCTTCAAATTCTCATTCAAATCATACACTAGAGTTCCAGCTCTTTTCCCTCTCTATACACCAATTAATCTCTCCCAGTTGCTCAGTGAGAACATCAGTGCTTTATTTGTAGCAGAAACCCTTACCTCAAAGACGCACTAGAAAAAAGAGCTGAGCTCACATAGTGGATGCTGATCCCACATGACAGAGAGTCACAGAGAAGGACACCCAGTCCACTTGTGGAGCAGCCAATACTTGCTGCTCCTCAATCCATCAATCCCAAAGAACACTCAGCAGTAGGGTGCTGAACAAATCTCCACCCCACCTCTATTCAGGATGTGCCATATTGTGCCTTGAGTGAAAGTGGTGCTGTACAAATTAAATTCACCACATCAGCAATAATGAGTGGAATCTATAAAATGCTCATCCGAGTGAGACCAACACCTCCAAATCCCAAGCAGAAAAGTACATTAAACCTCACTGAAAGACATTTCCATTTCCAAGACATTTCTGTGGATTTCTGCCTAGCACCCTGGCTGCGTTTCAGCAAGGATAAAAATAAAATGTCACGTACACCAGCACGGCCTCACTGCAGGAGCACTCCCATGGCTGGGGATGGGTTTTTGGAGCTGAACAGACACACAGTCAACAGAGCACGCTGCAGCTGTTGCTGCTGACAGGGGGGGGGGGGAATACCACATTTACAAGAAGTAAACTTCCAAGGGGAAAGGGAGAAAAACAATAAAATGACTACTTTAAGTTCACAACATTCACCACCAGCCTTCCCCTGACACGTTTCAAGGTCATAATGGAATGATGATTTTAAAACTGATCACCATCAGCTTTGTCATAACTCTAAATAAATCACCAGCAACAGAAATATTTTACTCATTTGCACAAACCCATGTACAGCATAGCCCTTACAGCTATTGCTGTGTGCTACCCTTAAGGAACTGGGCTGCCACCCAGGAGGACCAGCTCTGCTCTCTTTTCCTGTGGCTACCATTGCTGGGGCTGACAACTGGTATGCTACTGCAAGTACAGCAGCATCTGATGCTCCTTTCAGAGCTTCAGATAAAGGTTTGCAGCTTTGAGAAACTTCTGTACTTCACAGTCATGGAAGGAAAACTGAGAGCACACTGAACAGCCTTAGAAGATGAAAACCCAGACTTCTTTGCACAGCAATACTTGCCATGATTTGTTGAGTTTATATTGTTTACATCTATGGAAACTCCACGGGAGCTTCAAGAAAAATGAGATTTTATCAGCTTTTTCAGGAATCCAATCCCTCCCATAGTGAAAATTTCCAGTGTCCACAGGAAGAGAAGCTGTATTTCTAAATAGAAATGCAAAGAGCCAAGAGGATCCCTTGATAGTCAACTGATTTCTCATCAGATAAAACATATGGATAGAAAAACAAACCAGAGGAACAAACCATGCAGATTTTAACTATAAACGTATGTACAATTTCAATACCATTGAGAGAAACTGCTGTTTTACAGCCTCCTGGCTTAATTATGAATCATTTTCTTTATTACATTACAGGTATGAATCCATGCTGCCATATTTAAATGTATTCTCTCTCACTTGTGCAATAACAAACCTTCTGCACAAAGTTATTGCTAATGAATCCCCATTACTGCAAGTGAGCTCTTGCTGAGCAAACACCATGATAGTGATTTAAGATGAAGATTAGAAATGTTTAGCAGCTTGTAGCCTTCTGAAGAGGTAGAAATGCTCCACTTACTGTTTTATTTCTATTAAGCTGAAGAAACCAGCTTCTTCTGAGATGCACCAGCATAAAGTATTCAGCTACTGCTACTACTATAAAGTGAGCCCTTTCACAGCAGAACCCAGAATCCCTTTTTACAGACATTAAATCCTGTAAAATTACTGCATAAGGTGGGTTACCTGGTAACAGACATTGAGAAGGAAGAGGTGCTGGACATCTTCTTTGCTTCAGTCTCTGCTTCTAAGACTGCCCCTCAGGAATCCCAGACCTGGCAGATAAGAGGTCACAGATCACCTAGGCAATCTTGACGCACATACACCCATGGGCCCCAATGAGGTGCATCCACAAGTGCTAAGGGAGTTGGCAGAAGCGATTGCCAAATTGCTTTCTGTCATATTTGAAAGAGAATGAGAGGGGTCCTTGAAGACTGGAGGATAGCCAAAAACACCCCAGTCTTCAGGAAGCAGGACCTGGGAAACTACAGGCCAGTCAGTCTCATGTCCATCCCTGGAAAGGTTTTGGAGCACTTTATTCCAAATGGCTACCTATGAAAATCTTTGTTTTCTGTCCATAGAGCCACCTACATAAAAAAAGAGTCATTCTAACACTGATCATCTTGAAGTAACTATAGTTACTTATTTAAAAATGCAGAAATTCAACATAATTTATGTTTAGCCAAACAATACTGTTTAAGTTTTGCTTTGCAAAATAAACACCAGTAATTTCCATTACCTGAAGAAGTGACAGCCCTGGTATCAGTAACAGTGCTCAGGAAGCACCATAGTGATATTTCTGCAAAAGCAGCACAGCCAAGAAACCCATCTTATGGCAGGAAAGGAACAGAAAGAATGAGTCTGAGCTGAACCTTCAACTGCTCCTCCATCAAGATGCACAGTCACATCTGTGATGAGAATCTGAAGCAGGTCTTATTGTGGAAGAAACTGTCAATTTTATTTTTTTGTCAAGATAACATCATTTATCCTATCACTTAATGAATGGCAAATATAGAAATTATTCCCCTATTCATGCTCATGTTGGAAAAATACCCTAGAAAGTCTTCTTTGAGAAAGGTGATGACTAAATTGGAAGAGGGCCACCTGATGCAGGGCACTATTTAAGCATAAATGTGAAAATTTCTCTGTACATCATGCAAACACATCACACTAGTACCCTGCCTCCTTCTCTCTTCTTGTCAGCTCTGGCTACAAGTCAAACTGCTGTGGCAGATTTCACAGGCTCAGCTTCTCAGCAGAGAGGATGCAGCTATTAGCCTCATGATGGAACAAAATTCAGATTCTCACATCAGCACATTTACTTTGTGTTCCTGCTTACCATGTGGAAACCACAGATGGATCACTAATTCACACTGCCTAACACTTAAATGGAAAGCTCTGTCTATTTGAGTTCCTATTCTATTCAAGTGCACAAAAATGAAACTTACAGTCACAGGAAACTTACTATCATAGGAATGCTTTCAGAAACACCACTTAACTGCCTATGAGGTTTCACTGCGGAACAGATAAAAAAACGTTACTACTGAGAGTGTCCAGAATCCTCTCTGTCTTTCACCTGAACAGCTTTCAGCTCACAAGGGGCCACAAATTGGTTATTCTAGTTCCTCAAACCCACAGAGATACAGTGAAGCTGCTTGCCCTAGGGTTACATCTGGGACTCCACAGGCCAACAGAACATATACAATGCCCATCCTTAAAAGAAATAGAGAATCAAATAAAAAACAATCACAAATACGTTATCTGTAATAACTATCCAAAAGCAAACTGAAGGGAAGTGAAAGTGTTCAACAAAACCAGAAGGCAATTCTAGAAATAAAACAGAAAATGGTAACATATTCTGGGAAGTACTGGTGAATTTACAGTAGAATATATAATAAAGTCATTAAAAAAAATATAGAAGGAACAACCAATAAACTTGTTTCTTCATTAAGTATAAAATCATCTATTGTACTCTACGCAATACATACTGCAAAGTCTGATTTCAAATCATTTAAAGATTAGCTCAGATTAGCAGGTGTCTGTGAACAGATTAACATGCAGAAGTTCTGTCATGTATTTGTACAGTTTATAGATCTTTATGGAATTGTGGTAGCTATATACAATCAAACGTTTTGTTTTATCAGCCTACTGTGATAGGCTGTTCAGAGCTGGTCTTCAAGCAACCTATTCTCCAGCAGCTGGCAGAAAGAACACCATAAGGTGCATTCCTTTCCAAGAGGTCTTTCCAAGAAACATCAGCTGTTTCAGACCAGAAACATTTCAGTCATTGTCTTCAGAGGCCACAAGTATACACAGCTTAACTGGACAAACTGAAGAGACACCACTACCTTCCAAAGGTCCATGGCAACATGAAGACTGTAAGCAGAAAAATGTGTCTATCAGAAATGTTCATTTGTTTGCATACTGTGCAAAATAAAATATGAGGAGAAAGTAGAAATCAGTTGTTTTTTCCCCTCTCATTAAAGGGATGATTATTTTGATATCTTTCATGGACGCAGTGTGGCTTCTCTGCATCCTGCTACATTGCCCGTGCTAGAAATTAATCTATAGCTTTTCCACTGCTACAGTGGGATGAATTACATCCAATGACACTATATTTTAAAACCACTCTGGCCCAAGCAGGTGTCTTTCTCTCTCACATCTTTGTACTGTTGGACATGCTCATCCACTGATGTATTCAAGCTCATCAAAAACTCCAAACGAAATAAAAAGTCTCCATTCATTAGAATGCAGTCTGCATGCTGCTGTTCCTACAATGGTATAACATCACTGCAAAGTTTAGGGACGGACGAATAAGGACATCAAAGCTGACTCCCTTTGAAAAGGGAAGGGTTTGGCAGTTTGAGTCTTTGCTCTGATCTGTACTGGACCCAGACATAAATACAAATGCCTTCAGCTGTCAGGTAAAAACAAAGTCCTGCTTTAAGCCAATGACAGAAGGCACAACTCATGGGTACCTGTTGTTATATACATCGTGCCAACTGCTAAAGGTGGACATCTACCTTAAAATATTTACTTTTGACTGAACCTCATGTATAGATAAATACTTCACGTAACTGATAACTATAAACAATAAGACAGCAACCAGTGAAAAGAAAAAACAAAAACTTACTGAAAACAGTCAAAGTGAGATCACAAATAAGAAGCTATCTATCCGAGCAGAAAATTGAAGTGTGTCTGCAATGACTAGACACAGAACTGAGAAAGAAAGACAAACCAGCATTTCAATATTTTACTTACTCATACTATGATCAAAACATATGTTGAAACCTGCATGGATCTTTAAGACCTTACTACTGGTTTTCTATGAAATCAAAAGATACAATATAGAAAGCCACTGAGAGAAATGAGTCTAATGGAAGAGTCTGAGACCAAACAAGCACAAAGGAAAGTAGAACCAGGGGTCTGCTCTCAGCCTAGCTCAAGATAGGACTCAAGGAATTACTTTAAGTTTTAAAAGAGAATATTAATTATAATGCTTAGGAAAGAAAGTGTGAGATATGTCACTGCAAAATGAGATTTCTGAATACAAACAAAAGAAACTACAAGGTAGTACATAAAAAAAGGTGAGAAATCATTGTCCAGAGAGTCCACTTGGAGAATACTACCATGTACTGCACTCATCTCCTGTAAGGCATTCCCACTCAGAAAGAAAATTCGCAATGGGCAAACACAAACACTTCCATCAAGTCAGATATGGACAGCAACTGTTGACTCTCATACTCTGAAAATTAGTGGCATCTTGTATTTAGATAGAATATAGGATAAGAAATCATCTTACAGAGGAGCTTTCTCAAGACTGGTCTAGAGATTTCAACCTTAGGAATAATTGTTCTGTGTCATTTCAATAACTTACCTTCTGATTATACAACACAGACACTACTTCAGTAAGGGAGTGCAGGTCACACTTTGTCTGATATCGAGACAGCAAAATCAGATATCTTTCTAATGATGTCACTATCTATTGCATACTTTCCTTGATTAGTGTTCTGGTTTGCTAGACAGACCTTGCATTAACAGTGCCAATCAATTACATGACAGTTAAGTTTTACCATACAGATTCAATGGAATAAGAGCTGGTCTGAGGTGCTCCATGTCACTGAGGAATGTGTGTGAAGATTTGGCAAAACAAATCTAAAATTCAAACAAGCAATGTGGGCTTAACTCACAAGCCCAGTTTTTAGCTACATCACGCTTATTTCACCCATTCTCATTACCCTTCCTAACAGAGTTACACATGCAAAAAATATAATTAAAATAATAATAATAATAACAACACTTAAATATTCTCTAATATCCTGGACCTACTGAATGTGGTTTAGTCTCAGCTGCCCAAAGCAGGGAGCCAATAATCATAATATTATGTTAACTGTTTGTTACTTAGCAATTATTCCGGGCTATCTGCCTTGTTTTTAAAGACCTTGACTTTCCAGTCATGTAAGGAAGACAGTTATCAAGAAAAACAACCAAGATATCCAAGTGAAATCACTGGCTCACCATTCACATAAACTGGGACATAACTATGCACTCCTTTGAGTCCATTCCTCTGCCCTTACCCCGTCTCCTCATCTAATTCTCACTCAAACAGGACCTGAGACCAAACAAGACATGACAGCATTGATAGCAGTTATCAACCTCTCTGAACATTACCAAAGATTGACCCCACCACATCAAATTGTGCCTCCAGATACAAACCAGCATCATTCACACTGGAATGAAGGAAGGAACAGCCTGAAAGATGAGGCTGCTAATGAGAGATGTTGAAGTTCTGAACTTATTCGAGCAACCAGTCCAGCACTAACACTAGGCAGGTTGGGTATGGTATATTGCTTGGTCAAATCCACATTTTTCTCTACTGCATCCCATTCTGCTACATTTCATAAGCTAGTTATGTCCTGCATGGACACTACACCAGCGCAGTCATGATTCCTAAATAAGAACTATTACTGAGAAATCAGGTAATAAAAAGCATTTGAACACCAAGGTTAGAATCAGGTTTTCTTAGCTAAACAAATAACTTAGTTTTACACTGCCCAGGAAGAGAGGAGAGCCAGCTGGTAACTTCACAGGATGACCTACATACCCTGTGCATTAGTGAAGTGCCAGTCAGCTGCTTGCTGTATCTTTTTTCCATAGGGGTTATCCTCCTGCACAAAAATGCATACAGCAGTGTTTGTAGAGTTGACAAAGATCCCGCTGTGCAATAACTGATGTAGCTTTTATAGTATTTGTAGCATGTTTTGCCTCAAAGTATCTAAGCACACCTTTCAAACTGGTTTTAAGCACACCTTTCAGTTCAGAATTCACAGGTTACAGTGATTGAAAAGAGTTCCGTCTCAGCAACTCCAGTCAGCTCCTTCATCAGTACAACGCAACATGACAGCTTTCACTATGCATCACCTTCCTTAAACACAAATGCTCTCGTTCTGAAGTACTGCCAAGACGTTTGGCACAGTTGCCAGTCTGGATTACGAGGAGTAGACCACTACAGCACTGATTACTCAGAGCAGAACACTGCCTGGGCAATCACGTTCACCCTTCTGCAACATCAGAGACAATAGGAGGAGTAACAGTCACAGCCATTCATCCCCCAACAATGTGTACAAGTGGGCATCCACTGTGGTTGGAAGCATCGGTTGAGAATGCTTCAACCCTAAAGCAGTAGTGTTTGGCAGGTCTGCAGGATATGAGCCAGTCTTAAGGAGACAACCAGAAATAAGCTATTGAAGAGCACAATCCTATCCTATAGTGGTGAGAACACAATTTTCAGGACTGATCACCACGTTCTGCTCTATGACCTACAACATATTCAACTTACCATCTAAGAAAAACTGCAAGAGATATAGTAAGTAAATCATTGGTGATCTCATACTGATCAGTGACAAGCACACAGTGAAATGGCAGAGAAAATTAAAAACAAAATAACAAAAAAAACCCCACAACAAACCTTTCTTCCATAGAACAGTGAAAGAGGTTAAGAGTTTCTTCAAAATGACATCTCTTGAATATGTATCACCGACAAAGAAAACATCTCACCCAAAATGAAATGAATCAAGCATTCATAGGCCCTGCATCCCAGTCCCCACCTCCCAACCCTATTGATCAGACTGTGAGCAAATGTTACTTGAACACACCACTACTGCTTTATTTTCTTGCCGCAAGCAACTGGTGTGGTACTAGACAACTCAAGGTCATCTGTGGCTCCCCCCCTCCCTGAACTGCACATATCCTTCTCCATGTCCCACTTGCTTTTCCTCACTCTAACATATACTGCCTACAAACATTCCTTCTTTGTTCTTACATCCCCACCTCCCATTGATAGCTGCATAGAAAAGTGCATGCATTAGAAATGTTCTATAAATACCACCTTTCATGTTTGAACAGCACAGCTGCACATTATCTACAGCCCCCTCCCCAAACTCCTTGTTTTTCTTGCCATTTTTGTTATTATGCTCTCTCTTGTGCCTGCATTAAAGCTAATTGCATGCATGATATTTTGCCTCCATTGTGCTATCAGAGGCTGTATTTTAAGCATTTTCCCCACTCTTTCATACGCGTGCTTATGAAAGACACAGGAACTTTTAATACCATATAGTGTGAAAGCATTCAAAATGGCCTCTTGGACCAAACTGCTGCAACAACCAATTTACATAAAATAAAAATCTCTGGAAAACACTTACGTAGCCTTTGAAAGAAAAAGCACAGTCCCTTTGCTAACTATAGCAAGCTTTGTGGTTTACATCCGTGCACATGAATCTATTACCTTCCCTCTGAAAAAGGTTTTCTCTTCTTAATGATGCCTAGAGATCTTGTTTGGTTTCTTTGTGGGCTGCAGCTTTTCTGGGCACTTTGCACTCCTCAGAGAATCTACTTTCTGATTATTTCAGGTTGCTGCAGTACAGAAGGGCGAGGAATATCCATTAGAAAATTCCAGCAATGACCACATTCAGCAAGAACAGATTTGCTTGCATAGTTTTCTGCTCACTGGTGAACTCCACTGAGATCCCAAGTAATTTACCATCATGCATGAATGTAAATAAGCCTTTACTTAGTGACACATTTAAAGATTGCCTGCTTTATGACACCAGTTTTAGCTTAAACCCGTTTATTAATCTCACACACAATTAAAACCTAAAAGAAAAAAATAATCATTAGCAATGATTCTTTCTGCCCATCCCTTCCCAATAATTTCAGTATACCCTAACCATGGGCTTTTTTTCAAGACTACATTTTATGATGCTGCATTATTTTTTACCAGTTATCCAACAAGGTAGCAAAGTGCATTCAGGCTTGGCATTCAACATCTTTGTTGTTCAGACTTGTATGTATCTCTCATTGTTCCTACCAGAAACTGCAAAGAAAGCAAACCATAGTAACAAGCCTGCCATTTTCACTACAGGATGACAAGAAACTCACAATTTTGTACAAGGAGTGAAAAGAAAGCTGACTTCTTTCTACAATTTGTCCTTCAACTTACTGAGAAACTGTGAGATAAGTTGACAAAGGACCTCAACATCCAGCATGTCAGAGAAGACTACATCCTCACAGCCTGAGAAGTGTCTCTGAAGGGCAGATATAAAGTTACCAGGTGAGGAAACTGTCACTTATTTCAGTTTGACCATTTAAAATAAGGAATTGTCACTTGTGCCAGGAAAGTGAACCCTTATCCACTCTGTGCCTGACTTTATTGGAATTGCATCAAAAAAACCCACAAGCATTTTGTGAAATGGAATTAAAAACTGGAAGAACAAAGGAAAGTCTACCATAAATTATTTAATGATGCAGAATTATCATCTACAACTCTTCTCTCTAGGATACAGAGCAAGGCAAGACCTTCTTTGTGTCTGCTCCCTGGAATGCAAGCTCACTGGAGCAGAAATTCTCTTCATATTTGTGTCTTGTGTGGTGCAGACAATGTCACTGATGTTCTGCAAACACAGCACTGCAGCAGAACATCAGCACCAAGGAGAAGATGGCAGAAATGACATGATGAACTCAAAACTTTGTTTCTAGAACATGGATGTGCTTGGGACTTTTTGACACTGTACACACAGAAAATCTTCTGTGGGCTTACAGAATGAAAGATTAAATTGCTTCTTGCAGTTTCCAGATTACAATTTCTTACACACTTAACATTGCATAAAAGGGCTGGACAACTTTTTGCATGATGTATTGTTCCAAATGAACTCTGCTGGGTGTCACAATATGTTTGTTAATACTGGAAGTGGCCTGAAGGCCTCATATCAAATGTAACCTTCAAAACTGACAGCTGAAGCAGTCTAAATGCACACCAAACCAAGTGAAACAGCCACCATTCAGTAACCCCTTAGTGCTGAGGTCCATCTGAGGAAGAATAAATAACATTTTTGAGCATCGGGACATAGGCGTGAATATAGAGGTTTGGGCTTCCTCCTTCTTTGAGAGGATTATTATCTATCAGCCAGACCATTTAATTAAACTGTACTATGAGGAATGCACTGAGAACTAGATGTACCATTGTATCAAAAATCAGAACTCTGATGCGACAAATGTTTTCATATATCACTGGTCTACAGAAGCCCACTAAGAGCTTATCAGTGTCCCACACCAACAACTGAGAAATAGGTCTTATTTAACTCCTGATTCAGATGTAGTACTGCAACAGGGTTATTATAGGACCAGAGAGAAAAATACTTCATAGCTATAAAGTGGTCTGATCTGTTATGAAAAGCCAAAACAAGGAGACTGCAGTGCTGGAAGGGAGATGTCACGATTTTCAATTGCAATACATTTGAAAACGTGTATGATCATCCTGACATGAATTTATTCGTATGTAAAGAAACCTGTCAAATGTAGAATAAATGGAAAATGCACAAAAACAGGGTCTGCCTCAAAAAACAAACAAACAAACAAAAAAACAAAAAAACTTTCCTTGTCATTGTTCCATCTACTTACCTATCATTTGGGCTTGAGTATTAAAAACAGTGGCAATACATTTTCCTTTGCTTAGGCTGCTGCCTGTTTTGCAGTCACCTAACTCATGAACTTCAGTGTTTGTTTTGAGGAATTAATAAGTTTGACTTCATTAATGAGTACATGCAATAGCTAACTCTCCTCCCCCTTGACATCTACCCTAGATTATCTCAAGCCTATTACAAATTTGGATAGACACACTTTATTGATGCTATTTCTCCTTACACAGAGAAACTGAAAGCCTGTCAACCTGTCTCCTAGACCTACATTATGATAACTGAGTGTGTCCTTAAAATAACTGCCTATCTATGAACTTACAAGGCCTGCTGATTTGTCTTTAACTGAACTCAAAAACAAAAGATTTCACACTCACACAACAGGGAGTCATAATGCTATTGGAATAGCATTTAAAGACAAGGATGGTTTCAGTGTACCAAGAGGTAAATTGCCTCTTTGTTAAAGGAATAAAACCAGAAATTGACCTCTTTTTCTCTCCCAAGAAGGAATGCAAAGTAATCTATTTTCAGAAGCGTCATTACAAAACAACCCCTTCATTATTTCAATGGCTGTCAAAAGATGTCAATTTTTACTCTTAGAAAAAATGAAGCTCTTCATACAAGGGTATCTTAATCATTATTGTACACAAAAAATAAATTTATATCCCTATTGCCACTCAAGGCAAGTACCGCATGCATAGAGCTGGTGGAACTCAGACGGTATGGAGATTTATGCCTATGATTTGGAGCGCAACAAGAGGTAGCATTTTAGGGAAGAGGAAAATTGCTGGATAATCTGAAAGAGTAACTGAGTGTGACAGACTGCAGGCTGAATTCAGGTGTGCAGCAGCATGAGGTTGGGCTATTACGCACGTGATCACCTACAGCAATTCCAATGAAAGCAAAGGATTTGGGTGCTAAAATTGCACTGTGTCTGACCTGTGCTGTGTGTACAGCACTTTGTAAATTCCTGCATGGATTTACATGCTATTCTATGGCCATCTGCTTCATTTTATCAAGCAGTTTTCCTTTTGGGAAAGATCTCTGAACATCCAATGAGAACTTTACTCCGCTTTTAGCTTCAAGCCACTCCTTCTGATCCTAAAACCAAACATGACCATTTGCAAAAGCAAATGGAAAGCAAGCATCCCAGGCTGCCTGTGTCATTATTCCTCTGTTAGTTTCTGTACAACAGACAGCACTGCTATGTTGGTACAAGAGATCTGCATAGGGAAGGGCCATAGGCAACCCCAGTTCCACTGTCTGTGCAATACCATCAGTTATGCCAACAAACAAAAGCATACAAGGAGGATTCATATCTAACATCACAGAACTGAAAGTTATCCAGGTTAAATCAACATGTGCAATGCAAAAGTTTCTCAGTACCCCAGAGAGCCAGAATGATGGTGGTAAATTACTGTTATACAACAGTGTCTTAACAAGGCTATTCTGTCTGCAAAAAAATGGGAATATCATACCTAGTAGACAACATCTACGTGGGTGTTGAGATGTCAATGGAATATACAACAATGGAATATATAAAAATGCAACTGGAACTCAAAAAGGTAAAGAACACTGAATTAGTGGGAACCTTTCCTTTCAGAATGTTGCTTTAAATAAATATCATCCAGCATTCAACTAATTAAAATGCTGCAAGGCTACGTAAATATGTGCATACAACTACTGTCTTTTGCAAAATATAGTTTTAAAAACATTGATTTAAAAAATATAAAAGAGCATCCCTACCCCCATTTAAATTCATCTTACCCCAATCAACTGGAACTGATGGAAAACAAAACTGAACGAGCTTTAAATGCAACAAACCATTATAATAAAAAACCAAAAAATATCTAGGCTACTACTTATCACAGATCCTCAATAACTCCATGCTGCTGTAGCTTCTAACACAGTAATTAATCCCAGTTACAGAAAAGCGTAAGAGAGCCAAGATGCAAACTGTGTGCCTTTCTCCCTTGACTCTCACAATTGTGCAGTGAAGGAGTCAGTGCTATCAGGACAGCTTTAAAGATAACAGACACAGAAAGATTATTAACATCAACATGATTTATGACAGCATAATAAGTTTTGCAATAGCCTATTACCAAGTAAACCAAACCAAACCAAACAAACACCATCTTAAGTCTTCATATAGAAAACTACACTTTACCTCTCCAATAAAGAGGCCTTTGATTTGATGCCCAAATCTCACCCAACAGATCAAAAATAGATGGTCTCGCTGCAGCAGAAACAGATCACGGTTCATTTAAAAAAATGCCATTTACATTGTCTACATCAAGGGCATTTCTTTCCAAAGCCCACATTACACTACAGTATCTAGCACATCAACCAGCTATATGCATACTACAAGATGTATCTCATTACACACATTTAATGTTCACAATATAGCAACACTACATAACCCTACTGTGAAATGTCTAGTAGTTTGGTTTCTTACCAAATAGGTTTCACAAAAGGACACTTCTACCCAAAACACATCTATTAGCAGACTATGATTTTACTTTATTGTCAGAGCAAACCCCAGAGACTCTGTGTGTAATCCAGTTGTATCCCTCAAATTACCCCTTCTGAGCTGATGTTAAACAATCCTGATTTAAGGAGGAACAGCTGTTGGCTTTGAGTGCTTTTGGAAATAGGCATCCGAGTCAATGTTTCATCAGTGATTCTGTGATCAGTGTTTTGATTCTAAGCAGCAGGTGTTCAGAGGAAGGCTCTGAGATTTCAGTTAACTGACAACATTTTCCACTGCTGGGAGTGCAATACTTGATCGTTATTTCTGCAGCACTGGCAAGTCCTTCCCTGTCCATAACCACTGATCCTCAATGTAACACAGACGATCTGCACCAACTTAGACTCTGAGATACCTAAACTCCTTTTGACCCATCCACCAAACAAAAGCCCTGCCTGAACCCAAATGTTTTTTGTCTCAATTGACACAAACACAGCCCAGCATGCCCTCAGCTCTGAGGACCTCAACCCTTTCAGACATCACCCTTTGTCAAGCATTTTACATATGGACTTTGTTGTTGTTGTTGTTCTTATAACAGGGCAATTAAGTAAAAAGTAGGTGCTGAACTTTTCTGCTTCTGAAATGCAGAAGGGCTGCTGATTATTCAAATGATGAACAGAGAGGCCAAGTTTCAAAATGTTTAAATACAATGTCACCAAGGCCTGTGCACCAGTGCCATACCTACACCCAAGATGAATTAAGCTGTTCTGACCCACACCCTTTCCACACTCCACAAGATGCAGACAAAATGCTTCAAATCTCTGACTCCATTCTGACCATGAGCTTTATACAAAGCGAATGATCAGTTTGGCATAAAGGTGAACTAATACTCTACTGGCAATTTTACGCATGCTGGACAAGCACTTATCAATCAATTTGTTGGCCCTGCAACAACACTCTCAAGAAGAAATACACCATATACTGTAATATTTTTCCAATGACTTCTGTATTTAATTTCATTGATTCTCTGTCTCTGGAGCCCAGAAGCGAATAGAGCACACAGCAGGCATTAAGCACATGTACCACAGGTAGAGCTATTTCCTCTGCTCTTTGCTAAGCTCTGCAGAGACAAGCATCACTCAAAATACAGTGTGAGGCAAAGAGGTCAGGCCTCTCTCTGAGGCATTCCAGAACATTTGAATGT
Organism: Coturnix japonica; assembly: GCF_054131305.1. Classification (NCBI taxonomy): domain Eukaryota; kingdom Metazoa; phylum Chordata; class Aves; order Galliformes; family Phasianidae; genus Coturnix; species Coturnix japonica. The sequence continues at coordinate 49,542,223 of NC_140666.1, forward strand.
TACACCAGTGACAAGAATACAAATGAGGCCCACGCAACAAACACATATACTCAGAGGGGCAGTAAAACACATTTCTGTCACCAGTGCTGTCAGTTACCACCGTGAAAAAAAACATGTCCTTAGAAAAAAAAAAAAACCTGAAAGGGGGGAAAGCAGCAAAGATGAAAGAGACAAAAAGATTTCAGACTGTGTGTTTTAGGTATCTTTTCCTTCCCAAAAGCCAATGACAAATGTCAGAGCTACACCTGCAGACTGTTACCTTAAAATGGCATTTCTCCAAAAGCGAGAGAATTACAGAAGCATTCAGCAGCAGCCGCTGCTACACCCAGCACCACCGCTTGATTCTTCCAAGGTAGGAGAAGGAAAATACTGGGGACACAAGACTCGGATAGAAAAACTATCAATTCTTCCGCAGCCCAAAGATTATTCCACAATCTCATCTCTTCCCCCTGAAGGACACTTCTTGCTTTTTATCTTCCTAACTTCCCTTCTTCTTGCATGGAGAATGACAATGCATCATTAACTTCACACAACTGCTGGATATGCACACAACCTGGAGATAGGCAGCAGCATGTCTGTTTGGCAATTAAAGACCCATTTTACAGTATTATGGGTGAATGGAAATGGTAGGATGAATGGTAAGAAACAAGTGACTGACCTCTCAGAGAAGTGCCCCACCACATAATCAGCCGGCTGATAGAGAATTTGAGTTCTAAATTACTTGAGAATACCACCTGACATCCCTAACGCCACCGAACACATTGGGGAACACTGTACCTAGGTTTAGGCACAACCTCAGCAGGAAACAACACAAAACCACCAAAAAGTCACCTACTATATATTAGTAACAAACAACCCTATAGAGTCAAGTCATCTCAAACTCTATTCACGCAACTAAACACTTCCAGATGAATATCATCAAGAACCCCAAGACCAGTCCATTACCATTAATTTCATTATGATGCTGATTAAGCTGTCATCTGCATCCCTGATTCTTCAAGCTTAACAATGAAAAACAGACCATCAGAATTTAATCCAGTGTAGCAGCCAGCTGCCAGAAAACATGGCCAGTCTCTGAATATAGAAATACCATGTGCTCCCTCCAAAGCAGTCATTCTCTCTGAGTTTTCTGAGTAATTGTGTGAGGACATAAATGCACAACCCCCCTGAACTCAGAACATCCAAATTAACAGACTTCCTTCCTGCCAGGCTAAACTTCATTAGACTCCTTCACATACAACAAATTGGATGAAACTGATCACACACAGGGTTAGAGATATACTTGAAAAACTAGCAGTTTAGAGACGCAGTGGGATGTTAAAAGAAGCTGAGGCTTCTCCTTCTGTATTCCTAACGAGGAGCAACAGTGAGTAAAAAAATCAGTATTTTTTATGAACTGGAAAAAAGCAACAATAAAATCAAATAAGATTTGCTGACATTCTGCTGCCTCCAGCAGCATCAGGTGGCAAAAAGTATAGCAAACAATCCCATTGTGGCCAAGAACAGGAGAGCTTTAGAAACTGTATCACAGACAATTTCCTTTCAATAGAGTTCTTTGCTGGTTGAGGTATTCAGCCCTTTACTCAAAATGATATGCGATTCCCCACTCTGACTGCCCCTGAAGTAGAGATTTCTGAATACCTCCACATCCATCTCCTCCACCTTTGTCTTCAGAACAGCTGACAAGAAAAAGCCCAATGCACAGACATAGCTCTGGGTTCCTGCCTGTCTCCAAATACTGCAGGAACAAGTGCAGTTCACATCTGTCATCCCCACACCGGACACAAAGATCACAGTTTAGGATGTATTAGGTCACATGAAAACCTATAACAAATAGGAAATATAGCAAGATGCTGATGGAAAATTGCATGAACCCATGGCATTACAAACAGATATTGAGAGGCATGAGAGTTTTGAAAGGTATTAGAGATAGGAAGTCTTTTAGATAACGAGAGTTGTAATTTTTCCATTTCAATGCAGAGATAGACAAAACATGTACCCATAGCTTGTACCTAAATAGACCAAATGAAACTAAAAGCATCTGTTTATTCTTCTCACCCATCTCATCTTTGAAAGCATTTGGTTCAAAAAAATGAAGTAGTTCACCCTGGTGAAAAGACAGAAGAGCAAAAGCAACGTATTTGCTGCTGTTGGAAAGTGCCTTTTTCTTTTCAGAAGTGCAGCTTCATGATGGCAAAAGCAGTTCATCTATACTGATAGGAATGCATCCTGCAGAGCAGCATCTCCTTAGTGCTGAACAGCAGAAAAATGCTATTGACCATGTATGGAAACAAACACCAAGGTTCTTATTTAACCTGCTGAAAGCAATTACCACTGATACCCACTTAAAAGAAAAATAACATGAATACAAAAAGAAGTGTAAAGTACCATCAGCATATGGTACAAAGAAGACTGTTGCCATAAACAACTGCTGAGGAGTTTATCTCCAGTTTTTATTATTTTTATGAAGAATACCCTGAACTTCCCACTTATATTTTAAACCCTTTGCAAAATTATCAAAGATTCTTTACTAGGGAAGCTTATAAAATACAAAACCTACTGGTAATGCAACACGTTGTCGAAAAAGGCAATCCTCATGCCTGTTCTCTCTTTCCAGTTAACAAAGTAGTGAAGCTCTCTTTCTGCGTTACAGAGACTACTTTCCTCTAGCGGTTGTGAGATGATGTAAACACTGAAACACAAACTGCTTTAAGAGTATTCAGGAGGAAAGTACGACAGCAACTCTTCTCAAAATCAGAAAAAAAACACATAGGAGCTGAGTGACAAAACCTGAAAAGAACTTCTCAGATGGCAGGGCAAAAGGAAAGAGGAAATACCATCATGATACATAATGTGGTTAGGAAACTTGTTTACTTATAATCCTTTTGCAGTATCTCCCATTTGAAAATTGCCAATGATTCCTTGTACACCATCCAGTACCCTCCTGAGGTGGAAATTTTTCAGAAAGTATGATCATAGTAGTCTAAGGATTTCTGTCCTTTGCCACTTTCACTCTCCCACTCATAAATACCACTAAAAACAAAGTTATTGCAAATATGACCCATGTTAATCCACCAAATGCCAAGATCTCTTTTGTCTTTCACAGCATCCTACCCTAAGCTATAGGAGTTCTGGTACATCTCCTCTCTAAGAACTTTAAGCAAAAGAACATCTGAGCATGGAGATTGGAAGCTGATCTCCTTTCACCAGGAAGGTATTTTATTTGTAAATTCCTCAACACTAAGAGTACTTGTGGAGTAAGGTATACCTGGCAAGAGGAAGTATTCGCCATCTGCCCCAAGACACTGTAAACATAACAAGAACCCACAAATTCTATTTCCCACTGCCAATCTCTAAGGTTTCCCCTTCCTCTCAAAGGCATTACCTTACTCATTTTCCTCCATGAATTTTAAAACCTACCTATATATGTGTTGCAGCAGACACATTCAACGAGGCATCAATGACAAAAACACAGATAACACCCTCAAGCAAATTCTATCTCAGCTCTGTGAGTCCTTAGATGCTCTTGCAATGTCTGTTTGCAAAGTGCTCGTCTCATCCAAACCATCAGAACCTCAAACAAAAGTAGAAACCACAATAAACAAAACTGTAGGCTATTATTCTTCGTGGAACCCTCATTTTTTTTAGCAATTATATTGATGTAGGATCCAAAGAAAAGCATCAGATTTTCTCTGGTGACAGTGAAAAAGGAAGTGAGACGTCATACAAGTATAGGCATATACATATTTAACTTCTACATGCAATGACTTGTGACAGGGTGACACAAAGACAACAAGGGGAAAACTGCAGGAAAACATCCATCCTTTCTTGCAGCTTGGAGGTATAGGCCATTATGTGGGCAGAGTATGGAACTGAGTATACTGAGTATGGAAATATACAGGCAGCCCCACGATCAGACCAGAACAGAGTAATAGGAAAGGCCATCATGAAGATATCTTTCAACCCCCTACCCCCCCACCCCAACCTCCAAGCAGAGGCTGGGAAGACCAGTCAGAATTAAGACTAGACCAGAAGATTTTTCCAAACCACTTGAAATACAATTACAGCAACTCCTCAGCAGGCGTGGAAGGGGCCCGATTATTGGACAGGGCCTATGGAGAGCTGCAAAAGTGCAAATGTAAAAAGCTGATGCCCAATACTGTCAGCAGCAATGAATTTCTGCTAATTCTTGCTCAAAATGCTCTTTACACACACAGCGGTGAATTTACTCATTTGTAACAGGTATGATTGTTTTATTCATCACCAGTATGTGTGATCTAAAGCAAGGGAGGTTTCTGGACAGGAATAGGGGAGAAGGCACTGATTCACTGTTTAATTTAGCAACTGTTACCATGGAAATATCTATTTTTTACCAACTGCTGATGATTATCTTGTGCTTGAAATGTGACATCTGCATATTCTACATGAGACTGTATTTATAGATGAGCAAAGCAAACGATAGTTATTCCAACATGAAAACACAGCATGTTCCATGCACTTCTTACAGATACAGAGTTTGTCACAACAGACTATTAATCACACAAATAAATTGGCCTTTCAGAATATATAACCCAATTACCAGAGAGAAACAACAGCTCTTCCCAGATCTGAAATAAACAGAAACAGGAAATATAATGTGATTCCAATGTCCTTCCCTCATCTTCTCAAAGAAAAAGGAGGGACAAAAGTAGAGAGACTGCCTGGTCTAGCAGCTGCCATTACTGACTTACAAAAACATAGCTGCATTAAGACATATGTTTCTTCATACAAGCTTTTGTACCTAAAATGTATCAGTAAAAAAAGAAAAAGAAAACATTCACAAATGCACATTGCTGCTTGAATTGAGACAACTACTATTATCAGATATATACAACACCAAAATATTTACATTTAGTAGAACGTTCCTCTCTCTGCCCATGTTTGCCTTTGCTGTTATCCAGAAAGTTGTTAAGAAGAAACTTGGCACTTGAAGAAATTGCACTAGAGACAGATTTCTTTTCCCCGGGCAATAAAAGGTACTTAATACTGGTTTTGAACTAGTTTTCATTACATTGTGCCTGAGAAAAGAACAGATGAATATGTGACAAATCTGACATGAAAAGAATAACTCCAGGTTGAAAATTAAAAATAATTATAGCTATGAAGTGGGGATGGGGGGACTGGGGGAGGGGGGAAGGTTTCAGGAGTACTGGGTTTATGTTGCAAAATGCAATGTGTAGATGCAGAGCCTGCTGTAAGTTAAAAAAAGACCAAAGGCCCCACACTGACCAACCAGCTGCACAAAGGAGGCTCAAGGTAGGGGAAGCAGAAAGTACTCCGGTTAAAGTACATAGAACAATGGATCCCAGGAATGAATTGAAGAGAGACGTGGTAATTGGACAGAACCACCCAGAACCTGCTTATTATACAAAAAGGCAACAAAAATACTGAAAAAAAAAGGACTGTTTTCCCACACAAGAGCTAGTAATGCAGACAGATCTACACATTGCTGGCTGTACTCAGATGCAATCTAGCACCGTAAAATGATTTTCAAGTCAGCATTTAAGAGGGCAGACAAAAGACATTCATAGTTTGTCATTACTGTAACAGAGGTACTCTCTGTACATGGAAATACCTGAATCACAGATGTACTTTCCAAGGCAGTGCAAGCAATAAGCCAGGCTTCTTAGGTATACTTCTCTGAGTGTTTGACTTCATTTCTGAACTGAACAACAGGGTCAGGAAACCTGTAAGTGTGATGAAAGACTGGAATTCAACAGCACTTCTCTTTAACATAAAGGCAAAATACCTATGCCTTTCAAGTACTACAGTTAAAAATCTTCTTCTATCCTGCAGCTGAAAAAGGTATAACAAGTATTTAAAACCAACTTGACCATTGTGTTTGTAACATATGGAGATCATGGAAGAGCCCCTGGTAAAATTCTCCATCAGAAATGAGTACCAAGAACAAAGGTGCTCCTCAGTTCTCTTTTATGCATTATAAGCTTACTGTAATTGAAGATGCACATGATCAAAGAACAGCTGATTACACAATGCCCAGAAATCTTAGGGAAGAAGAATTATTACTGAGTAAGCCCAAGAAATACATCAACCACTGAGTCACCACTGTCATACATGGATGAAGAAATACGTCCTTTCTGGTGACAGATGGAGGAAGATGTATGTACAGAGCTGGGGAAAGGAGGGACCTGCAGCTGAAGCAAACAAACCCACACCATGGGATGACAGCCTGGAAAAACTGAAGATTCACATAGCAGGACAGAGATCTACCTGGATTGCAGAGACCTTAACAAGGCTGTCCCAAGAGATGAGTTCTCCCTTTTCATGCCAGACATTTTACTTAAAACATATTTAATAATCTGTGCAGACACTATCAAAGCAGATAATCATCTGAACCCAGATCTTTGGTGGGAAAAATCCACAAACAACACCACCAAAACCAAAATGTTTTTCCCTCTGTTTTTGGCAATCAAATAATCCAACAAAGCACTGTTACATTGGAGTGCAGCAAAATGTGAAGGCGTTGCCTGCATTCACTTCATAGTTGATGACACGGTAACTTCAGGGAGTGGCTGAAGATGGAGATGGCTACAGTCCAAGCAGAAAATATTAAGGTCAATGCAAATAAAATCCAGTTTGTGACAGAAGATGATAAGACAGTGGCTCTTTTCTGACAGAACACAGCCAGGAAATGTGAAGCCACTACAAAATGGTAAGGCACAGTGGGAGCTCCAGATGCAGAATGCACCAGATGGAACCCTTTCTGACCACTGTGGCATGCTCCAACAGCAGCATGGCAATCAGCAGGAGAAACACTCTAAGCAGAAGAGCCAGGTCCCCTCCTGCCAGCAGCACAGTGCCTGTACACAGCAGCTGCTTGTGCACAGCACCACAGTCACAGCCACAGACAGCAGCAATCTGGGCAATACAGTAATGATGCGCTGAATGCTGTGCTATGTGATATATGCACAGGGAATGTATTTAAAGGATCACAAAAGCAACAGTCAGCACTTGAGCCAGCAATTAAAAACCACCATCACCATCTTCCGAGATGCACCTTACTAAAGAGACATCCATGAGATAATGAGTATGTATAAATGGGTAAGACAACACCTGCCACACACGGATGGATTAACCAGGATCTGTCAGCACTGCTACTGCCATTGCTGTTTAGAATGCTCTGAGTGGAAGAGGTTGCAGAAATGAAGATGAACAGAGTGCAGTGCTCTCTTTACCATGAAAAAAGTTCACAGAATCACAGGGATCTGAAAGGACTTCTGGAGATCCCCTGGGCCCAACTCTCTGCTAAGGCAGTTCCCTGCAGCAGGTTGCACAGGAGTTTGTTCAGACAGACCCTGAATATCTCCAGAGAAGGTGACATTCCACAGCCTCTCTAGGCAGCTGCTCTGATGCTCAAATCATCAGAGGGCTTCTGGATAGAGGGAGAAGGGTTTCATATGACCCAGATCCCAGCTGTAAACCTGCACAGATGGGATAATCACTGTCTGGTATCCAATAATAAGGGATCTAGTTCAGACTTCAGCCCTTTTTGTCACTCTGTCTTTGATATGGGGAAGCAGGGATACTACAAACCTATCAATTTCAGCCCAAAACACACCAGTATTTCTGGATGTGAAGAAAACTGATGCAAATACACATGCACATAGGTGCAGCCCATGTAGAAAGAACTGTTTTCTGTCTGTGGAATTATGTTTTCCTGCCCTGCAATTTGATTTTTATGTATTCAAGAATCATGCGGTAATATGTGTAATGCTGTACTTCATTTTAAGCACTTGAATACACTGACTAGGGCACTGTTCAATTGCTTAAAATTTAGATTTTAAGGATGATTCAGTTGCTTAAAATTAGGTATGTACTCATGTGCCTTGTTAAGCTGAGCTGTCCCTTCAGCCCTGAGGGGGGCACTGGGTTCAGAAACAGCACTGATGGCAACAAGAAAGCAAACAGGATAGAACACTGTAAATGAATTAAATAGTCAACAGATGCTACTATTTTTCAAATCAAAATTGAAAAACAAAGGACTGACAACATTGATGAATATCCCTAATTCAGAATTTCTTCAGTTACAGTTCCCACTGAGCTTTTCTTGCTTTCAGGTTGACATACTGATAGAGACTGACTAGAGATATTTCTCCTCCACTAATAGCACAGACAGGGGTAGCAACATGGTTATATCCATCCCTATTAAGAAAACTCCTCCTTATCTTTCTGTTCACTCCCAAAACAATGATCTGAGAGCACTATTTTAATCATAGAACCATAGAATTGCTTGACTTGGAAGGGACCCTTAAAGGCCACCTAGTCCAATACCCTACAATGAACAGGGACATCTACAGCTACATCAGGTGCTCAGAGTCCCATCCAGCTTGACCTCGAGTGTTTTCAGGGATGGGGCTTCCATCACCTCTCTGGGCAACCTGTGCCAGTGTTTCACCGCTTTGATTGTATATAAAGCTTCTTCATTATGCCCAGTCTAAATTTTCCCTTCTTTAGTCTGAAACTATTTCCCCTTTTCCTATCACAAGAGATCCTGCTAGAGAGTCTGTCCCCTTCTTTCTTATAGCCTTTCAGTGTTTTTCTCCTTCCACTGCAGACAGATACCAAACACCACCTCCACTGTCAGATATTAACAAGCTTGAACACAAATTCCACTACAGAATCATAGAACTACCAAGGTTGGAAAAGACCTACAAGATCATGCTGATCAACCATCCACCTACCACCAATAGTTCTCATTAAACCACATCCCTCAGCACAATGTTTAAACATTCCTTGAACACTTCCATTTAGGGTCAAATATTGCTTAGATATGGTAGCAATGGAAATTCCAACAGTCACAAAGGTTCAACGCTCAAAGTCAAAATTCTGTTTTCATATTAAAACTACTTTACAGGAAGCAACAGTCCTCACTCAAGTCAGAAGTTCAGTTTATAAGCTTAAAGTCCTGAATTTACTAAACATATCAGCAAGTTTACACATACCACACAACAGCAGGCATTGCAGTAAATGTAGAAGCCCTTTTCAAGCCCTGAGGGTGTAAGCTGGTGATGGAAGCAAATGGCACTGACCTCTTTATTGCTGAGGTTCACACATACTGCAGCGATACTGTAACAGCACCAGAAGGAAACCACTCTGCAGCAGGTTAGTATATATTGCTTAAGTTGGTCGGTGATAGACAGTTTCTGTGTACTTAACCCCTCAGTTAAGTACTCTGCTATATTTAGCCCAGCAAGCCTACTCTTATTATTTGTTCAATGCATCATGAGTTCTGTCTTCTTCCACATGAAAAACACACGTGTTCCCTGGGTTCACATACAATTTATGATGGATTGCTTTTTTTTCTTCATGTCACATACCTCCCACACAGAAAAACTTTGCAAAGAGACCAAGTACAAAGCTTTCGCTTAAAGGAAATGGGAATTGTTTTGAGGAGTTGCAGTGACCTGAAATCCTTCAAACGCAGGCTGGGCAGCTTGTCAGAGGCTGGTTCTAAGTGCCAGATCCCAGCCAGGAGTCAGAATGTCTTATCCTGTCCTGCAAGTGAGCTGAAGAAGTCATAAATTACCCTGAGCATTTTACCAGCAAAGGATCCCGGACTGCATTCATGATTGCCCCCTACAGAGTAGTATAAATCATAACATAATGCCCTGACAATACTACGGTCCATGGTGGAGAAGTGTCCTGGAGCAACCCGGACAGTTGCTGTCACCCCAGAGCAATGCACTGACCCTCAGTTCTGTGCACTCAACTATAAAATAGAGGCAATAATACTTATTTTTCAGGATTGATATAAGTCTTAGTAAAGCTGGCTTAAGTGCTTTGTTATGCTTGAGCAAAAAAGGAAATTATTATAATTTTAAATGAAGATTAATTATAAAACTGTTAACATAAGCATATTAGAAAAATGAACTCTGAATGGCAAGCCAGCAATTTAAGATGCTTTCTTACAAGATAATTTCATATGCATCTTGCTAATCCCCACTATTCTAAATCCTGTGCTTGTTTCCCTGCACTAAAGCTAAGAAGAGGCAATATGCCATCACTGAAATGCTGATTGAAAAATTAGCCTCCATGCAGAACCGTCCTGTTAGCTATTTGCTGTACATCTGACTGACATAACTTCCAGCCTGGAAAATAGAGCAGTACACCAAGTCACCAAAATGGAATTTGTAGTAAGTCTCTCCTGCAATTTTGTACAAGAATCCTAGACAGTGCACTCTTCCCTTAATCTGGTAACGATATAAATCCTTTCCTAAGTGCGTTGCTTGGATGAAAACTTAGGACTAGAAAGCATATAATGCTGAAGATGGTACAGATTCTGTAATAAAGGAATTAAGCAAAATAACCTGCTTCTGTTTGATGTAGCAAATTGTCAAAGCAGGTATTGATTCAAATCCTAGTCCCTAAATCTTCTGTAAATACATTCTATGAGCTTAGGCTCTGCCACTTATGCAATGTATGCAAATAAAGACAGAACTCCGGGTTCATCTTCAAATAACAAATAAAAGGAAAAAATCAGCCATCCCACCTCATCTCACCCTCCAGTCTGTTTGTACATCAGAAGCTCCTCAGAAAAGTTAAATCACCATAAAATCTGTTTAAGTCTTCTAAGAGGATAAATATTTCAGGCTAAGACAATACATCTTGACAAAAGCTCCCCTGTACTTGTACAACTTCGTGCCAAGCATTTGGGAAAGCAGCGGTGGTCTTCAGAAATCAAATCAAATGAACAAACATTCAAAACATTTGTCTTTGTTCTCCAGCATCTTCCCATTCTCTCATCCTGTTTTCACTACAATGCATTACATGAGATTTCACTACCAAACACTTGGCGAACAAACACGCACGAACCTATTGTACACAAAGACAAATCATTAAATGACTTCGTTTTATGTCTTCTAATGCACCTCCCCCCAAAAAACCCCAAGAACAACACACACACACATACAAAAAACAAACAAACAAACAAAAAAAACAAAAAAAAAAAACCAGACAAAAAACACCCAGAAACAGAAGTACAGAAAGCCAACTATGATTTGCTGTTTGGATAACAAGTCTGACAAACCAAAGCATAGAGGTAAAGGTGAATATGCATGCAGCTAAGAAATTAAACCATGCAATTCTACAGCATGTAGAACAGTGGAAAATAGCAGATGTGCTCAGAAAAGGCACAGTTCTGCACCCTGAGTAAGAAGGCCTGAATTCTGCTGATTTGTTGTGCTTTACATCTCACAAGAGAAAGTTGCAACAAACACCAACATAGCTTGTTTTTGTTTTTAATGAGTAATTCCATACTCTACGCAGTACAGAAATGTCATCAGTAGAAAGCTGAAGTTTAGCATGAAAAAAATTAGACTCAGTACTGCATAAGGAGCATAATACCAAAGACATGCCATTATCTGACAGCAAGCACACAAAATTTAATGGCAATATCTGCTATTTTCATAAGCATTTGGGACCTCACCTTAAATGAAAGAAAATGCCCGCATCACATACTATAGAGCAACATTTAACGTCAATCCATATAATACCAATAGCAAGAGCTGCAATGAAAATCTTGATTATTCTGATTACTTTCTAAACTAACAGCTCAGAGCCTATATACCTCTTTCTACTATAGGAATAAAGATTCTAGACATAAATATCACATTATTCTGCTGTAGTATTACTCACTATTGAATATGGCATAATGGCTTGTAACTCTCTCGATACCATTTTTTAATGCTCATATGTGGCAATAAAGACCAAATTTTCATTAATGCAAATTCAGGAAATCTTCTGGGAGTTATACCAGCACTACCTGCATAAGTATAAATGCATCTTGTGTATTTTAACAGTTATATATTCACCAAAGTTACTATAAACAATATGAAGTTGAATAATAATCAACATGAAAAACCCTCCATGCATTGAGGCGCTACAGACATTACAAAGTATTCATGTGCTATGAGTGAACTGCTCTATCAGAAAGATAAATCCAACATAATGACGCCATTAACTACAGTTATTAATTCTGCCTCCATCTTGCTACATTTATGCCATGTCTGTTAGTATTCTTCCCATATGCTCATCCTTTGGAGTAGTAATTTAGTCTTTCCAAAACGTAGCTCAGCGCTACAGCACAAAGGTTCGAAAAGCCAGATGCATTCACTTCAATAGGCAAACAGAAGGCACTTATAGCACTCTCTCTCTGAGACAGATCTTAACTCCAAAAGAAAATTGCACATTGAAACATAAAGGCTGAAAGAAAAAATAATTTCAGGTGTTTGGAGCAAGTGCCCATAGGGAATGAAAAAGACAGCTGAAGAAATTTTGCAATAATGAAAGGTAAGTTGGTTTTTCATTGGCTGTTTTCTCTTACTAGACAAAGATACAGCACCCAGTGAACAAAGTAAAACAAGTGCTGATTTCTGAACTAGGCAGAGGCAAAAGTATTTTGAACATCATTATGATTATGCTTTGCAACGAACTGCAGATTTAACTGATTAAATAAAGGAGCTTTTTAGATAAGGAAGCACAAAATTGTTAATCCTGGTGACTGATACTAAAAAAAGCTTCTGATTCTTCACCCTTGCACTGAGTTCTGGAATGAAGTCAAAACAGTTCTGCTGACACCTGCAGAAAGCAGGAGAGGAACAAAGGAAAGCTGTAGAGGCCAGGATTCTTCTCTCTCACCCCCTACTCTTCATGTGATGCAAGTACATTCAGGAGGTACATAAGGGAAGAAACAGTCATAGCTGCCATCATGTATGGAAGCATGCGGTAACCACATCTAGCATTTTAGACTCACTGAGATCTAAGGCATTAACCATCACCATAAGCATGCAAAAAAAATTGCTTAGTACAACAGATAAAGGGTCTGACAGTAAAAATCCTTCTAAATGATGATTTAGAAGAATATTCTCAGAACATGTCTATATCTCACTGCTAACACAGTTCTTTTGAAATGACATTTGTTTTCATACAAGTGTTTTTTAAATTGCAGTCAGTCTGCAAAGCTGTTTATTTGGAGCAGCAAGCAGTGGTGGTGGTTGGTCAGAAGGAGCTCATATGATAAGGTCAGCAGAAGACCCAAGTGTGCTGTGTAATCCTGCAGGATGGGTCAGGGGAGGCCAAACACCCTCCCAATGAGGGGGAATACATAGGAAATCGTAGGTTAAGTTTCTCTACAAAGACATCCATCATGAAGTAGCATTAGTCATGCTTCAGGAGTTGGGCCTTGTTTGTGCACAGTTCATTTCCTTAGCTCTTCTTTTTCCTCCTTTTCCATATACAACCACCTGCTAAGTACAGCACTGATTTCTGCTTAAAGATGATGAAAATGAGCTTTCTGAGCACCAGAAAGTTTCTCTGAAGCACAGTCAGGCATGAGGTTAGAGTTTAAACTGTGATTTGAGCGATCAGCACTTACAATTCAAGTAGGGCTTTGTTGCTGACAGTCAAATTCTGACAGAAGATTGACAGTTTATTACTTCTCCCCCACACTTTTTCTCCACTGTAAAATAAATAAATATGGGGGTCACGTGTGACAGAATCACAAATGTTGGAAAAAGACCACTAAGATAAACTAGTCAAACTCAACTGCTTGATTTAGAGACTGCTTTAAAATATCTCTAGGAAATAATTTTAACTATGATATTATTGTCATTTTATTAGCTGCTACTACTGCCTTCACTTTGTTAAAACAGGAGCTGGGATCACCAGTGGACTGTACTGTCTCCTGCGTTGCTCCTTTGGACGCACACAACAGATCCATTCTGAACCAGCTTGAAGTGTGCTCTGAGCTGTTCTGATCTCTTACAAGTTGCACAATAGAGAATTCACATAAATTAAGGAATCAGTTTAAAAGTACTCTTACTGTGGGGGAAAAACATACAGCACTCGCTCAAGGACTTGCAAGTCAAGTGTATTTGGTATGTCTTTACTCCCAAGTCTTGGATAGCATGGCTCAGCTAGGATTTTGAAGGTTATTCAAGTGAAATTTAATTATGACTTTTATTTATGGTTTCCTCTAGCTGTGCAGACTTCTAATCCATGAAGTAAAGAGTCCAGTCCTGCCCCATTCCTTTAAGTGTTCAAGGCCAGGTTTGATGATGCCTTGGGCAGCCTGTCCTAGTATAGTATTACTTGTGGAGCTTGGTGGCACTGCCCGTGGAGGGGGGTTGAAGCTTGATGATCCTTGATCCCCTTCCAACCAAAGCCATCCTGATTCTACAATTTAAAATCCCCAAAACTGCAGCACTCACCAGCTAAGGCAATACTACCAGTGATAAAACCACAGGACAGCATGGGAAACATTCCCCTTACTACAGAAAAAGGTATTTGGAGGAGAGGAAGGCGGGAAGAGAAGAAGAATCCATAGCTTTACTTACAGTTTATTAAAAATACTAGAATCCAATCATGTCAAAAAGCACACACATTTATAATGACATTTAAAATTTGAGTTGCACTTTAAGTTTTTCATTCATTGACCACAATAAAGTAGCAATAAGAGTGGTCTAGAAGCCTAGAAGCTATGAGAAGGGACCTCACCACTCATTTGCCATCAGCAAAAAGGACACATCCAGGCTGTTTGTGCTCATACCATTTCCACAATCCCACTAAGGTTCCACTACCAGTTAACTGGTTTGACTGCCTGGTGTACAGAACAGTGTTGTCAGGCCAATAAACTCTCAAGCTCACCAGTCACATCTGTACTAAGATTCAGGTGATTTTTTTCCCAATACTCCTGGCAACGCGTGAACAGGCATATTAAATTGAGCCAATAGAATGCAAATGACAGCTACTATTAAACATAAAACAGTGAAGTTGTAAGGTGAAATAATACAAAGGATAGTAATAATACATGAAAGATGGTGATAGATATCCAAAAGTTTATCGATAGGATAAACTCACCAGTATGGATGCATTCAGCCTGGCTGGAAAATGCTGAGGCTGACTATCTGATCTCCACGAAGGAGCCATCTCAAAGAGACGCTGCCTTAGTGGTGGTCAGCCCTTAAATGAAGTCTAGGAGAGGTGGAGTCAAGCTCCACCCCTTCCAGGAGCACAGCTGAATTACCCTCACCTGTGCTCTCACAGCTGACCCAACACTTGCCTCAGCTGATTAATCAGAGGTTCAGGCTGTGATTACTAGTTTCCCATACAGAAGTCAATAGAGTTACGCTGAGGACTGGAGCCTATACCTCATCTCAGACAACAGTGTCCATGTAAAAAAAAAATAAATCAGAACCACAATGACCTCTATGCCTGTATTTCTTCAGAATATCAGAAGAAAAAAAACAACAGAGGACTGCACTGTATGTTTCTTAGATTAAGGAGCAAAAATCTTGAAAGCATGGGTTTTATTATTTATAAATCACTGAAATTTGTACAGACAGGTATTCTTGCCATACTCTTCTCTACTGAAAGACATCTGCCATATTCCCTTCTGAAGCTTGATAATAAAATTAATTTTAAGCACAGCAGCAAATTAAGCTTTCACGATGCCATAAAAATATCCATCAACACATGGATGACTGAAATCTAACAAAATTAATGCAGATGCATAAGTAGGATTGTGATACATAATTACCCCATGCAGATCTATTTCAGGAACAGCTCCAATTTTTTTTCTTTCTTTTGATTTTTTTCTATAGTTTAGTTCATTAGAAGTTTCACTAGTTTTTGTCTTTAAGCTCTTATTTAAAGACACAAGCCATTCTTCAAACACTGGTTTCTGTGGTGGGCTGTCCATAGAGTGTTTGAGCTAGGCATAGGGAAGGGGAGTTAAATGGCAGATACCTCAATATGTCATCTGATGTACAACCAACAAAAATCTTCATGTCCACGCTACAAAACACATGGAAATAAATTCCATCTTTGCCGCACTCTCTTTACTTCAATGCTAGCAGCTTACAATGGAAGCAAATCCTCCCATCCTTCTTCCCCCCATGCTTATTGTTGCAGTACTGGTGGGTCAAAGCAAGAAGCATCCACTATGCCGCTGCTCAGCCCACTCCATCCCACACACAGCTCCAAAGAAGTAACCCTGGTAAGTACAGCCTAACACAACCTGCGATTTTCCAGAAACAAACACAGAAAAGAAGTGGATTAGGAAAGTCCCTGTATCATATACTGCATCGATCTATACAAGCTAACCTGGGACAGAAGCCATGTAAACACAAAACTGTGTACAGGGTAAATTACTCCATAGGCTGCTGTACAAACATAACCTTTAGCAATGACTTCTTAACCACTCAGAACCAGAACTCCTCCTCAGGGTGCTTCACAGTCACAGTGCTCTCAAAGCCCCTGCAGACTTACAATGAATCTGCACACGCAGAATGAGAATCAACCTGTGGATCCACAGGGAGTTGGGAAAAACTCCAAAAAGCTCAGCCCACAGCAGAGTCCTCCATTGTGCACATCTGCCAGGCTTTTCACCTGCTCTCGTTGGCAGACTGAGAAATGAAAAGGTTGTAACAACAGTACACAAACAGGCGCAGAGTCCAAAAAAAAAAACCCCAACACATTAACGAGTGTGGAAGAGGAAGTAAGAAAAGTGATTCCTTAGTGGTTACACATTACTTCCTACCACTTTGTATATTACAGGTTAATATGCCATGACCATACACACAGCTGAATTTACTGTTGCCTTGGTCTCCTTCCTACCTCTTCGCTGGCACCATTCTCTGTGCTCTGATTCAGCGTTTTCATTAATTCCTCTGCATGCTATTTAAATTATCTTTATACAACATGTACAGATGACACTGAAAAACTATTCCAAGATTCAGAGGACATTTGTTTGACACTGTTCCCATATTCTGCAGCAATGCTGCTGGATGTTTTCCATAAGGTTAAGAGGAGAGCCTGCCAAACACTGAACTTGCCTTCCAGGTGACACAGAGTTATTGTTTCCATCAGCAACTCAACAAATACAGAGGAGATACCAACATTTCATCTGAGACATTCACAGGTCACACCTGGCGCAGGGAAGTATTTAGGTCATTAAGTTCACTCCTTTTCAGTAAGAACAGACTGACACATGGCAGAATAAAAGCATTTGGTCATCAGTATTGCGGAGTGAAACTGAAGACCTGGAGAACCCCTAAAGACAGACACCTGCATTTTAATATCCATGTCTCAATAAGCATTCAGAAAGATGATGAATGTGCACTTCAGTCAGACATCTTCTTTATTATTAAACAACATCAAACCCAGAAATCAAAGAAATTTGTCATATGCTTCCAAAATCCTGCAATACCACAAAGGAATAACCTTCATGGAAGCATTGGAATGATCTGAAGCCTCAAGCTGCAAGATACTCAGTTTTCTTTTTTTAATTTTAATTTTTTTATTTTTTTATTTTTAAAGGAATAAGGATGTAAAGCCTACTTTTTATTAAAAGGAAGCTCACAGTTCCTCATATGTTTGTGTCACTGAGCCTTGGGCATTAAAAAGCACAAATACTGCAAGAGTTGAGAAAACTGCATTTCGGTATCACTTAATTAAAACATGAATCTTACCTGCTGCAAGGACCAGGAATATCAAACGACAAACCAAGGATGGAGGGAGAAGGGATATGCACCAGAGTGAGAAGTAACAGCAGAAAAAAGAATTCTGGCTTCAAAAAGGAGTTAAAACATCTTGCATAACAACATTCAGATAAAGTTTTTGTCTTGTTTGCCATCATACAGCAGTTTTTATATACACAACCTTTTCCTGCTAAGGAAGACAGGGAAGCAAATCACCAGCTTCTCCAGAAATTCTTCTCTGAGCTTGTCTGACAAAAGTCTGCTGTAACTACCAAACTCACTTAATGTTTAACATTGGATAGATGAAGTTCAGAATCTGACTTTATGTATATTGCATTCAAACAGATGAATAAGAGAGAAATGAGATTTTGTACACAAAACATAGCCTTGGTTCCAAGATACTAAGCCAAGACTTTCTAAAGATTAAAAGGTACTTAATTATTTAAGTGCTTACAAAACCAAAATGACCGTATCTCAGGTACTTTGCTCATCTGCATGGATATATCAAGCCTGGCCTCCCTTTTACACCATTTCCAGTGAAATGAACCCAGTTCCCACCAGCCTTAGCACTTACCTTATTTTCATATTGCAAAATATCCCAGAGTTCTTTCACTACTTTATTTAAGGAATATTAATAAATAGCTTTGTACTCCGAATGCTACTCTTCCTTCCCATTGTCTTCCATATGGGCAGTTAATTGAACAGTAAAAGATTCCATTTTTTTCTTTGGAAGTGAAAAGCAAAGTTTTGGACAAGGTTTCTGACTTAATATTAACTTCTACTGTTATAAATCCTTTGTTTTCATAAACTGGAACATCTGGATGCAAAATATACAGATTTGCATATGTAAATAAAGGATATTAACTGAAGAGAACCCAAGCAGAAGATATAAATGTTTTATATCAAGCTGAAGATTTCAAGTTGTTGTGAATTCATATGTGTTTTACAGGGCTGTATCCACATCTGATCACATGTGGAACTCTTAACACATATTAAAGAGTGTTATATTCCTAAAGAAGCACAATTTTTTTCTTCCTGTGGAGCAGTAAATTCAGAGCAAGACCCCACATTCCTCAGTTTTTCTCTTAAATACGTTTAACAGTTTCGACTCTCAAAAAGATGCCATTTGGAAGGAAATTTTCTCAAGTAAATCTCCACCTACAGCATCTGTGACACCATCAAGCAAACTCCTGATCACATAGTTTCTGAAAACCTTCTGTTTGTGCTGATCATCCATCTTCATAGAATCATAGGATCACTGAGGTTGGAAAAGACCTCTAAGATCACCAAGTCCAAACCACTCCCACTATGACCACTTCGCCATGTCCCTCAGTGCCACATCTCCATGGTTCTTGAACACATCCAGGGATGGCAATGCCTCCACCCAGGCAACCTGTACCAATGCCACCACTCTTTCTAAAAGCAATTTCTCCCAACATCCAACCTGAACCTCCACTGAAAAACCTTAAAAAACAGAGATGGGAATAACAAAGCTGGAGGAGATTACTCAGAATTGAGCATAGAACTCATAGAGAAACTCAGCCAAACAGAACATGACTGATTTAAATACTATGCAACAGTATCCATAGCTACAACACTCAGACAAAGACATCTTGGTGACCTGAGGGACAAATGATCAAGTCACACTGCTTGTAGACAGAAGTATCTCTATGTTCCATGAAGACAAAACGAACCCTGAGCTTTGCATATACCACTAAACCCTGTAAAAGTGAGGATTACACTCACTCAGCTTCTCCAAAAAGGATTTTCAACATATTCATCAAGTTTTAGAATATTCATAGTGAGAGGGTATGAACTGTCACACCTACAGTTTAATCATGTTAGCACATACACAATATCATCAAAATTCCATGCAACTTCTCTGCAATTAAGTCACAGATATGTGACTGTATTCTGTATTCCTGTATTCGTTATATTAGAATAAAATTGCACAACATGTACTTGCCATGAGTCAGACATTTTGTTGTTGTGAATTTATACAAACTGTTATTATCTACAATAGCAAATTATCTGCTAAACACAGATTAAGACTGAAAAAAAACCACAGTGGTATGGTTTTGCACTTCATTAATTCAAAGCGCAGCCAAACCCAATTATTTGAAAAGAGTTAAGTCTCATGGTTGTAAGAACCAACATAATACATCAAGGTGAAGGCTGCCTTGCTAGCAAGAATTGCTTTCGGACAGATTCCATAGACCTTAAAATCTCTAAGAACTCAAATGCATCATGGTGGTAATACCTGGATGTTTTCAAGTTCTTAATGAGTACCTCACACTGAATATCGACAAGTCAGGGGAGAAAACATCCTTACTGGGATTCTTTCATGATATATTACTTATCTCAAAAACATGGTTTCCTGCCTTAGAGGCACATTAAATTCTAACAGTACACAACATCTTTCAATGGTCTTGTATTCATTGCTTTTCAATACATTCTCACATATTTTGCTCCAGAACAGAATCAAGTAGATAAATCCACCTAATCTTTTCTTCTTATTTCTTCTTTCCAGCAGTTCTACTAAGGATGACAGTGGCACATTATCAGACCACTCACTTCCTTATGCTATTTGCTATGTACCACTATAGCCAACCAGTTTTTTTGTACTGCAGGTGTTCATCTTTGCATGATCTACAAAGACAAACAGAACAGTAGAAATTCTACCTTTTGCTGGAGAGTAGGAAAATTTTGGTGACTTGAATTTACACAGTGCTTTTGTTATAGCCTCAGATATGGGATATGACCTTGATCACTGAGAACAGCCAAATCAAATAAGACTTTCATGAAGTCTACTGAGTAAATTGTACCTGTTTCTTTTATTTACAACTGTTGACTTTCTGTTCACGCTGATTATGGTGAAAGGAACTAGTCAACATCTAGCTGTTATTAAGAGAGGGAGAAAATGTGTATAAGCATGTTTTGAATGGAAATCTGTTTACCCTAAAGACTTGCAGGATTTCACAATGTCTATTTTCTCATTACATGAGATACCTAAAACCAGCTGAGCATATCCCAAGGATAAGCCAAAATCATCTTAGAGAAAACATTAATGGAAAGATCTTATAAGTAATTTTGGTCCTAAAATTACTCTTGTAGATTTGCATATGCTTTAAAAAACCACAACAACCACACTATCTGATTTTCATCTCTATGCTCAGAATTTGTTTTTCTATGCAGGGAAGAAATTTATGGCAAGAAAACATGTCAGAAATCCTTATATGCCTCCTCAGTCATCTCACAGACCGAGAAACCAAATCACCTTTCTTCTCCCTCACCCCGAACAAAAGAGATGTAAAACAATAACAACAACAAAAAAACCCAACCAAACAAATAAAAACAAAAGGTTTCTCATCTTAATTTTATTATTTTTGTCTTCACTCTTCCACCAAAACCATGTTGCCAGTACATCTGATAGCAACACGCACAACATGGCATTGATATACTTGGAAAAAGGCACTTATAACAAGAAAACATTATGCTCAAGAAGCTGAAACTTTATCCTCACATTTAGAAAATACTCAGCATTCACTCTGGCACTGTTATTCTTCCAAAAAATATGATTTAATTAAATAGTATATTGTCAACTCACCACAGCATGTGCTATGCCTCATCTATAGGAAATAGTTTGGAGGCATCAGCTTCATGCATGGGTTGCCATAGCTGATACTGGAGTCTGGCCGGCTGCTGGTACAGCTTTCTAATACTAGCCCTGGACATGAAAAAAAAAGAGAAAGAAATATTTGGGTTTGAAGGGTTTTAAGTAAGTTAAACACAGGCAAACTAAGGTAACCCATAACATCAATATTTGCATGTCACACAACAAAGAAGTTTAACATTTTCCCCCTGATATTCGCATTCAAAGATAAAACAGAATGAAGTGCTGCTTAAATGGGAAAGAGGGGTCATGGCTTTTTTTTCAAAAATAAAATAAAATAAAATAAAATAAAATAAAAATGAAAAAAATAATTACAGATGGCAAATCCAGCTGTACAGGAGCTCACATTCTGGACTACTCCAAGTTACAACACACTGCACCACAAATCATGAAACTGTCCTTAAGTAATTTGCTTTTGTTTCAATCCTGTCTTTTCAGATCAAATCGTATGATTTTTCCTTGGAGAAATAAACATCAGCAGCCTTCACTGAAATGCTGAGATTTACACACAGGCACCTATTAATCGTACCCAGGGATTACACTGAAATTTGACTTGCGATCACAAGTTGGCAACAGAAGTACTTCATGAAATGTTGATACACCGAGGCATAAGGAAAGGCCTTGGATTGCTGTTGTCTATGAAATCGTGATCCTCTTCAAAAACACCGCCACAACCAAACATCTTCAAATGATGAAGCAACTGTACTTATATGCAAACTGAAGAAAAGGGGTAAGCAGCAAATGTAAGAAGCTCCGGGAGTAAATAGCAACTAAGAAGAGGAACAATTCTATACCACTCTGGTGTCCAACTACTGAACAGAACCCCAAGCATACAAATAGGTGATAAGCGTTAAGCAGAAGGCAGCTGCATTCATCATTGATCATCACTAAAGTCTGGGCGACATTTTCTTAGCATTGTTCTGCAATGTCTTCAAATAACTCCAAATAAAAGTGAACTGTATCTTGGAAGTCATGGAACGTAAACAAAAATCTATATGTTAAATCAATTGCTTTATCAGAGAGAGACCACAGCACTTCACATCCAAACTGCAAACTCCCCAGCTCCTTGAATTGTAATTCAGAGTCCCCCAAGTTACCTGACCCACTGTTGTGAAATCCTGCTGAAACAGCTATTGATGGAAACCAGAATTTTGCTCTTCAGAGCCTTCTGCTTTCAGTGTTTATTACAATGCAAAAAGTTGGCAGCTGTTCCAGAAGCTGGAACTACCCTAAATTTTCCATAGCCTCACTGTGATGCAAGCAAGAGCCTGTAGTCATGAAGTCATAAGATGTTCATGGTCCTGGACAGGAAAAGAACCTCAGTGTAGAAGTAAAACTGCTCTTTGTTTTTCTTTTTCTAAAAGAGGCTCTGGTTCTGTCCTATTCTCCAGACTTAATCCAGAGATAAATGAAAGTTAATGACCTTCCCTTCCCTCAACACGAACACATACCTGCCACCAGTATGTTCACGTGCAAAGTTAAAAAGAAATCAAACAATCGCTGTTTAATGAATAAACAAAATAGACTAAGAAGTATTAGGAGCTGAGCTTCCTGTCCTTCTATATTAAGAGCAGTCAAAAGTGCCCTTCACACTGGCTAACAAAAGCAGGTGCATCAGGCTAAAAGGGAAATACAACAATTCAGCTTAAGGACTGTTCAGTTTCTACACACTGAGGGTCATGAAATCCTGTACCACACTCAATCTTGCTTTGGATCTATCCTTGCATCTCATTATCACTGAGAAAGAGAAAAGAAAACCAATCTACTACCTCACATTGTACACCAACAAAGTTACACGTTGCTTTCAGTTTTAGACCAATGCCATTACTTGAGTACAAAAGCTTTTTTGTTTGTCTGAAAGACATGTTCCTATGTCTGTCTATGCAGATGGTGCTGCAAGAAAGAAGCTCACAGCAAAAGCAACATTTCTCCTCCAAGCTGCTACCCTTCATTAGGGTTAATTTTTCTTGCAGGTGGCCCCATTCAAACCACTGTTTCGCAGAATCAGTGACAAGGCAGCAGAACAGTGATGTTGGAAGCAAAGCTGTTCAGTATTGGGGTCCAGAGGAGCCTGATGACAAAACAGAGCAGCAACTATGGTAGCATTGCAATCATTAGGCCTTCAGGTTCTAATTTCTAGTAGTGGTGTTATAAACCCAAGATGGAATTAGAGGGTCTATGGACAGAAGATTGCTCACCATATGCAAACAAAAACAAGAAAATCAACAACACACACAACAGACTCAACTTTGTTCCAAATGCTTATCAACACACTGATTTCTTTTGTTATCAAGAACTATCCCAAGAACTGACCCAGCTTTATAGATCATAAGAGTTTAAGAGACACCAAATTTCAAAGCTGGGGATGCAAGTGCAGCTTTTCTACTTTCCAAATCTCAATACAAATATGATATCTTAAAGAGCAATGCCAACATCCCATTCATTTCAGCCTGCTTCTTCCCCCCCACCCCTCTCCTGCACGAGTTGTGCAATGGACAGCAAACAGTGGGAGAGCTTTGTGACATTTCCAAACACAATGGTAGGGACATTTTGATGGCTGTCTCTTTGTT
This sequence comes from Coturnix japonica, assembly GCF_054131305.1. Lineage (NCBI taxonomy): Eukaryota > Metazoa > Chordata > Aves > Galliformes > Phasianidae > Coturnix > Coturnix japonica. The sequence goes on from NC_140666.1 coordinate 49,566,003, forward strand.
TTCTAGAGTCAAATTTAATACTGTAACTCTACTGGAAGATTTTTTTGCCTTATAACAACTGATTAATTACTATTAAGTCTCTAAATGGCTATAAACATGTCAATGACTGACAACAACAAAATAATCATAATAATTAAAAACAAACAATGATAATTAAAAATAACAAAAACCCACACATCCCCAAAAATCTGCTCTCAAAAAGCTCCTTAAGTGCACACATTTCCAACAACAGAAGAACATTTGCTAGCACCAACGAGGCAGACAGGCAACAGAAATCAACCAGGTTTTCACATCAAGTGATTTTTGCCCTTAACCCATTTAGAAACATGTTTGCAATCCTAATATTGCTCAATACAGTAACAATTACACCAGGACTGTGATTAATTCTGCATGCTCTGGAGCAGCAGGATGGAGCACTGTGTGAGCACGCAGCTCACTGAGGGTCAGGAGAAGGAATATGGTTTAATGGCTGAGGTCAAATCACCTTTGTCATTCACATCTGCTCCCCCCAGGAGAAAGCCAGTTCAGCCAGTTGAAAGGTATTTCCTTGCCACCTTTCCTAGCATCAAGACAGTGAGCACACAGCAGGGGTATATGGAAGAAAATACTGCTCTGATGCGTTCCTGGCTGGTGGCTACAGAGCAACATTCTGAAATAGGGTTAAAGATCTGAGGTTTGGAGAACCTCTCCAGGGCACAAAAACCAAAGTAAGATTACATGCGGGCAAAGATAAGAGCCCTTTGCAAAAGCAAGGCCATCTCATTCCATCTCAACCTTTTCCTTCTTCTGAAGCTGGCCTTACATCCTCTGTGTCCAACAACCTGATTCCAGGCTCCTCCTGGGTATTTACATTTTTCTCTTTTAAAAGAAAAAACTTTATGCTATTATTCTTTTTCCCCTCCCCCCCCCCTCCCCCCCAAAAAATCTGCATTTTCAAGGACAGTTAGTTTGTCTTTAAACAGATCTTTGCCAAAATCACACAGAGCACATCACGGGGGGGAAAGGCTGCAGTGAATATACCATGCAGCTATGCAGCAAAAGGAGCCCATGTAAAGAGCTGAAAGCCATTGAAGACACAAACGCCACGGAACATGCCCAGTGTGGGTCACTGGGAGCACAACACAAACACTTCATTAGGCAAATAGCATTTGTTTTGTTTCTTCTTAGGTCCCTCTGTAGAAGAAAAACTACTGATATTTCTTCTTATAGCAAGAGCTTTTCTGCCAAAATATCTCCCTGCAAAGCAGCACCAATTTCACTGCAGCATTCAGCAAGTGTTCAGCTCTTTTGCAGAGCAGCTGCCCTGCAGCGTGCTGTAAACACCTCTCCCAAAGCTCACATGGTGCCATCAGACGCAGTCAGCTTTTCCATTCACTTATACTGGGGCAGTCATGCAGAAGACCAGTGGTTACCTTGGACAACTACTTGCTTACAGGATACCACCGCACTCAGCACAGCTTTTCAGATCCTTCCCACCAGCACCTTTTTCCCTTTCTCTCTTCATTTCAGCCACTTTCCTGAAGGCCAAGATATATGTCATAAAAATCATAGAACCATTAAGGTTGGGAAAGACCTCTCAGATCATCATGCTCAACTACTGACCTATCCCCACACCATGCCCACTAACCCACGTCCTCCAGTTTTCCATTTGCTTAGCATCACCTTCTCTTCTTTCACTGATTCTCATTTTATATGGCTCTGCATGGACAATACAGCTCCCATCATGTACTCCTTGCTGCTGAATTGTGCACCTCCCAAAGCCCCCAGGCAGTGATGAGGCTGAGCAAACCACAACTGTTTACATGAGCCAGCTGGCAAAGCACTGTCACCCCATCCATGATGTGCACCGCTCTCACAAACCACCAAAACAACCAAACACACACTTATACAGACCCAACCACAGGAACACAATGGTTCTCAGCCACAGTATGTAGGGCTGCAGCCATCCCACTCCAGTTCACCATTTGCTCCATTGACCTGCCTCCTGCTTCCCCCATTACTAAAGCAACACTCAGCATCTATCACCCCACCCCACAAGAGCAGGTCAGTCTTGTACCACTGGTGGTATCACAGGTACCACCAGTGTCAGGTACCTACCATTCCGTGCTGCCTCTGTCCTTGTCCAGCCACCTTCCCCCAGCTGCACGTCAGGTGGTATTGTTAAGCCACATTCCAAATGGTGCCAAGGAAGAGATGAGCTTCTTATAAAAATAATCTAAAGAAAAATAAAATGGTGGGCAGCTGGATCCGACGTTCTCCTTTAAATAATTACATAAAAGAGAATGGAGGAGAAAAGAAAAAGGGGAGGCAAAATGTCTGATGATAGTGGAATAAAAGAGGAGGTTGGTTGCTGAATCACGCTCTGTCACTGCCTGGGAACCATTGTGCAGCTGATGCTGGCTGTACCATTGTGGAAGGACCGGAGGAGACAGGCGGAGCGATGGGGAATGGGGCTGCCATAGCAACGGGCAGGAGCGCACATGACGTCAAAGCGCAGAGGTCTGCAGGGGGGGGAAAGGGGGAGCAGGGAGAAATGGGATCTGCAGACACAGCTCCAGTACCTCATGGGGAACCAGGACAGAGTGGACTGCAGGGGGAGGCTGCAGCACCGGTCAGTGTAGGAAGGAGCAGCAATAGCAGTATTGCTCAGTGCAGATGTGCTTTGTTGTTTGCATCAGCTGCTGTACACACAGGGATAGATGTCCATCACACTCCAAAAAAAAAAAAAAGAACACAATAAAACAAACCAGAATATCTGAAATTAATTTATGTTCTGTGCTCTACAAGAAAAAGAGCTCGCAACAAATATTCACAGCCACCAATGCAGCCATCCATACTGCTATTCCCAGACGCAGGTAGCAATGCAGCTTCTAAAAACAGAATCCCTTGGAAACCCAAGGAACAGCCACAGATCTGTCCCTTCCTATTGGTACTCTCCACATCTCCAGACCTACAACATGTCACTCCTTGTGGGCCCCATGACTCATATTAACACCATGCTTTGAGATATCTGAAGAACTGGTGATGACTACTGACCTCAGGTTAACAGCTAGGAAGAGTACATTTCCTCTGTGCACATCAAACTGCAGGAGAAAACTCTTTTGACATTTAACAGCAAATGAAGTACAACAAGTAACACTTTCTGCACTGGAACAAGCTTTAGAATGGGATAAGTGCAAGTCAGCAATACTATCACAGAATGCCCCGAGTTGGAAGGGACCCATAAGGAGCACCAAGTCCAAATCTTAGCTCCAAAAGGAACCACCCAAAATGTCTGGGAGTGTTATCCAGAAGCTCCTTGAACTCCATCAACCTGAGGCTGTGACCACTACCCCAGGGAGTCTGTTCCATGCCCACAATCTTCTGGCAAAGTACCTGTTCCTAACCCTCAATCTGACCCTTCCCGACACAGCTCCATGCTGTTCCATCCAGTTCTGTTGCTGTCACTGGAAATCAGAGCTCAGTGCTGTCCCTCTGCTCTCTGAGAGGAGTTGTAGGCTGTCACAAGGCCTTCCCTCAGCTCCTCTGTTCCAGGCTGAGACAACCCAGGGGCCTCAGTCACACGTCTTACACTCCAGAACTTTCATTACCTTCGTAGACCTCTGTTAGGATACTCCTGGGAGAAAAGGGGAAATTCTATCCTGCTGGAATGCTCATCTTCTTAGAAATAAAATTTCATACAATCACATGGGGCAAGTACAGCTCCAAGAAACCCACTGCAGCCTTCCTGCCAGCAGTTCAAATACTCCACAGGTTTTATCATAGCCAGAGCCAAACACGGTATCAACAAGATATCAACATTTTTTTGTGCGCACCTATGAGCTGTCTGCAGTGTGACTCTATTGCATGGAACTTCCCAGCCAGCTTTAGTAAAATACAAGACTTTCAAATTCCTTCGTTAATTTTATTTTATCTCATTCTGTAAAATAATTACTAATGAAGGCTGGTCTAGACTTAACCTCAGCCAAAAGAAAGAATCGTCTTTGATTTTGTGCTTACCATCATCAAAATGCCTTTAAAAGCTATTGCCTTTTCCTCATGACCATTACACAAGGAGCTAAGAGAGTAACTGGGGACAGGCAGGAATACAGCTGCTAGACTAGGCCACTTTAAGAAAATTATTACTTTACAAGTTGATAAATGGCTTCTGTGTGATAAAGAACTGAAAACACTGTTCAAGTCAAAAGAGCTCCTTACTATCTATGTAAATCAGTATCATATGTTGCATAAGTCTATACTACATTAAGCAGCAAGAAGACAGTACTTGACATGGGAGAAATATGCTAGCAAATACATAAATGAGAAGGATTCCAATGTGTTCATATTCACTGCAATTAGGAAAAAAAAGAAGTCCTGACCTGAAGCCAACAAATACCACTAGAGGGGTGCAGATATACAGTACTGGACAAAGAAACTATACTGTTAAGTACTGCATACAACAAAAGGAAAGAGCAATGAATAACTTAGAGCACACGTGCACTGGAAGAACAGAAGATTCTTAAAGGGTATGACAATGCTATTTGTAAATTCAATTGCTGCGTTTTTAGTGAAAATTATTTTTGCAGTGATTTATCTACACAGGTACCAAGAAAAGTACTTCAGCACACAATAGCACTGCTGTTTTTGAGACAAGCACTCACCTTCATTATTCAGTCCACTGTCAAGAACTGTATGACCTCTAAAATTCTAGCAGGGGAACACACACCAAAAAGAACAGATATAGTTTTAAACTTACTGCAGATGTTTTTAGTATCCCAGTTGCCCTATGAAGATGAAAAGAGAAGCCTGCTCACATATCATTTAGTTTTTAAAACTGCCATTTCCTACATATAGTGGCTCTTCTGAAGACCATTGTTTAATGCTTGGTTTACCCTGCAGAGCTAAATAAGACATACCAAGGATTCAGTAGTAAATGATCCCAGCACACTGGAGCACTAAACAGAATTTAAACTTGTTCCATGAAGAAAACAAACAAATTCACTCCTTTCCCCATGCGAGCACCAGCTCCATACACTACATGAATACGCTGTCAATATCTGCCACACATAACTTCACCTGAAAACCATGACACACTCACTGATAACTTCTGTGAACATTTCTACATGGCAGCTCACCATGCCTCAACCTTAAGATTAAATCCAACTCTGACAGATGGCATCCAGCCTGCCTGAAGGTATTATTTGTTGTATAAATATTTATTATTTTAGTAAGTTGTGCTCCAAATATACAATTTGAAAGAATATAGTTTTCTGCCTTGACTGTGATGGACAGTAAAAGCCCCAGCTACGTTACACATTCCAGAAGTCAGGATTTGTGAAGATTTGTGAATCTTGAGCCAAAAAAGTTCTCTGGGCTTTCTTTGAAGTTGCTCTGACCTATGGAAACAAGAAAAGAAACATCCAGATTTGGTGAGCTGCATTGATCTCAGTGCCCTACTGACAGCTCAGCCTTCTTTCCTACTGAAATCTGTTCCTTGAAAACTTTTAAGTCCTCCGATGTGCTGCCTTTTCTTAAAAGCACCTTTGTTGGAAAATTATTTGCCTGGGAGATGTTCCTTTTATTCAAGTTGCTTCTTGAATCACAGCTCAGTCAACTCATTGATGTTTCTCACACTTACCAGAACATGTTTTACACGTAGAGATCCCCAGTTTCACATGTCTTGCACACTAGCAAGCCACTGCTCCCATGAGGAAGTCAAAGCACTCCAACTAAAACTGAGATGATACTATGTCAGGACTGACAGCACACGATTTATTTAATTTAGTACAATCAGTCCTTGCACTTCATTTCCATAGCTCTCTCATTCTCCCAAATGAGATGTCAGACACTCAGCACACCATATAAGGGATGCATGCTGTTGAAGTAGTAAGAATCCTCTTCACCATAGCCACTTTGTGGGCACAATGCCAAAGTAATGGTTGCAGTGCTCTGAAATGCTGGGTGAGGGCCAGAGAGCATGCACTGCATGAGATCTTGGGATGGAGCCTTCCTTTCCCAGACACCACAATCAAAGGGACCTTTGGCTGCCTTGACCCAGCAGCAGTAGCTTAGGCTCTCCCATTTTATACCATATTGCCCAGCAAAGAATTTGAGAGACAGAAGCAGCAACTGGAAAATCATATTTTCCTCTTTCTTGTACAGCTCCAAAGAAAACTCAAGGTCTCTATCCAGATGCACTGCAAGGCAAAACAGACACAACTGTAATTTAATGCCACTCTCTGATGGAGCTTGCTGAGACAAGCAACAGATTCAGGACAAGAGCCTCAGCCTTGTTAATTCCACAACATACTCTCGGCTGCTTCTATTATATACATTTGGCAGACCAACATTTTCAAGCACCATATCTTATTGATCTGGAATGAACTAACAGCTAAGTGAGGATGATGAGCAAACTTGTCAAGCTAGACAGGTCCATAAATCCCCAAAGGTGCAGACTGTGAAATTAGTCTAATTTCGAGCCAGGATCTTTTCATTTCAGAATTGAAATAATAGCTGAGATACAATAGAGCCTCTGTTCTCTGGGCATTCTGATTCTACTAATTGTGATGCTATTTGTGCTTCAAACTCCCCCCACTCTTCATTGCCTCAGCATATTTGTCTTTGTGTTTCATTTTATTCTGCCATATTGCAAAGGATGCCATAGAAACGGTATGAAAAAAAAAAAAAAAGGATGCTCATGAAATGAAAATTCTGCCTAAGATAGAGAAAACATAAGGATCCCAATCTGTTTATCTCAGTTGGGGAAAGAAACAAAAAAGACCGATCACAGTGTCTAAGTACTTACAGTAGAATAATCTATCTGCTCTAGACACTCTCAGTCAAGGAAATTAGGACAAATCTACATCCGGCATTTGGAGTATGAATCTAGACAAAGTCAGAAAACAAGAACAGCTACAAGCTCTGCAAGTTTTGCCAGAAGTCCATGGCAGGCATCAATTTTATCTTGTGCTATTTCTGCAGATGGGGAAAGCAAGACCATAACCTACCTGAATAGAATAGGAGCTGAGAGAACTGCCTGTGTTGGATGAAATCAGTTGTAGAGACCAATTTCAAAGGTTATTTTTTACAACTACCCTGTTTTTCTGGAGAGAGGCTGCAGTATCATGCTACATTTTCTATAAAAACCATGCTGTGGTGTTTCACACTGCACTGATGCCTATGTTTATTCAAGTGAATTGAGTCCTCAGTGAGCTCTGATATCAGCTCTACGCCAACCAGGTGCCAATTCATTTCCAATCAGGCTGCAACGTGGGATATGCTCCAGTTTATTTCTCACTGCTATCACACAGATAAGGCAACATTAAAACACAGAGCTCTGTCATTGAAGAAAACAATATTTCTTCCTTTCCATCAACATTTCCAGGTGATGTCTTGGCATGGATTCCTTCCTCCTGGTACTTTGTCTCCCAAAACAAAGTTCTGAGTGCCCTAATCCATACATTTCAAACTCAAACATCACACTGATGCTTTAATATGGTCCTATACAATTCTGTCATATTATCATTGCATCTGAGGAGCCTAAGGACAAAAGTAAGGTCCTCTGCCCTTCACAAATGACAAGTCTTAATATCATTTACAAACTATTACCTTTGTGTATAGTACAATAACAGTTCTCCCCAATGTAAGCACTCTTCTTAACATTCTACATAGCTCAAAACAGTTTAATATAGAACTTATCATCTAGTAATGTAGAACAGAAATACTATCAACAGATGACATGCCAAGAAGAATATATTTCTGGACTTCTTTCCTTGCATGCAGTATGCCATACAAAGATGTCACCATAGCGTTCAAGTATCCAACTAATTATGGTTGGCCCACACATTTTGTTAAGATTCTCTGGGTTGAAAGACAATGTGTATTGAGAATATTAATTTAAGCAGTAATATAATTGTTTATATTAATACTCTTCAACAGTTATCACCTTAATATGAAGTAAACAACATTCTCCTTCTCTAATTGCAAGATTTACAGGAACAGAACTCTTTTTTTCCATCCTGCAGTAAAGCAAAGTACTTCAAGAACCTATTGAATAAAATTCATGAGAACTTCATCAAAAATCCTCTTGGGAAGGCAAAAATGACAGCAGAAAAGTTATCTAAACTGGACAATGGCATTGACAGCACACACTAATTTAATAAATCATTTTTATACAAAAAATTAGATTATTTTATTTTTTAAAGACAAGTTTCCCCAAATAAGTAACAATTTGAAGAATTTCACTTGTAAGAATACTTACCAACTAGACCATGGGAAAAAGCATTGCTCTGTTTTTAATCTTTTTATAGGTATAACATGATTTTTTGCAATAAAAAGTTCAGTACTGCTGTAGTTTTGCATTTCTGCAGCTCAAAATATGTATTTTCCCTGGAGAACAGAAATATCTTTAGTCCATGTATTTGAGCTAACAGATCTCAAATAATTGCCTAACCAGCATAGTCACATGGCTTTATGTTGAGATGCTCTCATTAACACAGAACACTCCTAAAACAGAGAGGCTTAATGGTTTTGTCATAAAAAAAAGCAAGCTGGAAGACCCGGCTTTACAACCAGTAGCAACAAATGGAAATTGCTGCCAGATACAAGCATCGCCCTCAATTTGTGCTGTTACCTAGCAGACACTTACAGTAAAGATTTTGTTCTGAATGGACACTGAAATGATTGTTAAAGAAGACACAAGAGGAAAAAAAAAATACAACACTTCTTGAGTTAACAGGGAAAAGACATGCCAGTCCATGGGATTTCTAGAGACACCATAGAGTTTTTCCTCTTTCCTCCTTAGACAGTTTCAAACCAGCAGCAGGAATAGGAACAAATTCCAAGCTAATTTTAGCTTCTTTCCTATCACAAAAATCACAGAACAGATGGACAAAATGCTGTGCGATGAAACTTTCGCCGAGGACTACTGCACCCTACGGAAAAACTGCCTGAAATAGCCACTTAGAAGTTGGCCCAGATCACTTCACTGAGCACAATCTTTATTATCTGTCTTTGGATACTTTTGGGTTCAGTACTAACCTCGATATCTGGGAACTGCACATAGATCATAGAATCATAGAACAACCTGGGCTGAAAAGGACCACAATGATCATCTAATCCCAACCCCCCTGCCAACTGCCCAAGCAGGCTGAAGTCTTTGTGGACACCCAAGGGAACTTGGCAGCACTCTAATCACAGGGCTACTGATGTGGCAGGCACTCATCTTCAGATCTTTCTCTCTTCAAATGCCTTTATAAACAAAGCAAATACAGTTGTGTTCAGGGAGAGATGTATGTTGTGAATGTTTCCATCTCTCAGCAGTCAGTTACAGTTCACTTTTTCCTCTCTTCTGCTTTTTGCTCACTTCCTTCATTTAAATACTTTAGGTTCTTTTTCTAATTGAGGAGGTTTACTTCTTTCAAAAGTATTACTGCAAATGAGTTTGTTTTGCAAATATTATGAAGAAGCAACAAGACTTAAATACAGAGTTTACTGCAAATAGGGAATAACAGAACAGCTCTGCCATAGGACTTCTTCCTTCAGTCCACTCACAGTAAGCAGCACTCAAGCAATTTGCCTTAGAGAAGCCAAGAGGATGGCTCAAGACTTTCCAAACATAAAACAACAGTCCGAGCCTTGGACAGCACAACAAGCAACAAGTAGAAGAAGCTTTTACTTCAACAATTAATTTACTATCAACAGAAGACAAATACTGCTTGTAATATTTCCTTTAAGTCTTATGCATTTAGCTTACTTAAAGTATTAACAGCGTGGTCTGCATTCCTTAAGAGCATTTTAGAAGTTCATCAGAAAGGCTCTGCTTTGACATGACCAGTTAAATGAGTGCTATTGTTAACCCAGTTAACTGGAGAGATTTCTCAAACAAGAACCCTGTGCAATTCTTCAGCTCTTCCTAGGTCCCAGAAGTGCAATATCTAGCAAGACTGAAATCTCAGTGCCTAAAAGAAAGTTATTTCCTACACCAACTAGAGACAGTATTTCCATTCAGCAGTGCTTGTTTTTTTTTCCCCCCACATGTTTTTCCCCTCCAGTAATTACTTACCAGAGGACTGGTCTGTCAGAGCTGGTCCATCTTTGCATCTTCACAGAAGTATGACAACACAGTCAGGTTCAGTCACTGAACCTTTATACAGCTATGTCTCTACGTGAAAGAACAATTAGATCTAAACAAAGAGAAGAAATAATAATTTATTCATGCTTTCCCAGAAAACAGAGAAACAATGCTATTTTTCTAGAACTCATATATACAGCAAACATTGTATATATTTTATCATATGCATGCACATCTATATGTTTATAGATTAAGTAGCAGCTTAATTCCTCTATTCTCAAACGGTTTTCAGGCCTAAGTCTATCATACAGGTAAGTACAGAAGCAACCCCTACAATTCTGTGATTTATTACACAGTCTATTTTAACTGGCCTTTAAGAGCAAGTCTTTCTCCCCATATTGCTCAGGTCTCAACAAGGGAAAATACTACTCAAGTCAGAAGAATAAGGTAGAACAGACTGAAGATAATGGCAGTTCCAAAGTCAGGTTCCAAATTATTGGCATCTTTGAGGAAGACAAAGAATTGACTTGTTGTTATCAAGCCATATTTATATTCTACATAACTTATTATGTACTTTCTTTATAACTTTTCTGATTCTGACAGCACAGAACAAAAGTGGGGCTTACTCTTGTTTGGTTTTCATTTTTTTCCTATTTCAAGCTTAGAACTATATAATTTGACTTCCAGTCTCAGGGAGAGAGGAAGACAATGTCAGCTTCCCATTATTCCTCAAGTATTTCAGAATAGCTGAGACAGTATAACAGCCTTGGGGTAGAAGCCCACCATCACCTCATGGTTCCCAGAAAAAAATATATATATTTAAAATACTCCATGGTGGCACAGAGCACAGTCAGAAAATATTTGTAGTCTAGTTTACAGCCACAGTGTACTGTAAGTGCAAAGCCTGGCAGCCCAGTGGCTTCATGTAGTAAAGGTTCATACCACATTTGTCTGTGCTCATACACAGTGGCCGATGAGATACAAGCAGTCCCTACCACACGTGGTTTTCTCCACATTGCCCTCCAACAAGCACAATCTCCCATACTGGGGTGCCAGAAAAATCCCATTCCTCATATAGCTCAGGAAAAATGGAGTTCTGGACTCCTTGGCCAACCCGACGCAATCAGTGCATGGCACCTACGTTAGTACAGTGCAACTACAAGCATGCCTATTTTTGATGGCAGTTATACAGACCACAAGCATGAACTCTTGCTGCCATTAACCCTCATCGCCCTTCTAAAATCACTTAGGTTAGAGAAAGATTTTGTGAACTGCTGCTGTCAGCAGCTTTGTGCTCCCACATACTTCTTCCTACATAAGGTCTTGAAGCCCATGCATGTCTTTATACCCCACTGCAAGCCATAAGAACCTTCCAATGAGCTCAGTAGCAATGCTCCAAGTCCTCAGGCAGCCATTTGTCATCTTTTAGGTAAACCTGAGCCTCATAAAATAAAATTTCTCTCCTCTGACAGCACATCGTAAGAAACGTGGCAGAGTATTTTCAACTTGTGAGAGAGGAGGAGTAACACAAGAGAAACAATGACTACAGAAATGGGGCAAAAAAAATGGAGGGTGTGAGAGAGTTAAAGACAGCCAGTCTTTAAAGCATTAAAAGGAAAAAGCAGTAATTAAAGACAGATTGTTAAAAAAATAAATGGAACTGCAGATAGTTCAAAATCACTACTCCTCTGTAATTGGGTTTTTTGGTGAGCATCCACAGAAGAAACAACCCTTATTGATATTTATTAAGTTGGCACAAGAGAATCCCAGTTACTGTAAAAGCCCACAGCTACAACAGCATGAAGAACTAAGGCAAAGAGATGACACATGCAAAGTCTGTGAACGTGAGGAAAGCATCTTGGCATCTGTTTGAAAGAATGATCTACTAAAAAGAATACAACAAAGAACCCTTTTCAGAGGCTGGGGTCTGTGTTTCCACATGAAGTGAGGCTGTTTGTTCATCCTGATTACAATCAATGGAATGAGGTACAGACTGCAAGCAATTTTTGCTGGCATTAACACCTGTTTGTGCACCAGCACAGTCAAAAACAATACAATGCCCACAGTTATAACTTATTGAAACTCTTCTTATCCATAGGTAAAATTGAAATTGCTCAAAACCCTGGTTTAAAAGGTGGTAGAGAAGATAGAGCCAGGATTTATTACTCAGCAACCAAAACCAAATACATAGAGAAATTAATATAAAAACATAACCGGTAGCCCCTTCCAGTCCCACATGGCCAGCTGGCACTGAATGATAAGTGAAAGCACTGCAAAGTACTTTTTCTCTTGCTTTTATATCACAGCAATTTTTATATGTGGTATATGGCATGCTGCCATTTCCATTTTTGAGTGCAAAAGCCTTGCACAGAGAACAGGGAGTACAGCCAATAGAACCAGATCTACTGAGGACTTCAAGTGAAAATTCATTGTTTCACAAGTGAAAAGCGAAGTTATTTTTTTCTTTATTTACTCCTGATGATCAACATTAATTATTTAATCAAACATGCTAATAGTAGCATATCCAAAAAGGCATCCATTTGTCAACTCTGCTTAAAACTCCCTTTTACTAAAGGGCCTTACAGCTACCTATGTATGAATGGCTACAACAGGTGGAGACACGGGGCCTTCTCATCTCAGCACCCTCAGGATCCAGGGAAGTCACTGCACTCAGCCCTACCAACCATCTGTGGAACTCAGCAGCCTTTAAAAGTTCTGACCTACTTGTTGGTGTACCAAGAAGAAAACCACTGAAGGTCAGTACTCAGCTCTGTATCACTTGCATGCTGTTTTGGAGAGGTCAGTCTCAAAATAAAAAGGTTCAGGTAGGGCTAGATGGGGCACTGAAAAGGCATGCATGGTGGGTTGATGGTTAGACTAGATGGTCTTAGTAGTCTTTTCCATCCTTAAGGATTCTCTAAGTAAGTTTAGGACAACCCATGAAAGACAGAGATCACATTCTGGTAATGAAGAAGGAATTACTTACCCTTTTCCAAGGGTGAGGGCTCACCAAACACTCCCAAAGAAGTGATCTCTAAGCAAAGAACCTCCCCATGTGGCAGCCAGACGATAACTGAGATTAGGGACTTCCAATCACACAGGTGAATTGCTTCCACCTGTGCTCCCAGGGCTGGATATGCCCCATCACCAGGTGTTCAATCACTGGTTCAGGCCCTGACTTAACAGTTCCCATACAGCATGTAATTGCAAACAAGCAAGTGCTCAAATGATAGTAAAAATTCACATTTTTACTAATACAAAGGGAACTGCATGCCACCTCCAGGTGAACCACTGATTCAACTTATCCAAAAAAAATACAACAGTGAAAAGCAGCAGTAACTGCAGAGATGCAGGACGTGGGGTGGATTTTTTCATTCTGTATCTGTTGATGTAAGAGTCAAAGCATCCCTCGCATGGCTTTGTTGTTCTATTGTTTCTTAAAAAGTAACAGCAGAACATAGAACCACAGAGACCATGAGAGCCACAAGGGATAGAAGAGATACTCTCAGTACACAAAGTATGGTTTCAAATCATAATCCTTTATGCCAAGAGTCTCCATTTGTAAATGGCAAAGAATGTATACACCTGGTCAACTTTCTAAACCAAGTATGAAGCCATAAGATTTCAGATTATTCCATTCATCCCACAGCTTTTCCATATCAATAGCTTATTTCTGTCTGCATTATGTACCACACTGTATCTGCGGTGCTTTGTTTTAAATATTTCCTCCTTAAGCATCTGAATTCCTACTGAACAGGAGAAACAGACAGATTATGAGACAGCATCCCTCTTTCAAATCCCACAGACTCCCAGACATGCTATAGAGAAACTGGTAAGCAGGTTAGAAACCTGAAAACATAAGGCTAACAGCAACAGAATTAAAATCAATACATCTGTCGTTAACAGTGATGCTATAGCATGTCAACTTCACAGTATTATGTGAGCATAGAAAAGCATGATTATTAGTGTCGCTGAAATTAATTGTTGCACCACATCTACCTAAACAAGCAAACAAAACCACCAAACACAACGTCATTTGAAAAGCCAGACTCCTATTTATGGGGTTTTTGTGCAGAAGTCCAACTACTTACTGGATTTCCTGTGCCAGAGTATATCAAGCATTAAATATCTCATTTTTCCTAAGGGCTACGTTGGTTACAGAAGTGGTTAATAAAAGTTTTCAGGGTTGTTTCCAGTCAGGTTATGATCCCTGATTTTCGAGCACTCCTGTGTATTTTACAAGACAGCTGTTAAGCATATTCAGTGCCATTAAAATATGAAGGAGTTGTTACAGCTGCTGCAATTGCATGAGGGATATATGCTGTTCTTTGCTTCCAGAAAGGAAATTATGCAAGGACACACATCATATTATAAAATTAGAATTACTGGATGAATCTGAGCATTAAATCCCTGAATGTCAATCAGATGCTTCCAGAAATCCTCACAACATTAATCCAGGCTGTCTGTTCACTAAATAAGTAGCATCCGTGGGGGCTTTGACCCACACGCCACAAAAATTGACTGGTGTGACTAATTAAAAAAGCAATGATAACAACATATTAATTCTTACCTTACAATTTCCTCCGTGTGAGAAATCCAAAACATCATGACTGTTCTGATGCTTGATAGTTACAATGCTGCATAGCTGCAGGAACTTGACTAAAGCTGCAGCAAAAGGAAGGAAAAAAACAAAAAAAGGAAACTTTATGTGGTGCATGAGGAGATTCGGGTTGGATATTAGGAAAAAAAGTCTTCTCAGTAAGAGTGGTGAGCCATTAGAACAGGCTGTCCGGGGAGGTGGTGACATCACCATCCCTGGGGGTGCTGAAGAACCGTGGAGATGTGACAGGGAAGGACACGGTTAGTGAGCATGGTGGGGATGGGTTTGTGGTTGGACTAGATGAACTTAGAGGTCTTTCTAATCTTAGAGGCTCTACAGTTCTACTTAATAAATATTGAAAGTGGTTTTAAGAAATGAACTCAGATACCCTTCTCTGATTACAGCTCATGGAGAATATTGCTGGCTGTTCACGTTTATTCCAGAGGGGCATCACCTTGTTTTGTCTGGCTTTCCTCAGGAGTAAAGCTTGAACACTTCAGCATATGTATGTGTGTGGGAACTGCTGAGTCACAGCCTGAACCCCTGATTGAGCACCTGGGGAAAGGACCAGTCAGCCCTGGGAGCACAGGTGAAGGCAATTCAGGTGTGAGCCTGGAAGGCATGGAGCCTGGCTGCACCTCTTAGACCTCATTTAAGAGGACTAACCCTGGGGAAGGATCTCCCTGTAGTAGAGCTTTCCCCTATGAATCTGGAATCTTCTGATACTGATAAGCAAACTTCTTACCTTATAGCACTTTTCTATTGTGCTGATTCTTCCATTGTTACATCTCTGGTGAAACACCTTTTCACGTTGTATTGAATCACTACAGTATGCAAAATAATTATTATCTGTATGGTCAGACAGAACTTACTGCCCACAGCCAGCTCCCATGGCGCTTTCCCATCTACAGCCAACAAAGCTGTCAATTACATTAATGAAGACCAAATGATAAATGTTGCCAAATGCACCACTGTAGTACAGAAGGTCCTCAGAGGCCTGAGAACTTTGACAGAGTTATACTAAGCACTTTCAATATATGAGCTGAAATGTACGTTTGTTTCTGTGAACCAAAGTGTGCAAATTATGCTTACAACAAATGTGCTCTCTAAGGGTAGACTTACAGCCCTAAAATAAATTTCCAGGTTCGCAGCAGTTTTATTAAAATAAGGACATCAAAGATTAAATAATCGTACAATTTCTCCCATGATTAACATTTTGGGTGAAGAAATTTTTTCCGAGTGAGATAACTGCTTTTATTCTCTGCCAACTCGGTTATGCTAATTTTAGAAGTAATTCCTGATTGTTATGACTGCTATTTGCATTAATTATGTTGCACTGCTTTTCAAGAGATGTGCAATTCAGAACAAGAATGCGGTGAAACATTTATAGGCAGTATGTGTGGTGGGGCAGCACGCAGTGATGTGTCACACCAGTTCTTGTTGGTTTTAACTTGGGAATTAGCATCCCCACAGCTGGGCAGAAGGTCCTCCATTTAGAACACCTCCCCATCTTCTGAGAACTCTTAGCACTTAACCAGAATAGAATTAAGTCAATCATTCAGCACAGCTCTGTTTACAATGATGAGCATCTCTCCTACGTGCCCTGGTTTCTGCACGTGCTGGGACAAGTGCCAAATGTGCACTGCCTCCTTTCTGAGCATACCCAAGCGGTAGATGTAGGGACAGGGTTTCCCAGGAAGTCCTCCAGGCTTCCTGACTTCCTAAGAAAAGGGAGCTCTGGGTCTCTTGGATGAGGAATACTCCCCCTGTTTGAGACAAGTGTTTCTGGTCTTCACACTTATGTGTCCCCCAAGGACTGCCCCAAAAACCCAGATATTTCACTCCCTTCAAGCACTAATTGCATGACAGGAATAGCATAATTCTTAACGCTACTGAATTGGGTCCTTCCAAGCAGTTTAAACAGCTCACGAAGGACTAATACTGTCCTTGGCTTACACAGAAGAACCCACAAATACAAAAGCCTACTTTCTATTATTCTAATAACATTCTGGCCTCTTGCTCCCCTTCTGCTCTCATTTCAGCCACTTACATACAGGAGTGGAAATGATACTGTTGAAGCTGTATGGACATTCATACTTGGGTATTATTGGGCTGTCAGGCATGTTGTGCACTACTTGATTTCAGATAACAAGCCCAGCAAAGATTGTAGGGTTTTTGTGTTTTTTATTCTGTAGACTTACTGCCAAGGGAAAAGAAAAAGAAAAATCAATACTTCCATTCACCATGGAGAATGGTGACATTCTACGCCTGTCATGGACTAATAATACATTGCCAATCTTTTTCAGGTTTGCCTTCATTTAAGACAGTTCCAGTGCTGATACACAACTGTAGAGAAATCTGCAAATCAATTGGCTTTAATGGCTCTACTGCCTGAGCTTAGCATGTAGCTCTGTTTTACTTAGAAGTTTCATTGCAAGTACATAAGTAAAGCAAGCAAAAAAAACCCCTAACATTCACAAGGAAAATAGGGTCGCTCCACAGCCTTTTCTACATGTGATGTGATGGAGAGCGGAAATCCAGAACGAGCACTCCACAGCCACATTTCATGACCTTCATTTTGTAAATTCTATCTTCAGGCTTAAAATTTAGACTGCACCACCAGGAGTGGCCTTTTAAGCTTTCAGTCTTCTGAGAGGCTGCCATCGTGTGGCACTTGGAGATGCTGTTCACTGCCTCAAATAAATGGCTTGTGCATGCTCTAGAGTGGATGTAGTGCACATACCCAGGACCATTCCTGGGTATAAAATACCCAGATAAATACTTCCTCATTCCTGTTCAGTATTCAGGTAGCCTCAAGAGAAGGCTGTGACCTCTTGTGTGTGTCAGTCACATTGTAATGCAGTTCATGAACTGAGGTTCAGTTGAAGAACTTTATTTCCATCAGAGAAGCAGTGAACTTGAGCATATATTCAACTTCATTTGCATTACGTGGTACTGCTGCCACATCGAGCCATAAATCCCAAATGCTAAATGTGCTGTGCAGCATCTCAGAAACCACTTCTCATGGATGCTTCACTCCCTTCACCTTTTTCTCACTTGATTTGGACTATGGGTGGAGGGTGAGGGGGAATCCTATATAGCTCATTCCTTCAGTCAGTAAAGCATTTTTCTGGGTAAATCAATGGACTTTTAGAATGAGAGTGTAAGGATGTTACCCTGTACCTGGTTAACCAATTCAACTTCAGTTCTTGCTGTTGTTTGTTTGCTCTTTATATAACTTTATACATAGGTACCAAGCAGTACACATTTCTTCTGACACTCACAGCATTTTTTCTCTGTAAGACAGATGGAGAAAATTAATTTTGCTCTCACTGGTTGTGTTATCAGTAACCATCTGTATACAAGTCAGGAATGAGTCCACTGTATTTTCATTTGCCCCAGAGGACAGTAATGCAACTTTAACCCTGCCCTAAGAATACTTCCTCCCCAGCTTTCTACTTTTTCTTCCCATCGAGCTGATGCTTGGTGAAGAGCATCAGCAATGTGGTATAGAAAAATATGTTAAGGTTTGACAGCATGAAACACTGATTGTGAGGCAGACAGTGCATGCAGTTTTTCTGCATGGGAAACATGAGAACATAAGATTGTCTGTAAATAACTTCCAGCAGGAGTCTGTACTAAAGGAGCTGCATTAGCACCTGCTTTGAAATTTACAATTCACATACACCTGGGCTGCTTATCTAGCATTCTAATGAAACTAAAGCTTTGCAAGAATGGCTACTGACACTTCTTCCTAAGAGCAAGATACTGGCCTAGAGTTTTTACATCTGGTTTGTTGTCTGTTACAGCAGTTTTCTTTGAGTGTCAATCAACCAGCTTTGAACTCTCTTTCAGGGAACACCTTACAGTGATGTTGTTCCAATCCAGGAAGTTTTTTGCACAGAGAAATCATATCATATTGTCAAGTGTCCAAAAACAGTAAAGAGTACCTACATCATGTCAATTCAATGACTGTGCCCTCCTGCAAAATACAGTTTAAATTTAAATGAGGAGTAATGTGGCATGGTTGGCTGTGTCTCTTTTAAGGTTACAGTAATAAGGTCTTGAGGATTTATGGTTCAATTGGAATTAGGCAGTTGAAAGTTTGGTGTCCAGTCAACAGCTTAAAAACAGAAGTCTGACAGAAACAGTCAGACCCAACATAGCTCCAAAACCCCTCTTCTAATCCACCCTTCTTTGGAACTTCACTTCTATAGCTCTGTGTATCCATTCTCACCTTCTGACACTCCATCATTTACGACCAACTTTTTGTTTCTCCCTTGGAAATGGTTTAATACTCTAAGAGGGCTGGTTATCTTCTCTGGATGGAGCACTATAGATTTAAGAGGGCCATAAAAAGATGCAATCAATGAAGAGAATTGCATGCCATTGTGAGTGTTGACATTTGAAATTTCAAGCTTCATTTGTGGGTTGGCTCCATACAGAGTAGACACCTGTCAGTTTGCAATTTGACACAACTTTGGCATGTCAAATGCCAACAGGTGAGTGGTGATTCATAACGAGCTTGGTAAAAATCACAACCGTTCAATAGTACACTTAAAAACAAACACCACCACAAAACCCAGCTGATTAAGCTGCAGTATTTACCTTCAAAGCGTAGGAATGGTGATCTCTGTCTGACCACCCCACTGATAGCAAATGCTGTTCAGTGCCTACTGGAATTATTTTTAAGTAATGGTACCCTTCCTAAACGTCCAGGTCAGCATGGCAATCTGAACTGAGGCACAGCACAGAGATACCAGCCAAGGAGAGTTCTGTCTGTTTTGCTCATTTACGCTCAGTAGGATTTTTATGAAAGTAAATAATTCTCCTCATTGTTTCTACTGTAAAGTAAAAAGGATGTTCAGATGAGAAAGCTGTGTCTGCCAAGGTCTTCTTTCAGGGTCACCATCCCAGCCTGTCAGTCTCAGAGTTTTTGTGGCAGAAATACTGTATCAGATTTTGAACATAGGGAAAAGAGAAATTTCTTTCTCCTCTGATAATGATACAGTTAATCTTAATAACTACAAAATTAGTGGATGTTAAAAGAATTTGAGAGGTTTTCAGGCAAGGAGTAGGAGGATGACCAAATCACACTATTCAGCAAAGTACTGCATTACAGACATCTAATGGAACACTCTTGATAGCTAGCAGAAGGAAATCACACTGCTTGGAAAAGCAAATGCACTGGACAGTAAAGCATTCTGCACAGGTGCTAGGGCAGGAAGGTGGATGAAACCCAGCTCTCCTAATTGCTTTAAGGCACAAGAGAGCACATGGCACAGTGACTCACTTCCAGTGGTACAGATTTGTATGAGCACTGTGTGCAGACTCTTGTTCATTGCTGGTGAAAATGCTTAAGTAGTGGTGGTGACCATGTTGGAAAGCAGTTCCAACAGCTGAGAATCTGCTCTATGAAATAGAGTCATTCTATCTGTTGTAGTTTCCATGGAAATAAATAGGAGGCATTACTTTCAGAGCAACCTTACATCTTTAAGAACAAACACACTGGAGACGTTCATTGCTTGTCAGAGAGTCTGAACGAATCACATAGGCAGGGATATCCCTGCCTACGACTACTCAGTGGTACATGCACACATGGTGGCAGAGCTAAATTATCATGTCTCACAAAACAAGGTTATACTTTACAGAATGGAACATTTATGCTTTTTTGGAGAAGTTTCAAGCTTACTGTGATTGTGGTGCACAAAGTATATTTACAGAGTTGGTTACCTGCAGTGTTCCCTTTAAAACTGGTTATTTTCCTTCTTGAAGCAGTAGGAATTTTTCCTTATTAGATGTTTAATACCTTCCATGCTTTTAAGTGTCTCTTGAGGTTCTTCCTCATCCGTGATTGAAAATGTAACTGCCATTAGTGCAACACGGGTCTTACTTACATTCATAAAAATGGCAGCAGACACTTGAATATTTATAGACTGCAGCAGCTTAAGATAAATATAATGTGATGTATTTACATAACACCAGGTTAAAAGGCCAAAAACACACTCAGTGTGTAGGCATTGATTCAAGACTCTGGATGAGAGGCTCACAGCCTGAAGTAAGCCCCACTCCTCCTTCCTTCTCTTCAACCTCATTATCCCTCTAGTTGGGATATTTGGTCTTTTGTTCTGGAGAATCCACAAGCCTCACAGATTGCTCTAAAAGCTAGTTGGGGTTTGCAGTGTAGCAGGGAGGCATCAGATGCTTACACAAGTTTTTCGTTGAGTTTTGTTAATTCCCCTACCCCAAAATACTATCTTAAAGCTTGAAGCTCGTTCTGTTCTGTATGTTCATCATGAAAGTACAGGTTTTTACTGTCCTTTAAGATAGTAAAACCAGTCTTTCCTTTTGCTTTATCGCTTTAGAAAACCAGCAGTTTCCACACTGAGATTGTTTTATGTGCCTGGTAATGGCAGTCAGTATTAGGAGCTAACACTGGAATTGCATGTGGCAAAGAATCCAAAGTAATCTAAAGTAATCTAAATTATTTTATATATATATATATATATATGTATATATATATACATATATATAATTACATTTGTTTGTTTTGAGGAAGCTATTGTTGGCCTGAAGAAGTACTCACATAATTTCAGTAGGGCACGCCAATTCTTGTTTAGAGCTCAGAAGTTAGAAGTTCAGGCTTTATTCAAACATCTATTTCCTGGATTTGGATCACAGTTGTTTATATTTTCAGGGTTTATTCTGCAGCTATTTTTATTTTAGCATTAAATCATTCTGTGCAATTTGGTGCCATCAGTGCAGATGCTTGGTCTGAGAGACAAGTACTCTGCAGAAAACCTAACAGAGCATTTGAATTAGTAAGTAAAAAGAAGTCTGGGAAGATTCTAGCAGTGGGTATCAGCAGTCCGTGAAGAATGATACTTAGAATTGTGCAAGAGGAAATTTTACAAGGATAAAAAGGCCACTGCCAAGAGTGAAGTCAAGCTTCAGTGATGACCTCCAAGATGCCCATCCTCTTCCAGAGCCAAAAAGGAAGAGTATATTTGGAGTCTGCCTTGAGGATAGAATATATCCTTACCTTCATCAAGAGGAAGGAAGCTTTGCCTTGTGAAGAACTGCCACTTTCCCAAGGTAGTAAGCAAGCTTCCCTGGCACTCATCTGCTTGGTGTCTCTACCCAGCCTCTGATCAACGTGAGGCAATCTGTGGTTCAACTGCTTCATTTCTGTTCTGCGTTTATGGGTGCTACCAAGCAGTTAGCAGGCTTTTAGTTTAGCCTGGCAGCCCTGTATGCACCTGACCGAAGAGCTACATCTTACAAGTAGAGTTTAAATGGGCTGTTGTACCAGACTATGCAGTTTGGCACACAGACATGCCTGGCTTGTCTTCCAAAGGGGACAGAAAGGAGAGCAGGTTTTATAGCACAAAAGGGTTTGTGTTTCCATACCACTTGACTTTGATTGTAATTGATTGTAGAACACATACTGAAGGCAGATAAGAAGAATTGTCCTGTATTTTCTGCATAGCTGCTGCCCTTGTGAACTGAGATTACTAGAGACACTTTAAACAATTAGTCTGATTACACAGTAAATCTTTTAGACTTTCTAGTAATGCAAACCATGAAGGCTGCTTGCATGGGAGCCTGCAGGTTCAGCAGGTAGGTACACAATGAGGTAGATTTGGAAAAAAAAAATTCTGCTCATCTCTGTATGTATTCTATATTTGAGGCACAAATGAAATTCACTGTAACGTATGCTAAATATTTAAAGGGTTCTTCATTATTTTGGGGCAAGATGGTCATATCATGCTATTGCAGTTAGAAGCATGGCACATTTACAAGGCTGGCATCTCAATCTTTTCACTCTGTTTTCTGAGGGATTTATCAAGAGCTGTGCTTTCAAACATGCATGTTTACACAAGTTCTAGGTAGATAAATTAAAACATCTTCAAAATTACAGGAAAGCAATTGGAATAATGTCTTTAGCAAAGCCAACATGACACCCCAGTGCAGAACATTCAGCTCAGTTCTTGATCTCCCCATGCTCTACTACTTGATGCAGAGATGAAACAACAGAAAGCAGAAGGAACTGTGGCAGGATTGCTTCTGAGTCGTGCCTAAAAGGTAGGTAGTTTAAAAGAGGAGAGGGAGAGGAGCTAGCAAAAGATTTAGAATCAGCAAGCTATGAACTTAAACTGCCATTGGTCTGCTGAATAGAAGTGAGAGGTGGTCATTCCTCATAGGA
This sequence comes from Coturnix japonica, assembly GCF_054131305.1. Taxonomy (NCBI): domain Eukaryota; kingdom Metazoa; phylum Chordata; class Aves; order Galliformes; family Phasianidae; genus Coturnix; species Coturnix japonica. The sequence continues at coordinate 49,588,860 of NC_140666.1, forward strand.
AGTGATACAGGAGTGCTCTGCATGCCTTCTCCACTACAGCAGCTCTGGGCTCTCACTGCTGCTTTCCAATCTAAGTTTCTGTAAACCATTCTCTAATATCTTGTTTCTTTTGAGTTTGTTGGGTGTTTTTACATGCACACTCTCAGTGTGCATCCATTGACTGCATGAGTCATGTGGTTTGGACTGAATGAATTGCATCCAGTTTTGCAGGTAACAAAGCAGAAATTCTGTTCTCTTGCAGTTTCTTATGCTGCATGCTGGTGCCAGACTGAAAACTTCTCCCTATGAAGGAACATTGCTCTGTTGGCCCTGTGTAAATTAGGGAAACCTGTGTTTCCATTCAACCTCATATCTCTTTCATTTGCAAACCCTGCTGTATTTTACTAGCAGCATTTTACTGCTCAACCAAAACCTTGCTCTTGGTTTGACTTTATCTTCCCACCCCAAAACAAAGTCATTCTGCTGATGTGTTCTTCTGTGCTCGGTGCACACCTATTTACTCTGCATTCCTCCTCTGAAGAATTTATTTCAAAATCAATGCAGAATTTATACCTAATGTTCACAACCCATTCTTATCCTTATTTTTTTATTATTACTCCTAAGGAGGAAATCAGCATTTGCTGCTATTATTTTTACATTCATTCATCAACACAGTTATTAATCTCCTTCGAACCTGTCACTTCTTATTGCACTCATGAGATGCAGTGTGTTTGGCTCCTCACAGTAACATCCAGGTTAACTGAAGTACTGGAAACCAGGACCAGTGTATTGAGAAGCATGACTTACCTGAGGTAAGTTTCAACGTGTCTTTATGGTTCTACTACAGTGCACTGGAATTACAAGTTCCTTTTGACCTCACCCAGTCCATCTCCCCGGTGTAATGGTGAAAATTGCTTTGACGTCACTATCAGGATGATGAAGCCCCACATGCTAAAAGGTTTGTGACCAGGGAAGAACAATCAGACCAAACCTTTTTATTTTTTACCTGAAGAACGCTGGTTTAAATTCAGCAGCACCTTAAACCAAACCTGAGAGTGATCCTCCAGGTAGTATGCCATCCTGGTACGACTCTTGCCGGTTCCCTGCATAGAGAGCTGTATATCCTTACTCAGCACGTCCCCCTGCCTCAGTCCTACAGCAGTGCTCCACCTTGTTCCTCGTCAGGCAAGGTTTATAATAGTCGAGTGTGCTTTTGATCTCAAGTATTGGCTCTGAGAAAAACAGGCCTGGCTGGCAGTACAGGAACAGATGAATGAATAGTTCATGAACTGTTCTCCTAATGGCCTGTGGAACTGCCTCCAGAGATGCTTCATTTTTGTCATGGTTCATACCCTGCTTGCTTTCCATTACTGCCTCCTTTGATGTAGGTCCCTTCAGCCAGACAGACAAATACCAATTAAGTCAACTGCGATGTATTCACTATAAATACTAAATTATACAAATATCTCCCTCATTACCCACATGCACTATTAGGGCATGTCTACACACGGGAACCATTATGGAACCAGACAGGTATGAATCTGAAGCTGTTTCACACACCTCCCCAAGTGAGCTCTGGATATAACACAAAATGCACATTTGCAAGAATAAATTAAGTAAAAGCTCACCACAGTGCTGAGTCTGGGTTAAAAGTGGCTACAGGAAGAGCTAACACATCATACAGTCGTAGAATTTAGTGAGTTGGAAGGGAACCATAAGGGTCTTTAAGTCCCACTCGAACAATCATCCCATTCTGCCAAAACCAAAGTGCTGTAGTTCAGCCCGATATAAAGGAGGTGCTGTTAAAATCCATCGATAGGTCTGATATAATAACAGAATCAGTCTTAGCAGTGATGAGAGAGAGCACTAAGAGAGCACTTTCTGCTATGAAGTATGCAAAACTCATTTGCAAACACTGCTTAGAACAACAGTAGCCATTATTTCCATAGATTACGTTTCAGCAATCTGACCCTAAAAAAGGAGGGGAACACAAAAAATAAAGCCAGAAAATACTTTTATCTAATTGTTATGGTTAACTGCTATGGCCAGAAAACGAAGAGTGCCATCCGTATCTGAGCAACAGGAAATACTGCTGCTTAGAGATACCCATTTGGTGTCAAGCCAAGTCCCTTCCCACTTGCCTTACAGTTAGGAATTATAGCCATGCTCATAATAGTATTCTAACCATCACAGATTCAAATCCAGTAAAGTCCTGCTGAATATAAATCATTTTAAACGTCTTTAGCATGAAGAGAAGAATACAGAAGCAGAGAGGATTTTCCATTCTCACATTCAGGAGGTTCATAAATGAAGTTGTATTGCATGCAAAACTCATTATCCTGCATTCCTTGGAGGAAAAAAGAAAAAAAAAGGAGGAACAGATTTGCATCACGCTCATTTTTCTGGCTTCAAATTTTCTGTACTCTGCTATTACTGACGTGCTACTTGTTTTTGTTGCTGACAAGCATTTTGGCAGCAGAACTAGGTAGACTACCACCACTAACAGCAAATACATGCATTACAACAGCACCTAAAACCAAGTAGGAACGTGACCTTTGCTGCTGTCATCACTTCCCAAGCCTCTATAGAATCATGACAGTTGATATCAACAGGGCATCTGCTGCATATAATTTTATTTGCTGAGAATTGCTGCTCTGGAGATGCTGAAGGATGGTCTGGGGGCCATTAGCAGCCCCCAGAGCTGTGCCGCTCTGACCTCCCGAGGCTCCCTGCTTTGCGGGCAGCTGCTCTGCCACATATTGCTTCTCATCAATCCTCAGCATTAGCGAGGGGAGGTAATTTAGTAATTTAGAGCAAAATAAATAAATAAATAAATCCCAGAAAGAACAGTACAACATTAACTTTGGTAACCTTCCTGTAGAGATGAGCTTTCAGAAGAAATGCATTTAACTGAGTGCACATGTCTATCGCCTACACGCAGCAATTTCATGTCTATTTGCTCACTTGTTCTCCTCTCTCCTGTTTACTACATTTTTGCACGTCCACATCATAAGTTCCCTTCCCTTGCTCTTATCTTTTCTCCCATCTTCCCCCCACCCTATCCCCCCACCCCACAGCCTGGCAGATATTCATTCTTTCTAGCATGCTGGATCTTTCTCCACCATTGCGGACTCTTGTTACTGGATAAAATACTGTGCATGGATCTTTCAGCAGTAATCTCATGAGGTTCCTCTCCATTCTTATGAAAACCTAAAATACCTGCTTTGCATATCATTTAACATAAAATCTTTAACGTATTAATTTTAATATTTGCAAAGCACTCTCTGTGTGACGTTGAAAAAAAAAACATATAGCCAAGAAGAATATTAAGCTTAATTCTCGTGCTATGCCAGAGCATGCTCCAAATAGGGATTCTTAGAAAAGAAAGGAAGGCAGAAGCCATTCTGAGCACAAGAGATTCCAGCATTTACAAGGCACTGTGAGCATCTGCCACCAATCCGGTCCATTCAGCAAACTTGTGCACAGCAACGTCACCCACTGCTGTTTTCTGGTGGGGGCTGGAGATGAAACACCATCAACCTGGCTCCATCTCTTACTATGCCCATCGACTGAAGCATTCTGGTAGCCTGCTTTTATGCCTGTAATGCTCTGAACTTACACTAATGAATGCAATGTAATGCAATCATCCCCTGTGATTGAAGCAGAAGGTCATTAGCTCCTAGGAGGATTTTTTTTTCCTGCAGTCTGTGTTGCTGAACTGTAAAAGCATTGCCTATCACACAGTGAAGGAGAGTCAAAGAGTGGCACTGAGCTGGACAGGCTGAACTGCTGGCTGCACTCCCAGCTTGGAGCTGACTGCTGAACTCCCTGTGTATGGGAACTACACAGAAATACAGCAAGACAGAGGTGGGAGCAAATTACCATTATAGCACCTCATGGCTGATACCTGAAAATCTGAGTGCCCTTCTCACATCAGATAATGCTGTCAGCTGTGTCTCAGAACGTGACTCATTCTGCTACAGACTGGTGACAAAATGGGTTATCTTAGCTAATGCCTCAGTTTCACTCACTACCTTGATACCAGCCTTCCTGGACGAGTTACTTCCATATGATAACCACCAGACAACAAGTAATCTGTATGAAATTACTGTGGTTGTTTTTAGCTTCAATTGCTTTGACCTCAGTCCTCTGAATGCATTGCCCCTCTTTACTCCACTGCATGAGAAGGAGCAGGTTTTGTCCTTTGACCAACTGCATCCATTAGCATGCCCTCCCAGCACTGCTGCCAACCACATCAACTCATGTCAAATGTTGGAAGAATAGTATTTTGTTACTTGCTTCTGAATGTAAGAAATAGTTCTGATACATGTGCTTATAATCTGAAGAATATATACAAGCATCATGATGACTCCTAAAGGATGCATATGAGCTTCATCACCACAGCCAAAATGCTAAAGAAGCCTCACACAAAGGAGAAAGGTGTGACTGATTGCAATTGATCACGATGACAGTGGACATGTTACTAGTGATATTTTCCAAGTTCGCTGTGTCTGCTTAATTTTCCCGGTCTGTACAGAGAATGAGGCAAAGCCTTGTCACCCTGGATTGGAATGCAAGAAATTGAAGATACCAACACTTTGCCACATAGCTGGAAACAGAAAATTCCATGAGGAACTAAACAGCAGTTAATGAAATATCTTTCCAAAGGTAAAGACAAGCTTTAAACCTAGCCATTTAAACCTAACAGATTTTTGCCTAACACAAGTTTTCAAACATCAAAGATACTTGAAAGAGTATGGTTCAGCACAGTTTGAGTTGATTTTAAATGGCTTAGCTGCAGTGAACTTGTCTGATGTTTTGTTGAACCAATACAGGGACCTCAACCGCAGGAAAGCTAACCCAAAGAAAAGCTCTGTGCAGATTCAGCCCCAGGAAACAGATCACCATGTCATGAGCTGAGCAACAGGAACACTAAAAAGTAGAGTACAGGAGTAGATTGCAGCAGCAGTAAGGAAGGTTCCAAACTTATCAAGGAATCAGCATCAAAATGAGCAGGGCTAAACAGGAGCCTGAGCTCAGACTGTGAGGCCGACCACATCAGATACCAAGGTCTTTCTCATTCAATTTAAAAATCAGAATTAACACAGTAAACAGTTTCCTTCTCTCACTATTTGTGCCAATGTTCGTGATTGTGGCTAGCCAATATAAAACATTCTCTTTCCTATTCCTTGATTTCTGTCTTATTCTCATCTACATCCAGATTAGATGTGCACTATACATATTTACAGTAATTACCATCCCAACTGGGGCCTCTGAACCCAATATAACATGAATAATTGTTCCATAAACACCATGTGTAATGCTCCATTCTAAGTTGCTATTTCTCTGAAATGTAAACCTCATATTTGTTTCCCTGTACACTTACCACATCTAAGTAATATTTATCTAAAGTACATGCTACAGAGAACACCTCTTTGAGGCTACATTCTTAGATCTCAATTGGGATTCAACAATAATTGCAATACATTTGAGTGACAGTAGAGGGAAGCCAAGATGTCTAACGCCCTCTGAAAATATAACTCACAGTCCTAAACATAAAGATAAAAACAAACAAAAAAAGATCTTGTGGATGATATAAGAAACATCAGTTACACCTACTATGGATACGTTTCCCAATAGGCTGGCCTTACACTGCACAGCTTGGCTGCTTTTTGTTGGCATTCTGCATGCTGTTAGGCTCCAGACAGCTCCTCTGGCTTTCCCCTTGGCTACTTATGACCCTGGGAGTTTCCATAGCTTAACACTTGTCAGAAGTCTCTACTCAGAAAGTTTAGCTGGCCAATATGCACTGTAAACATGGGTGGTTAATGTGTTCTTCCTTATTTGCAGCTTGTAATACAGTTGCCTTGCTAATTTCTCCTCTGCTCATCGGTTCTGCAGGTCTGTATTTTGTTCTGCTTTGCTTAGCACCCATCACACTGCTAAAGCAGTCAAGATGTACAGTGTGTCCCTCTGTGTGTCCCTTCGCCAGTTGTACAGAAAGGATTCCATTCTCCTGCAGTGCCGAGGTCAGATGTATCAGTGGTCAGAGCAAGGTTTATATCCCTGTTCTGAGCTGCAGTGACTGCAGTGATGTGCTAGGGCACCCCAAAAAGCTCTGGCTATATCGATCACATTCTCTTTGAGTCACCCATTCTCCCAACTTCTTACTCTTTATCACCTACATTTCCTTTTAAACTGGCACCTCTCTATCCTTTGAATACTAACTGCTCGATGTTGGTGATATCCTTACAGGGTATTTGGTATGAAAGCTCTTGTGATTTCTACTCAGGTCATCTGTTCCCTTAAATGAGTGTCCCATTTGCCATCCCCAACATGCTGCTTCTTCTTATTCAGCTCTCTTTTTTAAAAGCGACGCAGATCAGTGCTAACCATTGGCACACATACCTTTACGTATCTGTTTATCTTCACTCCCCAGCAAGAGGGGGGAACAAAACAAAAAAACAACATTTGATATACAAAATAAGCGGATGGTAACACAATGCCAAAAATAGCTTATTATGTTAAGTGCAAGGGAGAAAAGCCTCGATATAAAGCTTGATTGCAACAACATTTCAATTTACCAGTTTAAATACAAGACTTGAATTAAAATATTTCTTGAGATACATCTCTCACTCTCTAAGATGTTTTGGTTTTTTTTGTTGTTTTTTAAATTTATATACACATATCCAGTTGTAACACTTGACAGTAGTCTCATGAAGCATCCAAAGAGTATGACTCGATAAGTACACACTGAAGATATGAGTGGTTAACATATGTACGACTTCTTCCTTCAAGAGTCTATAACATTATGTTGAGTGCTAGCCTCAGACAGACAGGTGACCAGCCACCTGACGCAGTATAATACCCCTAAGCCTTTCCCCAGAGTCCCCCAGTCAAAGCCTCCAATGCTCACTGGATCCAGATGGTGTTGCCCCTTTCTGGTCGGCGAGGCTCCACTGTCAGTTCTCCAAAAGTAGAGAAAAACTGCTCCATTTCCTTCTGCAGCATGTCGTTCCTCTTCTCTGCATCCTCTTTGGCCCGTTCTGCATTACGCATTTTGATTTCTACCATTGTGAACTTCTTCCGCTCTTGATCCAGCTCTTCATGCAGGGCTATCATCTCTGTCTCCAGGGTGAGATTTCTCTGTTCCAAGCTGCAGAAACCAAAATAGAAGCAGACAGCTCCTGAACACCACTCCTCACATTCAGTTGTGTAGAAACACACACCATCACAAATTCATGCAAATGCCTTTTCATTTACAAAGCTTAAATTGAATTTCTAAGTTTACCTATGAACCACATTTTCATCAGTGATCCTCTCCCAAATGGCCTTCTCTGCTCTGTAGCTCATTCAGAAAATGCACGATACCAGCCACTGGTTATTGCGCACAGTGACAACCAGCTCTGCGCAATTCTCTAGCAAGCAACTTAGGGAAGTCTTTTTCTTCTGGAAGTATTGACTCCCAGCTCCCACTGTAGTTGCAATTGTGTCATTTAAAAGGTCAAAATGATGCTCTGAATACCTTTATTTAAAACTGATTTTTATCTGCTGATTAAAATCTGTTTACAAAAATAAGCAGACAGTCCCAAGAACTACAGCTGGAGTGATCTAAGACACTGATTTCATTGAAAGTCTCAGCCTCTAGAGAGCAGGCATCTACTAATGAAACTATGGAAGCTACTGATTTCGTTAATCAGATTCCAGAGAAACTCACAAGGTTCTGTGATTTATAGAAATTTTACCAGAAATAAACAAGATTTATTTCTGGTGCCAGTGACAGTATGTCACAACTGTGGCATATGATTGCTTTGCAACAAACCCAGTAGAATCATTATACTAGAAGAGCAATTTCATACGTCAACTCTGAAAGACAATCATATGGTAACATGGCACCATCTTACCTTTTTATCCTTGTCTCATACTCGAGTTTTTGTTTGGCCATCTCTTGCTTCAAGCTGGACACCAGGCTATGCAGAGCACTATGATTGTTAATACTGTTGGCAACGAACGTTTCACTGTTATCACTGCTGCTGGTGGCTCTGCTGCTGTGGCCCCCCACGCTCCTTCGGTCACTTTTGTTCTCATAGTCACCCGTGTTAGAGAGGTCTTCCTGTGGTGGTCCATCCAGCACAGAGTCTTCAAAGTTACCCGCAAAGAAGTCCTGCTCAGGGCAGGTGGTGGTGGATGAACGACAGGAGTTAGAGTGCTCAGGGAGGGATATTTCACAGGAGGATGTTGACCAAGTAGCACTGTCCACACTCTGTTTGTCATCAGAATTCACCGAGGAGAATTGCTGGTGGACATTGTCATAGGTGGAGAGCCTGTTATGCTGACCCGACTCACTCACTGACTCCTTCTGCTTGTTGTCCCTCAGCGTGACACTGCCATTGGGTGCCCAGCCCGGGCTTCGGTTGTTGAGGGTGTTGGTGAGCCCATCGGTGCTAGAAACTCCCATCCTCACACCTCCATTCTGCATGCTTTGTGTGCCCATCTTAGTCACCGGTCCTTTCAGGGAAGATGTTCTCCTGGCTTGCAGGGTGCAGTTTGGTACGGTCTGGCTCTTCTCATGGCTCTCCACAGAGCTACTGAATGACCCATTGGTGACTATGCCACTGCCTTTATTAAAAGCAGGATTTTTTTTCACCATGAGTGGTGGGCTTCTGGTGACATCTAATTTCTGGACACTGTTCCTGGGGCTATTGGTCTTGCTGCCTGGCAGCGCAGTTGGAGACTCACTGTCCATGCTTCCCCTTTGGGGAGACTCAGGTTTGTCCCAAGAGCAGCGCCTCACTGCTGTCTCCTTTGTGTTATTGTTCTCTTTGTTTTGTAGCTGTCCAACAGTTCCTTTCTTTGGCATTTCATTGTTATTGTTGCACACCTCGGGTCCCACCTCAGGGTCTGTATCCTTGGGAAACAGCTCTTCATGTTTGCTTATCATCACTGACATTAACTGCTGGACTACTACTGTACCTGAAAGAAGGCACCAAGCAAGCACATGGTCATTAATGATGTTTTGTTTTGGCAAAAATACACTTAATGGCTCAGATTACACAAATACTTAGCAAAAAATCCTATTTATAGAAACATTTACCCAAAACAACCACTATTTTTTTTACCCCAAATGACTATCGGTTTAACACCCTGCATGTTTAAGGTGCCCAAAATGCATCTGGGTACCAGGACAGATCAGCACCACCTCTTCTTTCCATCAGAACAAGCCAGCATGCCTCACAGACAGAAACAGCAAATTTTGCAAAGCAGGTATTGCCATGACAGCTTTTGCATCCCCAAAAGACTAAAGAAGGAGATTATGAGTAGCAAACAATAATGTCATTATTGTAAGCAGCATGCTTCAACTCATTGTGGCAACCACTTTTAAAACTAAAGGCCTCTTCTAGAAAGGCACTTTCATGCAGCAGTTTAACAGAAAAGTGGCAGGTAAGGGATTTTCACTGCTGGAATGGCAGCATTTTAGTCTTTGGGATCCAACAGGGTAATAATGTGACAGAATTTATTTCATGTGAATGCTTTTAACCCGTCTGTAGCGAAACTATATGCAAACAGACAACTGTGTCATGTTATGGCACAGTACAGATCTAATGCAGAACCACAACTTCCAAGTAGCTCCAATAAATGGCTGCCTCTCTAATAACCCCTTGGTGCACACACTGCTCAACTGCACAATTTACACAGCACCATTTATAACTGGACTTAGGGTAGTGAAGATATACAACCATTTCTTTAAACTGAATCTCACTAAGAACTGTTAAGAATCTTTCCGGAACAAGGTCAGAGTACTTATAACAACCATCCTATCTTTGAACTCCTAGAGCGCTTTCAGAGGCAGCCTGTGCCCTTTTAATCAAGAATTTCCCACTGTGCAATATCAACTCCCTTGAAATATTCCAGATCTTCATAACCTAGCCCATTAAAATACAAATACTAAGAGACAATTCAAATTAGTTTGTAATTGGAAGTCAGAAAAATCTCACTTGAACTAGACAAAACAACTTTTCATCCACATTGCACGGATATGGTTGCACACAGCTACATGCTTGGCTTTGAAAGGCTGTGCAAGAAGAGCACTTTTCATTGTCAAGCTTCCTCTTCCAAAAAACAAAGAGCAGTGAGGAAGGCTGGACATGGGCACTATTCAGTGTGTAGTCTTTGTTAACAAAGATTCCACATTTTTAACTATGTACAGCCCAACTGCACATCAGCATAGTCTGTGTCAAATCTAGAAGGTTTACTTCTATAAGAGCAGTAAGAGAAGTTATAAATCTGTTTAATTAAAACTGTTTCCTCATGAGTGAAAAAAAGAAACTATTCCCCTTCAATGAGCATTGTATCCATGCAACCTCCTAAAGCAGCCACTATACTTTGTGGGCTGCTGAGAAGCAGGATGGAGAGGTTTTCAGACATAAAAAAAAAAAAAATCAGTATTTTCCATTTCCACCCACTTAAAACATCTTTCTTGCTTAAACCTTCACATAAAATATTGGCAGTAGCCAGTTCTGAAAAAATACAGACCCAGGGGGTATCTTCTTTGTTTCCTTTTTGACTAGCTAACTCCTCTTGTCTCACCCCAAATCTTTGTTTGTCTCCCTTTTTCTCAGGTGGGCTGAAGATACACAGTATCCCAGCAGTAAATGCCATCCTGGGATGTATGGCAGGTTGAGGGTTTCAGCCTCAGTGAGATTCTCATTGACCCCAGTGATAAAAGTCATCTTTATGACATTTCTCTGTATTTTTAATCCAATGAACAATTAGAAATTGTTCTCTCTCTTTGTACTCTTTCATTATGCAATTTGGAAACATTACATTTCTGTCCATTAACAACGGGATGAGGAAGAAACACAAAGCTTCAGAAGAAGGAAAAAAAAACAGTAAATGAATGAAGTCTATGCGGAATTACAGTTATCTGGAAAAGAGGAAAAACATCATGTTCAAAAGAAAAAACGAATCCACACAATACCAAATAAACAAGCTACAAGTTTTGATACGCCGTACAGTGCAAGGACTGTTTACAGCCCTTATTTCCAGCTAGGATAAGGAAATCCAACATATCAAGATACAAGTGTTTGGAGGGAGAAAAGGCACCATGTGAGTTTATGGAGAATGATGGGCCACTGAAATATGAATCTATAAAAAACTTAACTGACCCTTATTAAGTGCAGGTGATGTATTAACTACACTTCTCCCACATGTGCTGGGAAAGAACACGCCATATTTGAAGTAAATGGTAGAGAGGAAAATAAAGTTTTTAATTAAGCTGCCAGTGCAGGACAACCTCATGCAAAGTCTGTTTGCAATGCTATAAACTGTAGTATTTTTATATTATCTTGGGAGATTTATCCCAGCTGTACATACACACTGAAGAGCTCTGTGTCTTTAAAACAGACAAAGAATTTAGTGTATATACCACATGGACTGGTATGTACTGTTAATAAACCTGAAGATATTCTTTCTTTCTCCCTGAAGTTATTTACAGTTAACTCACCCTCCATGATAGTCAAAGGATCTTCCACTTTAGGGCGGAGAATGTTGGGGCCAAAAACAGTAGCCAGATTTTGCACGCTCATTTTGTTTACGCCTGAATAAGACTGGACTTCATCCAGGAATCTGTGAGGAAGAATTATGCCTTTAATGAACGTTTTAGAAGGAAGGAAGGAAAAATAAGTAATCAAAACATACAATGGTTTCTCAACGTAGTTTGAGTATTCTGTTCTACATTGTGAAGGAATATCTTGGAAGCTCAGGGTTATACTCAGTGTCTTTATATTTTCTTAAAAATGAAACACTGATTAAAAAAAATATCTCTGGTCTAATTTTAAGATAACTCTGTTGAAGACAGTGACTTTCTCTAGCATACTTAATCAGGTATTTGGCTCATAAAATATTCAAAATGCAAACTCTCAACAAGAAGGACTTTAAATTCATTTTCAAGTGTTTCCTATGCTGAGAACGTCCTTTAAGTACACACTTTGCTACTTTTTAAGACACATTTTTAAGATCTTGCATGTCTCTACAAAACAATTGTATCAGATGCATGCAGTTTTCAGGGCTATCATACCTCAGGAGTGAACAGCTAAGGCCAATAACTGCAATTATAAAAGTGAAAACAGTGTCCTAGGAAGAAGACCTATATATCCATTTCTGTACTTCTAGCAGCTTGCTTATTAAGGCACCTCATAACTCTGCATCTTGATAAAGCAAATTAGAAACGAGTGCAGTAAACAAGTTTTGAGTGCAATCACTGAAGTTAACCACTCCTCCATTTCTGTAATACTTTACCTTCAGGGTCCAAACAAATTTATCTGTCAGCTCACAGCTATAAAAATCACTGTGAAGTTCTTGCAAGAGCACTTACCTACAGATGTATTTCAGCAGATTATAATTGACAACCGGCAGGCTCTTCACTTGCTTCACCAATTCTATCAGGCCCTATATATGTGGCCAAAAACAAAAGGGGGAGACAGAGTTCCTTAGTATTTTGCCACTGAAAAATGCTGACAATTTCAGTTACAAGACAATAAACATAACACAGAAACTGCAATTGGAGATGGTTGGAAAGGAGTGGCTCATTCTCCTCCCAGTTAACTGGAGGGCTAGGGAGGAGAAGGGTCCGGCTCTAGCAGGATTTGAAAAGTCAAAATAGAATTAAACAGAAATAATAACCCTAGAAATTTAGAAGAATAGACTGCAATCAAAAGAATGAGCTTCTTTATTTTTACTTGGAAAACATCATGTTGACTTGATTATCCATGAGCACACATAACAATGTAAAAATCAAGCACTTGGCTTCACTTATTACTTCTTTAGACTAACATAAGATAGTCCTGTGCCACTGCAGGGTACTTTTTGTACTTCAGAAGCCATATTAAGTTCATCCATGTTATGCAAATATAACAAGTTTCGGAAGGTTGTCCTCTTCCAGACATCTTTCTGATGCTTCTGATTCAGTGACATGCAATGAATAGAGCCCTGCGGTCTTTAGTCTAAAGTCAGTGAAATGTGGCATCCTAGAACACTTAGGAAAAAATCACCTCTGATTTAACAGCACATGTTGGACAGAAACTACTAAAACCACCCCTATTATAGCAATGGATGATAATCCATGAAAAAATAAAATGTTTTTCAGGCAAGATGGAAGTTAATGGCCACAGTGATACTCATTTGGACTGAATTTGATGATACACAATAAATACAGCAAAGGGCATGCTGAGCCTGACATAGGCAGCAACAATTTTCCTTTAAAGACAGATGCAGTTAACACAAGCAAGACTTAAGTTAGGATATGTAATTACCAGCATCTTCATTCCTCAAAACTGGAACACGTTTTAACATACCAATCTTTTTATTCATCATACGCAACATGCAAACTCACCATTTCTTCTTCCTTGCTGAGCATTTTGGCACAGGAAAGAAAATCTTCATATTTTGCATACGGTATGACTGGCTCTGGGAGTTCCCTTAGGTACAACTTCAGCAGTGATGCCACCGTGTGCACATCTGTATTGCTGTTGGGTTGGAATACGATAGGGCATTACTGCAAACCAAGAAGATATTATGCAATTTACAGGCTAAAAACCTCTGCTTAACTTTTTGATCATCATTCTAGATTTTACTATCCACACTGTATATATTTATAGATCACCTCTGTAATCTGCTTTTAGTTTTGTTGTCCTGTAAGGAACTTGGAACCTGCAAACGTAAATCTATCAACTCTGTTAATTTGTTACTAAAAATAATTACAAATAGGACCCAACTTGTAGACATAGGTACTGAAAAGATCCAAAATTTCCATTTATGGAAACTTAGATATTTACTTTACTACATCTGTAGTGGCATTCCAGGTTGATCATCAGACATATTAAATGCAAGACGATGGGGAGAAAGAATAATGTCATCACAAGTTATACATGCAATAAAACTTTCTTATATCTCTCCATTGTGTGTAAAGTTACATTACAGAAACTTAGGAGTGCTTCTCTGAAAATAATAGATAAAAAAACAGAATAATGCATAAAGAAAGCTTGTATTGCCTCTGAATCCTCTGGATTTAGATAGTCAGGACTTCTTCAAATCCTCCCTCACTGGAATGTTCCACATACTTTCCCTGGTTCATATAAAGAGTTGTATTGCAAGTCTGTATCCTTCCCTTTGACTTCTGAGAAGTTTGAAAAACAGACTCGAGATTACACTAACTTCAGGATTAAAAAGTAACACAGTAACACAAAGACATTTCTGCAATGCGCATTATCGTATGTTTTCTCCTTTTCTTTTAAGACTTCACGCTTGAAACTGTTTTAAATTGGCAGTCTCATGGGGGTAACCACTGGTATTTGATGCACTTAAGCTTTGCTAGAGGTATGTTAATCATTATTAGTGAATGGTCTCTGTTAAAACAAGAATGGTTTTAACTAAGTTAAATCTTAACAAGAATGATGGGAACAACCTTAGATTAACATGGTAAGGTATGTGCAATCTAAGTCAAAACAGAAGAAGAGCGGTGATAAGCACTGTGTACATTTAAATGTTAACCACCACCACCCTCCCTGAAACAAATTCCCAGAAAACACTGTTATTTCAACCATGGCAAAAATGCCAACAAAAACTCCAAAACATGTATGAAAGGCCTTTCTAGAAAAACTTTATAAATAAAGCATTAACTCAAAACTGCATTTTTAAAGAAGGTGCAAATTCTGATCTGCGGGTTGCAACCCCAGACTGCAAGTCTAGCCATAAGTGGACTGAAAATGGGTGTCTTGTGTTTTTACCCTTCTTGGACGCATGTGAAAAAGTACTATACACGAAACTAGAGATAGTTGGACTATATTATGAGATTTTGCATGCTAACTCAGGTTTGGCCTCTATCCTTTGCTTACCACCTTCACTCATATATGAACTAAAGCCCTTCTTCACATGTTGGCCACCAGAACTTCTTACCAATTGCACGCAACCACCTGAGGTCTCACAGAACAGATCTTGATCTTCTCTCAGGTATTCATTCTATTAGAACTCGCAGCTCTAATTGAGCCCTACTCTGCAACATGAGAGGGACCATACTGAATCTGCAGAGAATTAAACTCTGATTGCTCTACATTTACAGTCTTGTTCAAGATTTGTATTATTATTTTTACTAAAAAAGGAAACTCCTTTGCTGACCCACATCTTTCCAGGGGGACTACCTGTGTAAAACTATGTACAATTCGTCCATACACATACACTAATCCCTTTGTGTGAAGTAAAATACTCGCTCCGGGAAGGCACAGCAGATGGGGAAAAGGTTGAAGAAGAAAAAAAGCAAATTAAAAAAACCCAGTTCTGATGTAATTTATGATTCTTCTTCTACCAGTGTTAAGCACACGTAGAGTAACATCCCGAAGGGTCAGGTCTGTTGTGCGTTAAAAGCTTTGGTTCTGCTGAAGAGAAACAGAGAGAGAAATGAAAGGCAGGATGCCAAGGAGCAAAGAAAATGTAGGAAGACTTGTGTACTCAAACTAAAGTCCTGAAACACGTATCTGAGTGTACAGAAAGGTGTTTTCTGAGCTGAGGTCCCTGTTAATAGAAGGGAACACACTTGCTATCTTTTAAATTAATGTGCTCCTTACTGACCAAATGCTATGGCAATGCCGCAGACTGCCACAAGATGGTGGGATTGCAAAATAAGATCATCTCAGTTGATCTCTTACAAATTCCACTAAACTGTACTGAAAAACCACTAGGTACTTTGGTTAATCTGTTAGAGGATAGTTGTGAGTTTCCAAGGAGTTACCTATGGATCTTTTCAAGGCCTGAAGAGTGCTTTTTACCTCTTGGACTTTTTCCAGCTAAAATAATCAGTTTAAGAAATGACACTTCCCCTACTCTTCCATATGTCCTAGAGCCAGTACAGCTATAGAAACTTAGTAATTGTACCTATCTTGTCATTTCTTTTGCTATCTGACATTGTAATATCAAGGTGTTTAACGATTAGAAATTGGTAATTACCATGATTAAAAGTATTCATTAAGAAGTATGAAAGTAGAGAATGTAAATTCCAGCAGAGCATCCTGTTATCTACATTGGAACAACCCTCATTAATGGAGGTAAGCTTTTTCCAGGTGCAGAGTGAACAATTACAAATGCGAAATGAGAAAGCACAAAGCAGAAAATTGGATGCAACGCAACAAGCAGCAGCAAGCTGAGAACCAATCTATTTCAGCATCTCATGCTAGACCGAGAGACGTTGCTTACCTCACTACAACATGGATATTGCTTCACTGCTGATACATTGCCAAAAGAGCACTCCGCCACAGTCCATGCAAAGGCATTATGAATGCATACACACTACAGCCTTTCCTTAGTCATCAGACTACACATATCCAAAGCCCCATTCATCCGAACTTTACCATTAATATCCCTCATGGCTGTGCTGTTTGACAGCACTTTTCTTTGTGATACGCAGACACTGTGGAAGTGGCTGTCAGACCAATTATGCTGCCTGGAGATTTTCAGCCTCTCCACCATAAACAAAATGACTGAGGCCCAGCAGGTCGCCAGAAATCCCCGTGTAACCCTCACACTCGTGTGCTCAGAGAGCTGGAGTCAGCACTTCAGAGCACAAAGCCAACAAGCTCCCCATCAGCTTTCAGAGAGGAAATAGAACAGGGCAGGGTCAGTGTACAGAAAGATTAATGCTGTGCCAAAAATAGCTCTAGACCATGATGACATATACAGTTTGCATACAGAACAAACAGCAGGGAACAACAAGCTGGGAAGCTATAATTAAATTCAAGGATTCTGGTAATAAAATGAAGGAGAACAGTACGAACAGTTGGTGTGTCAGTACATCCCTGAATTACTGGAATTGCATCTCCGTCATTTGAAACATGTCACAGATCACAACCCTGCAAATAGAAACTCTCCATCACCACCACATCCTGAACCCATCAGATGACTTGGGGGCTGTGTTGTTGCATTCATGTTTTGTGGAGGAGCTCTCTCAGACCACTACAGAAGTCCTCATGACGTGGGTGAAGTGTTTCCAACTGGCTGCCTGGTGTGCACGTTGCTCCTAGTCAGCAGGCAGGATGAGATGCCAGAGTCCACTATCAACCAGTGTTGAAACACCATGACTGAGCAACACCAAGGAATGTTACGAATATGCATAGCTCTTTATAGTGAGAATGATAGCACAGTTACTGCTGAGAAACCAGTACTCAGAGGCTGGCAGGGAAGAGCCTGTGTTTGGTAATGTTACAGTGAACCAGGTGTGTATGACTGATGGAGTCAGGCTTTGGTCCAAAAATGCAAAGGTTATCTCATAACAAAATTGGCAGAATGACCTATGTAATGCCTGTCCCCTCATGTAGATACGATACCTTCAAGGAATCATATTCCTACATAACATACATGTAGTACAAGCAGCAGAGTCGATAAGCTAAGTACCGGCTGAAGTCTTGCCCACAACTTGTGAAACATACATCAAAGCCTTTACCATCTCAGGCCCTGAGCTGTTTGTTTTCCTCACCTTGATGCCACAAAAGCTTGGCTACTTAAGTAAAATTCATAGAATCACCCAAATGATTCAGACAAGAAAGGACCTCCAGAGGTCAAATGGTCCCAGCCCTGCCCAAAACCAGCCCACTTAGAGCAGGTTATTTAGTGCCTCATCTAATTACTTTTGTTTATCTCCAAGGATGAGGACTTTGAAAACTCTCTCACACTCTTGCTGAAAAATAAAAGGGAAATGATTTTGATATATCATCATAATCTCTTTGCTTCAGCTTAACTAATTATTTAGAATTGTTCAATTGGAGGGGACTTACTGAGATCATCAAGTCTATTGATCTATTATGAGAAAAGAAAACCCTACATATTCTTCTCCTTTCTCCCTGTGTTCATGAGCTTGAGATCCATTGCTGCCTTCCAAGGACCCATTCAGGGGTGTGAGCACAAGAAATACTAAAGATCGACAGACCTTAGCCCCAAGCCTCACATACACATGTTTTAAAACACTCCTCTTAATTTGAAAATGCCATCCCTTCTTAAGAAGACCGTGTGTGTAGTAAAGGAATTGACCTCTTGTTGGCAAGTCGAGAACACTTTTTTCCTTGTTAAATCACATCCCCACAGCAACAAGTGCAATGCAAGTGCCTTTTCAACTCAATTTCTGAAACTGAAATACACACAAAGCAACACCCAATGCTTGCTCTCTGCCAGTAACTAAAAGCACACACTCCTACAGCAGGACACCAATTAAGCTGGTTTAATGACACAAGAAATGCATCTCTTAACGTGTATTTAATTGCTAGATTAAGTCTCTTAACTTGTGTTGTATGCAGAGGCTATTTCTGCTAGCTGGATAGAAAGAGGGCCAGGATTAGGAATGAAGTAGCTCCAGACACATAACTGATGAGCAGAGTGTCATTTGTGAGGATCAGGGAAGGAAGCCTGGATCGCCACAGGCAGAAATAGACGGCAATTTACACAAGCTTAAGGTCATTTGTGTTGGCAGGAACTTGCTTTCTAGTAAAGACTTCATTTTACGTAAGTGCTTTGTGCAGGGATTACTGCGCTTTTCCTCTAGGGAAGGAATAAAGCCTCTCCTTGGAAGGCACTGTTTCCAAACAAGCTTTTAGGTACAGGATTGTGTTTAGAAAATAGAAAACTTTATTTAACCAGTGATTTCCAAGTCATCAGTTACTTGTAGCCTGTACAGTGCCAGTGCAGATGCATCCCATTAAGTACTTCTTGCATTCACCTACATTTTAAAACAGAAACATATTTTGTATCTGGAGGATGAGACTGCAAGGGGAACAAGACTGCTTACTAGATTACCAAAGCAGCAAGGTGCCCAGAAGAACTGTTCTGAGGACAGTGATGCTGCCTGGTCCACAAACACCTATCAGCCTTAATGACAATTAAAGGTACTGCAAACAAAGAGATGCCTTTCTTTTCTCCTCTAATGTCTTTTCATATACCACAGTAATGCTAGTAGCACATTATGAAGAACAAAATGATCAAAATACTTCAGCATTATGCTTTCACATGTCACACACATTCACCTCCTAGAACTAAAAGCATGACGTTGACAGGTGACTGCCTCAGGACTGAAAAATGCTGAGTTTTTTTGAAAGCACGGTTATTTCCATGGTACAAAACATCTGCCTTACTAGGCTTTTTAAATATTCAGTTGTTGTACCTTGATTCAAAAAAGATACACTAAACACAGTGTAATTATTCCAGTAGGGAACAGTGTATTTCTTTATAGCTCTACTTTATTCGTTCTCCCTGGTCTCATCTGCTCAACAGTCTGAAGATAAAATTAAGTGTTCTTGCCAGGTTTATCCTTTAGGCATTTGGAAAACACTATTCCCACATGCACGGCATCTATCCTGTCTTCCCTCAAACACATGCAGTGTTCACTGGCTTTGGGATACATCCAGACACATAGAATTTACAGGAGTCCATCCTAAAGTCACTCAGGTCAAGTTTGGAGTTGAAATTAATTGGTGGTATCCTTTAAGTACGCCCTCACTGAGAAGGGATGAAGTGATGATTGGTAAGCAGCGCAGTTCTCTGTGTATTGACTTGTACACACTGTTCTTATGACCTTCTTTGTACCATCCTTATCAATCACCTCCTTTTGTTTGGCAATCCCAGTAATTGAATGCACAGGAACATATTCAGTTCCGTGTTCTGGATTATGTGATTCCAGTGAGCAACAGCTAAAATTTGTCGGCCATTGTATACTGCTGCTTTATCCCTTTCTCAGCCAATGGTAACTACAGTAACTGAGTATTTTATCCTATCATACACTGCATTCCTCTCAAAAGGAACTGATACACATGAGAGAATGTAATAAGGATTTTGCTTTGCCTAATGTGCAAGCATGTACTTGTCTTTTCTCTTGTGCAAACTCACAGATGCACATAAGCTCCATAATTCTAAACTCCACTGAACTACTGGATAAATGTACATAAATTACAATAGTTGTGAAAATCCAAGCCACAAACATGGATCAATTACTTAAGTATTAAAAACCCATTTCAGTGACATTTTAAATATTTTTTTCTCCCTGAGAAATCATAACTGTCATGTCTCCTAGTAATAATTTTGATGGACAATGAACGGAATGAGATGGTATAAAAAGGGAAATCAATTTTTGTTCCTTTCTATGTAAAAACTGCAAAACAAACCTTTCTTGTTATTTTCCTTATGCAGATGCTACGCTATTTTTACAGACCAAATATTTACAATCCTCTTTGTATCCTTACCAATGTCTGATTTGTAATGCAGAAGAGGTACTTGAAATTTAAAACATAAGCCTCACAAGAAGAGGGAAATCTCCAACCCATGGGCTACCAAAGTGGATTCTCTGAAGGGGACAATTCTACATAGAGATGCAAATATTTCAAGCAGTACTGAGCACAAATTAGCGCCTCACTGCAGTGCTACTTCCTTAAGGCAGATGACACAGTATGTGTATAGAGCCACATACATATAGAGTGACATATTTATTGATTTTCCTTTTTTTTTTTTTTTTTTTTACTGGCATACACTTTTCACTATTATTCATTTTCTTCATACAGAAGGCATCAGCAATTTTGTGTTTTAGTAACCGTATCTCCCCTCGCAAGGACTGCAAGAAATGCTGATGTGCTTGTTTTCACTGCAGAGGGTTAGGACACTGGCTGTTTCAGATGGATGTTGGATTTTACCATTCTCTAAGTTCTAGAAATTTCTTATGTGGGTTCCACTCTGATTGAATCACATACATAAAGTCCACAAATCTTCAACAACTGTAAATGAAAATAATCTACAAAAAAAGATTAAGCTCAATTTAATGCAAATTAATATGAATTGCTCCAGATTCAGTGCATTTTTGATCCTGACTGCGGCAACAGCACATCCATCTGCTAACTCATATGAGAGTTACAATTTGTCAAACATGCCTTATGTTTACAAAACATGGGTGTATTTTCTTTTTTATCCTTTGAACAAGTCTGGTTTACTTATTTAAAACATGCCATGCTCCTTCTGCTTCATTTATCTTAGTTAAATGAGCACAGACAGGAGGAGCACAGGAGGGAAGAAGGGCAGGGTGTCCATAGAACTGCGGACAGCAGCTACCTCAAGGTTACTGGACAGAAAAAGACATCTGTGAATCTGAATTTCATCTTCCTGTGCCCATAAGGTGTTTCAAGAACAGTATCTGAAAAGAGAGGCAAAATTTTGAAAGAGCACTAATCCTAGTCATAAAACCTTACCTTCATTTTTCCTCCTGCTTCTACAACAGGCTTTGTATTTTTACTGAATAAGCAAAAGCAACATAAGGAAGAGAAGGGTTAATAATATTTAAAATAGTATTTAATTAATAATATTTTAATTTCATAAGGAAACCCATACACATGTACATATGTATTTCACAGTGACTTCATGTGTTACAAGCCTTTGTTTCACTTATGTGCACCCAAATGTAGAAAAAATGTCACCATGAAAAATGGCAAACTACTCAAACATCAGCTCTTTGTATGACTTCCAGGACCAGCAGCAGCTAGACTCTGTCCCAATCAGAGCCAGTGACCCAGGACTGCTATGTAAGCGTGACCTGGATTCCATTGTTCCTTGTCCCATCAAACAAAACTGTCATCCAAGCTCTAAATGCTAACTCTTTATTACTATCAATGCATCTGAATAAGGGAAGGGAGATTAAGAAACAAAACCCAGGTACATCTTGCAAACTGATAATTACAAAATAAACACAGTACATCTCAAACTCCATAAGAGGAACTAAGAAGGGACACACCTTGACACACATTCAAGAGCTCAGCTTGCCATACCAATTCCACCAAACCTGGAGATCATGCTGCTGTTCAGCACAACAAAAAGAAAGGCTACCCAAATCCAAACAGCACTCTACTGTGGAACCGACTCCACTTCCAAAAGCATACAACTGTAACAAAAGATTGTACAATAAAAGAAGGTGCACAGTGGCAGAGGTGAGAGCAGAACTTAAATCTGACTTCTGATACCACTTGCTACAGTCACAGATAATCTCCAGATTTGAATGGGAAATCAGAACCAGAAAAAGAACCAAGATATGCAGGTATAAAAAGCTGGTGTTCTATAAATCCTTAGCTTCAGAAGGACCACTGCAGTACCTGTTATTTAAAGGTAACTCCTGCTCAGGTTTCTCATTACCAGAGTAGACATCACATGCCTACTTCTTAGCAGTGGCACGTACAATCATTCCTCCATTTCATCTGCTAAAGTTCAACTGGTGTGCCTATACCTGGGTCTCATTAGTGTGTGCTACAGACGCTGTTAAATAAGTTGGCAAAAAATAATAATTATGCAAGTTCACCCCTGGTCTCATCTGTTTGAAACAGACAGACCTTCTGTATTTCTTTCAAGCTGTACCTCTCAGTGGGGTGTTCAATGCATCATCTTCCTGGAGCCTGGGGGCAGTTTGTTCTTAGCATTTCTGCCACAATCTTATGGCTTACAAACACTTGAAAACAAAATAAACTACTGGTTTCTTTAGCCCCTGGCATTTTCCCACTTGTATCTGCAGTAAAGATTATGCTGAGGATATGACCAGCAGTATTTAGCTTAACGTCAAAGAAAGGAAAATATATCCAAACAGTGTCTGGTTACTGTAATATTCTACTGTTAGGCAGTATTTGAACAGTCCGTAAATATGCTACAAATGGTGACCAGTTAAGACAATTACATCACAGAATTGCAGAGTAATTTGAGTTGGAAGGGACCTTTACAGGTCATCTGGTTGGACATCCACAGCTCGATCATGGTACTCAGACTTCCTAGAATCCTCCTGAACCATAGAACTGTTTTCTAGTCAGTCATCCTAACTCTCAACGTCTGATGTGTAATTAATGAATCTTGAATGAAAACAATCACTTTTCCTTTCCACGGCATTATAAACTTTTGCCATTTATAACAGTGAGGGTCAAAACTGAGAAAGCTGTTCAAGATAAAAGTGAGCTACAGATGTCTGCCTTCTGTGCATCTGTGAAAAACACATATCTCCATACATATCAAATTTGCTCACTTCAGAGCAGCAGGGAGGGTAAGGAGGTAAACATTTTCCAGCAATCAGGTTCATACTGTGGCATATTTCTGCACTAAAAGATCAAGCTGTGCTTTTCTTCCTGTTATTTGTACTACTATCAGTCAAAGGTCCCAAAAAATAAATGTATTCTGTTTCTTCCTCCTAATGCAGTTCAGGCCTTCAGTGGGATTGAAGGAGCACAATTCCATTTTTGAAGTATATTTACATGTGTTACTTAAGGCACAAATCAAGGACAACAGTTGTTTGACAGTGCTTTTAACAGGAATTTCATTAACATCATATAAACTCTAAATACAGAGTTTAATAAAGGGATTGGGGCATTCATAATCCCTGGGTTCTGTTTCTCTGACTGCACCCTCTGAATACACAAACTACTGCTATCAGTGCTCATGGCAGGAGAGCTGAATTTACACAAAATATTGACTTTGCAAATTGAAGCCACCTACAGGAGTGTACTGGGTTTTTTGGCTCATAAAGTTCTTATCAGCTTTGCAAAATTATATAAATACTGGAACACAAGTTGGACCTGGACCCTCAAAACCAATTAGGTTTACTAGTATGGTCACCGCGACCTTCAGTTTTATAAGTAACATATCACAATTGGTGATTGGTCAACTTCTTCCTCTGCAGAACTGACTAAACCTCTGCATTTCAAATGGTATCAAGATCAAGGCTTTTCAATTAATCCTAAACATTCACGATACAATTCCTAAATGCAACCTCTCCAGAAATGCTTTGAAATTAAACTTCGAAGTCAAGAAAAAAAAAAGAAA
Source organism: Coturnix japonica (assembly GCF_054131305.1). Taxonomy (NCBI): domain Eukaryota; kingdom Metazoa; phylum Chordata; class Aves; order Galliformes; family Phasianidae; genus Coturnix; species Coturnix japonica. Next base: position 49,612,698 of record NC_140666.1, read on the forward strand.
TTTCAACATTAATAACAGGAAATATGAAGAAAAACTGTAACAGCCAGATTTTACCTGTCAAAAGAAGGCTTCTCTCCACAGTCAAATGCATCCTGGAGCTCCTTGACAAGATTAGCCTGCCCAGGCAGTCGGAAGAGGCCTTCTTCCTTCAGCCCCCGCTGTCGGATGAAATCCACACACTGCTCCACCAGCATGGGAGCCAGGCGGTTCCCATATCGCTTCTCGTACCGGACAGTGTCTTCTAGCTTCTGGCCAAAAATACCTGTGTGAAGAGAGGCAAGCCTCAGTTGTGATTCACTAAACAACATCAGGAGCCTTTGTCTTCTGCAACCCATGAGATCTAAAGCTCACTTCAATGCATGGACAGTAATCCACCCCTCTCTTAAGGATAAATTGTTCCATTTCACATTTGATACCCTGACAGAAATACAACGGAAACATATTTTGCAACAATGCTACAAAACATTATTTTGAAAGATAAATTAAAAGTAAACTGTAAATGATTGGTTGGGTTGTTTTTTTGGTTTGTTTTCTTTTTACACCAAAGGGACAAAACTCATATATTCTAAATAGGATTTTCTGTCACAAAACTGCTGAGTCAAAAGTGATGCATATCACCATTTCCTTTGGTCATGTCTAATTACATCTGTAAAATTCAGTAGTTTCCACATGAGGTTCGGTGGCATATAAACATTATCATTCCACGCAGAAGAAAAAAAGATTTATAAATATAACTTGGGATTTCATTTGTTCTGAACCAAACCATCAATTACATTCACCACTTAGGCAAAGATCATTCCTATAATTTACCAGCTGCATCATCACTTCAGCAACTATAAATGGTGTATGAAAAAAGATATATCATGAAATGAAAGGTGAAATACGTCAGACAAACTGCAGGAAACAAGCATTTGGCTTTAACCTCAGCAGAACACGGATTTTCACTGAAAAAATCAACTTCAACCCTGATTTGAGGATATCATTGCAGGCACTGGAAAGACACTTAATGTTTGGTAATTATTTTCCCTCCATTTCAAGCCAGCCATCACTGGTATTATCACAGCAACATTCAGGCATATCATCTGTGATGGAAGCTCTCCCTCGAGACCATTTGTTGACAAGAATTGGGGCTGGAGTAAGGCAATTCATTTTCTATATATAGCAGCACAATGAGCTGTTCTAAGGCAGCCATGATAAGAAACTAAATACCAAATAACTTCCTACACTTGAAAGACTCCTTTTGCAATTACTAATGTCATAAAATAGGAGAGATGGGGGCAAAAGAAAAGCAGTAAGACTAATTCTGCCATTCGCTGAGCACAAAGTTTGTACCAACTTAAAAGTATTTAAGAAGAGGAATTGAGTTGTTTTCTTTTTTTTTCTAAAGGAAACACAGAATTGACCTTTCAGCCCAAGAACTTCATTCACTGAATTTGCCTCTCATCCCAAGAACTTAATTCACTCCCAAATTGGCAGACATGAGCAAGTAACCACAAGCTAGGACAGGATGCAGACTGAAGCACATTCTCCAGAGTTACCTTCAATGCATACGATTTTTCTGCAACAAAAGAAATGATAACTCATGCCTGTCCCTGAAGTGAAAGTTATCGTGCATGTGCTCCAGGATGTTCCAAGTGAGCAGGCAGCAAATTGTCAGCCATCCATCCTGAGGGTCTGGGGTTTGTATTTAAGTGAAATATTTGGTGTCCATAAAGCTCAGCTTCTTCACACTGTCAGACAATATCGCATTTTCCCACCTCTTCCATTCCTCCCTAATCTCCTGCAAATTCCCTGTGGGCATGGCAAGAGTATTAAGTGAATCTGGACTTCCTATATCTGTCTGACTTAAGGGTTTCTGCTGGCCAACACAGAGGAAACCCTCAATCCCTCCACTTTCTAAGCCCTCTTTCTAAACAAAGTATAATTAAGGATACGATTTACTGAAAGTTAAACAACCAGTGTGAATACAGGAACTTGGTGATTTCAAAGCATTTGGGATGGCACCCAAGACCTTCATCCAAAGATGTAGCATCTTTAGGGAAATCAGATCAGAAATCACCACCTAGAAATCTGAAATTTTCCAAGTCCAGGCATTCTGAGATATTGTTAAAAGAAACAAATCCTTTAAAAATAAGCGCACATTTACATACACTGAAACTCATCTACATCATTTTTCAATAATGTGATGATGTGAAAAGCTCCACTGAACATCAATCCTTTATCACTTGAGCCTTCCGTGGCACAGTTCAAAGGGCAGATGAAGGAAACGGCACGTGGCAGCTTCAAAAATGGTTCTCAGACTCTCTGGGCAACCTGTTCCTATACTTGACTGTAACTGTGAAAAACATTCCTTTATCCCATCTGAAACTACCTTGTTTTGATGCATGTCCAGGGCCTCTATTCCTTCTCCCCCTGCACTACTGTGAGAAGTCTGGCTCCATTCTCACAATATTCTCTTACAATCTGAGAAGGAGATTCTGTGCTGCCTGCAAGACTGTCCCTTTCTCTAGCAAAACACACACCATTTCCTCTGCCTGTCCAAACTCAGCATGGGCTCCAGCTCCCCCATATCTCAGTGCAGAATTTGGCCCACCTCCCCTGAGTTTGGCCTATGAAAATACAGTCATAGAATATGAATTTTACATAGAATTTGTTCATTTGTTGTGTTGTTGTTTGGTTTTTTTTTTTAATTTAAGAATTTTCAGTTCTTTTCAAACAAAATTGATCAGCAGAAAATACAAATATTCCAATTACATGATGTACAATTACATCTCATATCCACTGACAGTAAAATTAGTATGAATAAGCTCTGTCACATTAACCATACTTTCTTCGTTTCGTGCTAACATTCCTTTCAATAATGTACAACTTGCAGACCAGACTGCAATTTGTAGAAGAAAGAATAAGTTCTCAAACCTAGCAGACTGCTTTGAAACTCCTATCAGTAATGACACCACAGTCAAAACATCATAACTTTATATTAATACATGTTCTGGGATTCTGCCTTTTTTCCTTCTTTTTAGCGTTGGCTTTCAAAGCATGTCTAATACATAGTGAATAAAATTAGAATAAAGGATTTTGTGCAGTGGGAGCAAAAAACCAAAAGCCTAAATTGTTATAAGTTGCCAATGCACCCCAACACAAGCTGCAGTACATTTAAAGGAGCTGGCAACCACAAAGCATTAAAACGCCTGTACGTTGAGCTAACCAGTATTTTTGAACATACAGAGAAAGTAATAACAGATTCACATACTAAAGGTGACGTACTTTAAATGGATATGACTGATTTGGATCTGCCTTGTAGCAGCAATTCACAGATCCTGAAGAAAAAAAACTTTAAAACAAGCAATTCTATAGAATTTAGAGTGATGGAGAAGTGAGTGGTGATGTCACTGTAATCCCACTTTTGCTTCCTAAAGTATAAACTCAACTGTTTCTACTAGTGGATGCAAGATGCTTTACAAATGTTGGGTCTTTTTAATTCAGGCACTTAAAATACTCATAGCTGAGAAGACCCTGGGGTAGAGCAGAATAACTACAGCAGTTGTCTAGATTACATAGATTGGGTGCAGATCCTACATGACCCTCAGAACACAGTTGCATCCCATCTGGTCACATCCGTAATTGAGGGTCACAGGGGTCCATACACCCCACCGCTCACATTCCAGATTAACCCTCAGAAACTCAGCTCTCCTACTGTATGAGTGGAGAAACTACTGTACTTCTCTCCTACTGTATGAATGGAGATAATACTGTACTTCCTTAGAGGCACAAGACTCTCTACTCTCTGCTTTGGGAATCCCACAGCTAGTTGGTGATTTTGACAACCACGTAGTAAGCTGAAGTTAAGATCTCAGTCTCGTGGAAAACCAATGGGAAACCACCCTGTTATGCACTTAAGTGCTCCTAAAATCGCCATTTACTCTACTCGGTGTTCTCCAACTTGTTTGGCTTTGACATTTGTCTCAAGCAGGCTTTGCTTGATCTTGAAGTGCAGACTGAACTTCTCCAAAGGAAATATTTTCCTCACCAAATAAATGCAGCACTTAGCCACAAAAGGAGTTGAGTATGATAAGCCCGCATAAATATTGACTTGAATACAGACTTGCTGATGCCTTATGGAAAAAGTACTCTGCTGCCAGGGGCAGAAGTGGCAGAAACACGACAACACTGCTTCCGCAGGTTTTGTCCTAACTTTTATCTTGTTCATCATCTTTTTGTTTCATGTTGGACTTTTCTACTGTTTACTGTAAAAGCCAAGATCTTTGCCCTGTAAAGGTTCCTTTTCTTGTACCATCTCTTTCTCAGGTTCTTACATCACAAGTGACTACTACAGAGATATTGCAGATTGGCGATTCACAAGGACTAAGATGACAAAGCAAAGACAACGCTCTGATGAAGCGTAGTTACACCCTGTTAACATAGTGCTTAGCAGAGGCAAAGATGAACACTATTAGCTATGCCTCGTGATACTAGCAACTCCTTTATAGTGAAGCAGTGAAAAGATGGTCCAAAATATGGAGACTACATCATGACCAAAGCCACAGATATAATTTCACATTATGTTTTTTGTTTGTTTTTAAAACATTTCTACTACTGTAACTAAAGAACAAACATGAAGAAAATGAAAGAGCCCTCAATGTTGCAATCCATATCCAAGTTCTCCTACATCTCAGAGTCTCCAAAATCCAGATACAGACAGATACACAAGTGCTGATCCATGGATTTGGTTTATCCTAAGGGTAGAGTGTCAAGAAAACCTGACATTCAGAATGGCAGCAGCTTGCTTGTCTGCCCCACAACTGGAATATGGCAGGTAAATGTACCTGTTTCCAGTTCTGACCAGTCTTTAGATTTAATCAACAGAACTGCTTTTCCAGGGAGGCCCTGGTAGGTCTTAAAGCTACATCCAATTAAGCCAAGATCATGCATAACATCAAAGAGGAAAATCACATGATAGCAAAGGGCACACAGACCGGTTATTCATTAACTAGAACATTCCCGTGGCAGAAGTTTTGTAAACCTTTTGAGAAACTGGATTTCCAAGCTTCCATAAAGCTGATGAAAGATATTACAGTGCTATACCCAAATTCTGTTTCTATCTGCTCAAGAGTTGTGTAAGCACTGGGGTATGTTCAACGGTACTTACTCAGAGTTTGTTTTTAAAACACAAGAATGCTATTAGACTGTGATTTTTGTTTCTACTGAACAAAGTAAGAGGTCACATCTCAAGTCCGTTGACTCCAAGCTCCTGATCCATAAGAAGAAAATGAAGAGATACAAGTGGCAGTTCTGGCAACTCATTCCATGCCAACTGCTTGAAAAATCCCACCCGCCTCTACAGCTCCATCACAGCATACACTGTGTCCGCACATTGTGCACCAGAACAACCTCCTTCTTTCCAAAACAAGCTGATAGTTTAAGTGACTAGAAAAGGTCAGTGAAGGTCTAAGAAGTTGATCTCAGCTTGGGATTTGGAAGAGTACTCTAGGTATCCCTCAACTTCAAATTAGTAATTAAATGACACTGAAAATAGAAAAGGTGAGGTGAAGGGACTTCAATAGCAAGGTAAGGAATACAGCAACACTTTGTATGGACTTCTAAATTGTTTCTTACCAGCTTTCTACTCTGCTGTTCTCCAGTATGAAGTGCTGCTCTGAATGGATCAAAGGCAAACAGTATTTCCTTCATCCCTACAGAGCTTTTTAATGGAAACACAAACACCAAGACACAGTGATGGCAGAATTTAGTTCCTGCCTGACTCTTTCTTACCCACAAGCCTTCTCCCATGCTACCGTCAATGTGACACTGGCAATAGATGAGGTCCCTATCCTGGAGCTTAGCACAGTTGCACGTCTGATGTTACTGCTCAGAAAAAATACAACTCTGAAAGAGCAGAAATAGCTACATGCTGGAAAGGAAGAGAGGCGATTTGTAAAATGCCACCAGGAACTCATCACACTCAGATCAGGTCCTGTACCTCCTTCTCTTGTCATGACCAATGCACCACCTTCTCCGGAATGGCTCACTTTGCTGCATCTTGAATGTTCTCACCCCTGCATGCAGCAGCAAAGTCACCCTCAGGTATTCCTTTCTGCACTCACCCTGCATGTTCCCGCAGGAGGTTCCCATGGTGCTACTTAAACAAAGAGCACTTTCCCTGAAAAAGGCTTCAGAGACTCCTGGCTGTATCTCTGTTCAGATGTCACTCAATGAGAGGCTATTTCTCATAACTGAGGTGACCTCCAAACATCTCGTGACACTTTGTTTTTCAGGGTGTAACACAATGTAGCTTTCATCTGAATTTCCAGCAGAGGTTCTATACCTTGCACTGTGTCAATGGTGCATCTCTGCCTCAGTGCACAATATCATGCAGTGCTTCCAATGACCAGCCAATGGCCCTTCTTGTTCATTTTATTTTCTGTGCCGTGTTGCACAGCTTAGAACCAATCAGCCTGTTTTATTCTGCAGAAGGCTGGTTCTGCCTGCTTTTACAGTGAGTTGTACAACCTGCAAATGAAGTTAGAAGAATTCCTGAAGCCAATTTTAAGAGCAGTGCCATTGGTCTAATTTGCCTGTTAAAACACTGTAATGTCCAGTTAATATTCATCTTTCTGCTGTCTCCAGTGGGACACAGACCTCGTTAAACATGCACACCAGCATTCTGCAGCTCTCTGATCTTGGGGCCACGTGACAATGCTCTTGACAGAGCATGTACATAGGCAAGCAATTGAAATAAATGATGTTTAGAGGAAAGCAAATTAGCAGCGTGACCTCTCTCATCCAATCCTCTGCCCAAAACACTGCAGCTTCACTTGGGATTTTAGACAAGAAGAGACTGTGTGTCAAAGCAGATGGGGAAATAATAAACAGCTAAAGCTCTGCTTGGAGAGGCTAAGGCAGCCGTCTGCAAAATTACCTGTTCCTGTATTAAACTTCAAAACATTTCTCAAATAGTCAAGAGTACAAACAGCACACAGACAGCTCTAATTGACACCAACACCTTGAAACACACCTGCACACTACGTTCAGACATATCCATGTCCTCTTGAATAGCCTCCAGAGGGTCTCAACTCCAGCAACCAAAGGAAGGTCTGGCCTCAGGGAAAGAGGTTTTGGGGGTAGACAGCTTTCAGTGCCACGCACAGTTTCTGGTCCCCCCCTCCAGCCTCAGCACCATAGCACCTTATCATCACTTGTATCTCTCTCTCTAAAAGTATGTTTCCCTTCCAGATGACATATTTTGAAAGATAGCCTCTCTGCCTTCCTCCATGCTCTGCTTCTACAGGTGTATGTGCAATGCAGAAAATGGCCTTATAAACCTCCCTGCAGCAGGTGGGAAGGCAAGTGCAGACTGCAGGAGAGCACAGCAAACTGGCAATGCAGCAGCTGCAGCAGGACAGCGCACTGTAGGGATCCACTTTAGTCCATTAGAAATCTCCAAATCCAAGGACTCGGTGTTCTACACATATGTGCATATTTATCCTGCTCCTTTACTCCCTCTTTCCTCACCACTCCTCCCACATACACAAAATACAAACCCACACTCCTTTTCTCAATATTTTGCTAGCCAAAGTGGTAGCACTCAGCAACACAGCTCCAAACCCCCAGCTCCTCTCCCTGCTTTTTGCTCACAGGCTCTCCAATAACCTTGTCTCCAGCTCCCTCACTGAGGCGGCCCATCCATGGGTTATTCCACAGAGCATACAGCATCAGCTGGCCAACTACAAACAAACGAACAAAGAGGAAAATAAATCATTCATGAAATGTCAGCATCTGCACTGTTTCGTGCCCTTTGTTTGAGTGTTCTCATCTGCCTGCACACGCAGCCCCCGACTTTTGGCATCGCCAGCAATAAGAACACAGGGACAGAGCAGACCTACCTTTACGGAAACTAAAGCACCGCTTAATTTTCCTGTAAGTAGTTTTAGGGAGGAAAGGAGGTGCCGCTAAGGCACCAGGGCTGCGGACTCCGGCATTTCTGTCTTCAGGCATCATACAGGCCGGAGCCCCACGGCCCTGCAGAGATCTCCTTTAGCAGCTGCATCCAGAAACAACGCGACTGCTCATCCTCACTGACTGCTGAGGAGTTTTGAAGCAGTGCATTTTCCTCTGCAGCCAGAGATGAACAGTCTTCTCGCTGCCAGAGAGAGCCTGAAGTAATTTTAATGTTCACTTCCCCGCTTCAGTTTGGCTTTGGGGAACAATTTCCTTCCGTCTCTCTGTTTCCTTTCGTTTATTTCCTGCGGTGAGACAACCGTCTCTTATACAATGTCACAACAAAAGAGTTTCAGCAGAAAGATCTATCTTCCACTCAGACTGAAGTGCCGGTACAGAGAGATGCAGAAAGATTCCTTCCTCCTGGCCAGAACGGGAGGCAGAGACTCCAGATTCACAGGACAAGGTCAGTGCTCTGCGATGTGCAAGGAGAAAGGGGAGAATAATACCCGAAAGGCCACTGAAGGGTCCTCTGGGATGCAATGCTCCTCGCTGGTTCCTATAAGCCCTGCAGCTGAGGAGCAGAAATAGTGGCCCCTTCGCCTTAAAGGCTCTCTGTCCATCACGGATTCCTCTCCAAGCGCCTTTTATATCCCTGACGTCGGCGTGGGCTCCTTACTCGCTCGCCTTCGAACCACCAGGAGCTCTCGTGGGAGAAGGACGTCAGATGCGGCATGAGTACATCCTTGCCAGCAAGACCCCGTGCTGCTGCGAGGAAGACGTGCCTACACGCGGGGATGCTCCACTCTGCCTCCTGCTCCCACGCCGGGCGATGGCAGCCAGCGCCGCTGCGTGCAGCAGGTGCGGGGAGGAGGGCTGTACTGCAGCGCAGCTCCCTGCTCTGCCGGATGACTTTGGGCTGACTCGAGGCAGCGGCAGCTTGCGTCCTGGCTCCGCAGGAGCTGCCAGACCCGAGCGCTGCACTCCTCGCCTCCTCCCTCCCCCGTGGCTGCAGGCTCTGCAGTTCGAGCTCAGGCCTTTCCCTTCTGCAAAAATTGCCTTTCTACGTCTAATCAGGAGAGGAATTTCAAGTGCAAACAGGCATTGCATGCCCTGCCTCATTTACACTGCTTTTCCATGCCAGATTTTTTTCCACAGTTCCCCATTGCTCTTCAATACAAAAACAAAACAAAAAGAACCCCCAAAAATTTAAAAAAAAACCCAGACAACAGGCTGTTTCTGAACACCTTACTAGGTTCCCACCTCCCCCTGCTCATTCCTCCCTTCTAACACAGGTTAACAAATAACACTGTAATGATACGGTTAATCATCTACAGCAATCCTTGCTCTGATACTAGGAGTCCTTTCCTACTGCTAGACAGACTTTAAGCTCTGGGGGCTCACCACAGCTCACAAATATCCACAGAACGCACACACAATTTGCTTTCAGCACTTAAAAGAACCAGAAAATTCAAGTATGTTGCTTGTGGAAGTGGCACTTGACTTGTATGACAGCAGACTACCATGCTTTACTAGTGCTGAAATTTAGGCAACAGTTACAGAACAGGAATAGAATATAGAATTTGATTAATTCACTGTCTGCAATTATTTTATGTACTTGTTGGTGGACAAGCTCCTAAACACCTGAAGCCAGAGGAACCCTTCTACAACAGGATCAGGCTGTTACAGAGCAGCAGCAGGCATGATCGTGTAGGAAGGAGTAATAAAAATATCAGCATGTCCACCCATATGTAACTACAGAACAATCAATAGGGCTTGTTATGACTTAGGATACTTACAATATCAAATAATCAATGATTAATGAAATGGGAGACATTCTATTGCACAGATTTAGCGGTGACACCTCCCATGACATTGATTTTTCCATGTAAGGACAGCCAGACCTTCTCCACAAACACTAAACCCAAAATTATCTTCCACCTATTCTCACCTTTTCCAGGAGTTAACTGTTCACTTCCCAGTACACTTAACTCTGAAATCACAGATAAGATATCCCATAGGGAAAAACAACATTTTGATAGGTATGTTAACTACAAATGAACTTAAGCAGTAATTAAAGGATTGCAGTCTTCCCTTTCTTTATGCAGATCAGAGTGCAGACACCTCAGTCAGGTACTTCTCTCAGTAACTGGCATTACACGTTCCTATGACAATGAAGGTATCCTATGAGTTTCCATGGTGGCTGGAAAGATTCCCAGCTGCAAACCAGAAATAGCTCTTGCCCTATAAAAGCAAATGAGGGGCTGATGAAGAAAACGTGGGGTCAGGACTTGTGAGATTTGGTTTCTATTTGTAGCTTTGTCACAGCCTGTGTGTGCAGACTTGGGCTAGAAGTGCAGCTTCACCAGATTTCAGCACCCCACCACTCAGTGCTGCAGGGCTGCCTTGACCCACTGTGTGTCACTGAGCAGTTTTATGCAGGTGGAAGCAGCATACAGCGTGTAGTTAGCTTCTCTCTATGAAAAATGCACTTCTGTTAGGTACTGACACATTTATATCACAGCAGTAGTGTATGCTGCTGTTTGGCTGCAGTAGAATCATGAAATAGGTTTCAACCTTTGGGTTGAAAGGGATCCTGAAGCCTACCTGACCCCAACCCCCCTGTCATGGGCTGGTTGCCCACACCAGCTCAGGCTACCCAGGGCCCCATCCAACAGAATCACTGACAGATTCTCATAACAAGCATTTGAGAAAAACATGGGCAGTCCTCTACCTGGTGACCAAAGGAACTGCCCTAGTTCTCCCAGAGAAAAGCTGATTTCATAGGCCCATTTTCTGTGACAGCATCCCTCATATTGGTAACGTGCCATCCCTACCAAGAGTAGTAGCTCTGGCATTTCAATTGAGCTCTCTGCACAGGAGAATGCCTGATAGATGCTCTGTAAGTTAAACCAATGGTCTGGTTCCACTTTTATTGATCGATTGATTGATTGATACTACTCTTCCAACTCTGTGACTGATGGAGAACAAAATGCATCCTACAAGCTTTGTGCAGCCGGGAGCCTTGCGTGTTTGCTCACTGACTCACCTCCTCCAAATGGCGCCCATATAACCCTGCGGATGGACTTCACCCAATCCTCCATGTCATTCTGCGTGCTCGCCATAAGAAGATACGTCTCATGATTAGCTGTCATCCGCTCTCGGTCTCCTCCTGCAAGAGAAGATTGCAGCACTTTAGAACAACCATTCCGCTTTCCTGTCAAGCCAGCTTCTGCCAATCTGAGTGCTGGAAGGAGTAACAGCAGCTCCATGGCAAGCAGACACTGCACACTGGAGTGTTTATTGTCAACCATGGCATGTAGAGAAGGTCCTGCAAGTACATCCCCCATCAGAAAACGAGAAACTGTCGTGCTTCCAAAAGGAAGTGAGAGGATAAATGTCATCGGTAAACAACACACGCTGTTCCAAGAGCCACAGGGCCTGCACTAATCTGTAACTTGATATATGCGCTGGAAGTGCTGCAGTAGCCACTATACTATGACATAGAGAATAAACGCAGAGAGAGCTAAATGTGTAAGTGTGCTTTCAGCAAGCAGCAAGGACTCTTTTTATTCTCAGGAACGCAGCAAGTCACATTCATAGCAATGACATTTGATACACCATAGTGTTGCTGCGACTCTCCAAAGGGAAAGCAGCTGTTACTAGCAGTGAGCACAGCACAGCCTGCTCTTCTGGACGGCCCTAGTGAAGATTAAACTTGAACTTGGAGGCAAAGGAAAACCCTCATTTTCTACAAATTGCAGCTATTCATACAGCGTGTATTTCCCCAAACAGCATCCAAAAGGGTAATGCAATAACCTGGAGTACAATGTATTTTGAAACACGCCACTGTCTGAAAGCCGGAAAAACACTCCTTTTCTTCCTCAGTCACTGTTAAAGATAGCAATGAACCTATTTTAAGTGCCAACACTATAGGAAAAACAGCATGTATATTCTTTTTTGGAATATATTCAGATGCTAGCATAGGAACTGGTACAAAACATGGGTGGGTGGCTCTGCTCCATCTTTCATGTAAGTGGAGAATGAGGATATGGGGAGAAGGAAGCATCAGCATCCCTAATAGCAGCATGTCACAGACAACCCTGAAAACATACATCCAATCTCTATCTTTTATGTAGGCAACCTGACTGAAGCCAAGACAGATCTCACACTCAAACGCAATGAGTAGACGTGACACAGTCTCCTGAACTCAGCTTATTTGACAAGTTTTCATCCTGGAAAGATGCAAAAATAGACACACAAACAAAAGGTCTCAATATATTGTCACGTCTATTAATTATAATAGCAATAAGCAAAGTACTGAGAAAAAGCCTGCATCGTAGCCATGTTGTTTGTGTAGCTGATAAAACTTGTACTTATACAAACACAAGGAAGAAATCCATTCCTATGAGGGTGGCAGAGCACTGGAACAGGCTGCCCAGTGAGGTTGTGGTTTGCTTCTCTGGAGACATTCCAGACCCCCTGGACACTTTCCTGTGCTAACTGCTTTAGAAGGGTTTGAGCTGGGGGATCTCCAGCGGCCCCTTCCAACCCCTACAATTCTGTGATTGCATTGTGTTTTGGGTTCGGGTTATTTTCCCTCCACATAGCATTAAGGTTACCACTATAATGGAGAATGAGCAAAACAACATCTCAGAAAAATGAGATATCCATTCGTACCACAGATACTGCCATTAAGTGCCTCAGCTTGAAAATGGAGTTGATGTTGTAGTCCACTAGATGTACATATGTACCCTTAATCCTTTCCTGTGGACTTGAAGATCATAATATATTTTACCTGTATTGTTGTATAGCTCTAGATTGTTTGCCACGTTCCCCTTCCTGCACTTTCAGACCAAGCACAAGAAACACAGAATGCTGTGGGTTGCAGGCTGCTTGTGGTCAATTCAGGGGGCTGGAATACGAACTCAGCTTTGTTTCATCTTTTCCACTCACTATGTTGCAGGTGTTACAGGCCTGGAAGGAGCAGAACTCAGTGTACCTGATCAAAGAAGTCGACTCTGACATACTCAAGATGAAAAGCTGCTGTTTACACAATTGATGTGTACATCCTGTTTCTTCCAGCCTCTGGCAGTTGCCAAAAATACATGGAACCCATCTGCTTCTCAAAACTACAATGTAATAACACGTTTTTGTTCCTACAGACCTTACCAATCCCTAATCTGTTTTCTTGGCAGCATCAGAAATGAAGTACATTTATTGAATAAATCCACCCAGGATATCCATTCAGAGTGGAAAATGTGAAAGCACACAATGCCATGGTGCAGCTTCCAATTAGAAAAGGTTGGATTTCTCCCTCTACCCGTCCTTCTGCACCAGCAGTGATGTACAGGTTCTCAAATGCCACCTCCTGCCTCCACCAGCAGCTCAGTAACCGGTAAGTACAGACTGCTGCTGCCTTCCTGAGCAGGATCAGCCCCATGCTGGGTGCAGCTCTGTGCAAAGCCAGCACTGCTCTGATATAAGAGAAGAGGTATTTTAAGAACTCCTGCTACCAACCGGAAAAAAACAATTAGAAGAGGAAGAGGTCAGCTCCTGCAGGGATCCACTCCACAGGGGAAACGAACAGGAACAGCCTGCATTTGCTCATGCAGCTCCACGACACAATCGGAAAAGCATAAGGATGTGGTGACCAAATTTAAGGGTGATTGTTTCCTGGAGTGTTGGGCTCAACAGCTCAGCTGCTTCTTATCAAATGTGAATTCGTTCAGCTTAAAAAAAAAGTCAAGCAAGACATTTAAGAGTCTTTTCCTTTCTACCCCAACACCTTTTTTCTACCTGAATAAACTGAGGCTCAACTTAAAATCAAGTATTTGCTTGTCATTTTGGAAGCATCTTGCATTTCTCACAAACAGTAGTTCCAGCATCCTTGAGAAAGGAATGCAAAGGGATTAAATTCATACCATCTGTTTAAAAGTTTGTTTATTTCCCAGGAGGAACATCAAAAAGTAGGATTAATCTGATTTTTCTGAGCCGAGAATGTCATGGCCAACCTCAAACGAATATTCACATTCCAAGAAAAAGAAACTGGGAGACCAATTTCCAAGTTCCCTTGTGCTTTCATTGTAGCCACAGATTCAGAAACCCTCAAGCTGAGAATGAGAACTGAAAGAGAACGGAAAGCAGACTGGCTCTGCAGCAGAATTTGCTGCTTTTGCTTCAGACACAGCCTCCTGCTTGGATGCTTCACATTTGTCGTCTACATTTTTCATGCCTCAGTAAAATGCTGAACTGTAAAATTTTGATCTGCTAAAAAGTTTTCAAAGAATATATTGAATGTATCTCTATGTGGTACTCAAAAAGAAACTCCTAGCCACTCTTCAACTGACAAAAAGCAAGATAAAACAAGTCAAACTGCTTATATACATACAAAAATACTTGGGAGCTGATATTCAGACAAATTTCTGAACACCCTGCCTGAGGGTTCCTTTGGGTATTTTTCCTGTAGATTGTCTGTCTTTTGGGTACTTCAGGTCACCCTGTGGTCTGGAATTCTCTTCCAGCTATGGCCATCTATCACTACTTCTGCCGTGGTGCATTAAGGAATGCCCTCCTCTTCTCCCCCACACCTTGTATCAGCTGAATCCTCTGAGCTGTAACAGCCTTTAAGGTGGATGTCCCAGTCTGGCACAGCTGATATTCCATACCATTTGCAAACCAGAACATATACATCATATGTGTGTTCTGCATAAACCTTCTGAGCGCAGCCACACTTAGAAAGGAGTACAATGATGCAGACATGCTCTCTCTTCACCACTCAAATGTATAACATTAATTTGTACTTCCCGGTCAGGACTACAGCAAGTATTTCTTCATGAGCAACACAGGAATAATTACCAAAGAATTCATAACACTCTCCTATCTTCATCATCTTAAGTCTTCCCCATGTGGCAAACGAGTTATATGGTAAGTGACACGTTATGGTGTTTCTCTGGAAAAAAAACAACCCACATGCGTTTACTCCACTGACTTCCATTTTACATAATTTGTATTCAGTTTTTTTAAACCAAAATGGTAGAGGATACCAGAGTAGCACAGACCAAAACTAACAGCCTTAGACTTTTTTTTCCCTAAAGAAACTCCTTTTTAAGAACAAAACAGAAACAATGATTACCCAGCATTGCTATCAACACTGATCACTTTTTCTTAAGTAACACTGTCTGACTTGACATCCCAGTGAGCTCCTAAGGGCAGCTCAAAGCCATACATATATGTATCTTCCACTGACTGACACCAGCAACTACAGGTTCCATCTATCCTGAAGCTGTAAGCGAGTCGAGAAACTCCGTGACAACTGTTACATCTTATAATCACATAACCTGCGCATTCCAAATCTGACTGGAACCATGAGTAGGCACTCATTCCAACAGTTCCATTAGAAAAATCTAACTGTTAAAGGTTTGGATATAACATGGGCTTAAATTTGCAAAGGAAAATGAAGGAGCTAAGCACCTGGATGTAATTGTGTTTTAACAGGATTTTAATATCCTACTGACTCCAGGATTCATTGAGAAATCTTTCCTCAAGGCAAGTGCAAATAAGTTCAAGGCTTCTATTACACTGCATCAGGCTTAGCAACGGCTGTATCTCAGATGAGTAACTTAAAGGAATAACGGAGAGAGACACATCTACTTGAATCTTGCAGCATTACCGGTCTGCACACAGTGCTGGCTACGCAGCCATGTGTATGTTCTTACAGTGTGGAGGAAGTAGAGACAAGGAATTGCTGCAGATTAGCTGGGGACAGCTTTATGGTTATGCAGATATAATACAAGGCTTGCAGACAATAACTAGATTTTTTCATTTTTAATTCTCAAAGCCTTGCTTATGCTGTATGTATTCAATAGTGCTTCTACTGAGTCTACACTGTCATACCAATAATTGAAATAAGGAACATAAAGCCATTTTTCATAATATATGATCAACCAGACTGCAAAAATGAAAGAGACGGTAGGAAAATAAATACCGTATGCTTTGTAAGTCTCCGTAACATATGTTGATTGGGAATTCTGCTGATCTTTATACAGATGGATCTATCTGTGGCTGGGTTTTATGACACAGTAGTGGTCACCATTACATTCTAAACGTTTTTCAAAAGGTTGTCCACAGAACACGATTGTTTGTCCTGTTAAAACCAGAGCAGATACCAGAACAACTGCAGTACTGTGAATGTCATCATGCTGTTGCATTGCCTCTACAGCCTTGATGATCAGAAATAAGCTAGGCTGAAAAAGACACATTACAGTTTTACTCAGGACTGTCCTATTATATCATAGAATGACTTAGGTTAGAACAGACCTTAAAGCCCACCCAGTTCCAACCCCTTGCCATCCACCAGACCAGACTGCCCAGGGCCGCATCCAACCCGACCTTGAGCACCTCCAGGAATGGGGCACCCACATCCTCCCTGGGTTATATCCTCTGTTCTATAGTCTGAAAGGAAATTGAGACCATTTGTAGGCTTGCTTCTATTGTTCCTATACCTTTTAAATGACTAATATTACCACCTCTGAGAACCATGGCTTTGAAACACACAGTTATCAAACTCGATGTTGTTTTACTTCCAAGCCATATCAGGGGCATTATTTAATTTTTCTTTTCACAAAAAAACTAATCCATTTTCCTTAAGAGAGGAATTAAGAATCTGTAAACCAGCCAACAATGAAGATATTGCTTTTTAAATACCTCAGTACAAAAAAAATCCCACACTTTTTGCTGATAGCATCTAACCTGATCTTTGCATTAATCACCTTGAATAGCAGTTCTCTGCACTAAAGATCTATTGGGTTTTTTGTGCATACTTGCTTTTAAGAGTAAAGGCTGCTGGCTAATTTAAGCAGCTAAATGGCAGAAGACTGCTAACAGAAGTACATTCCCTGGTGGGCATTGTGCTCCATCACAATTTCCCTACTTACAGCATAAGCCTGAAAGACAGCAGGAGGTTTTCAAGAGGAGGAGCTGTTTGCATGAAGCTATGAATCAGCTGCTGTTGGATACCTGAAATTAAGTTCAGGAAATTTATTCACCATCTGTAGAATGATGAATAGCCTGTGCAGGAGATTTCAGCACTGCTGCAGGGCTACAACTGCAGTATGTGTCTACAAAGGTTTTACAGAAGACATCACACACAATAAGAGCATGAACACATGCCATACATGAGCGTTTTGTGTACTGCACAGCTGCAGTATCCTTTATCCTAACATAATTATTGCTTAAGTACTTAAGTAACAAGCTGTGATTCTTGCTCATCAGAAGCCATAGCCGTGTTAGAAAAATGTAAGAGGAAAAAGAAAGGTAAGAATTTAAAGCATCTCTCATGCACGTACTCTTTCAGAGCACTTTCTCTTTGCAGGCATGGGTCTCACTATTCCTCTCGCTTTTGTTGTGCTTCCATTCTTCCCAGTTTGAAATTCTCCTCTGCTTCAAGTCAGTCTCTCAGTTCACTCCCTCATCTTTGGACACGGACCCCACACATTACATATTTTGCTGTGTCTGTTCCTCCCCACTCCCCTTTAACCAAGATGCTGGTGCCAGCACAGCTAACTTCTCCCTCTGCCCTCATGCCATTCCCACTTGAACATGTCATCTCTTTTCCTGCTCAGAGCACAGGAGCCAGAACATTTTGTTTACAGGCTGCATTAAAAGCTCATCTCATCATGTCAGTCCCTTCACGGCACTATGCTTCGCCAGCTCAGAGCAGCACCACACATCACTGCCTTCCCAGCTAATCAGTGCCATGTGGAAGTAAGAGGCATGCCTGTTTTCCTCTGCTGAGAATAGTTTGCAGCTTTCCAGAAAGTGTTTTCCAATGTTGTCAGCATCCCCACCATGTAAAATGAAGTCTGAACTGTCATCTTTGCTGTTCTACTGTTGTGGCTTTCAGCTGTCTTCAGAATTGTTGATGGAATTCTCTACAACCATTAGTGAATCTACTTATTTACACTGAATTGCTGTGAAACTGCTGCAGCAAAAAATATTCTTCGACATCTTTTCCAGCCACACAGAGATGAAATCAGACTCTTCTGCCTATACAGCCAATACTGGAGAAGCCAATACAGAAGCAGATAGATGGAGGCAAAAAGGACAGATGTCATTGAATCAGAGAGTGGCTTGGCTTAGAAGGGACTTTGAAGACCAACGAGCTCCAACCTTTTGCTGTGGGCAGGGTGGCCAACAGCTGCCCAGGACACAAGTCAAATTTTCATAACCTTTCTCAGTGCAGATGACTGCAAATATAGAGCCAGGCACTAATAAGAAATTTTCTAATTTTCCAGCAAAATGTATATTACAATGTTACCTGGTCTTGGCAAACTGTTAGTGCTTAGCAGAGCTAAGGATTGAAATAGTTTGATGGAACTACAAAAGTTGCACTCGATATCACTTTTCAGAAAGGCTTCTCATTCTTTGTCTCTTGCAATGGAACCAGACATTGGTTCTTTTTGCATCAAGACATGGAAAATATTTTTTGAAAAGCCACAAGTAATCCACTCCTCTGCATTCTTCCACACCACCAGTATTTGAGAAATACACAGCATCGATCCTGTTGTAAAAAAAGAATTGCAGAACCCACTTACACGTGCACATTTACACCATAAAGAGCCCTTCTATGAAATCATGAGCTCGTGAAAGTAAAGATTAAAGCCAAATTCCATAAACAATTAAAAACATGGAACATTATAGTGAAAATTTGGAAACATGGAGGATATAAAAACATGTTGTCAATGCCTTATTTAAAAAGAAGAAAAAAAAAAAAAAAAAAGAATTAGAAGAGAGAGTATGTCCAACTTTGTGAGTGTTTTCACATTCCTCTGACTTCAGTCCATTGTTTCCTGGGGATGCAGACAACAGGAGAACGTTTCCCTTCTGACTGTTCCTTGGATGCTTGCAGACAGCAGAAACAGAAAAGGAACATGGGTTTTTCAATGTCACTGAAATGTTTTACTACTTTAATTCTGCTGCCTTTGCATTGGGCAGTATCATTTTTAGATCTGATTTCCAATAACCAAGAGAGGAATGGCTTTCTGCAGCCAGGTCTCAGCTGCTGGGCACATTGAGCAGGCAGACAAAACTACAGAAATGGTTCCACGTTCCACTGCTTTGTCTGCACATTGGTTGCCATCTGATTATTGCAATATTGCTACAGAGTTTACAGACAATTTCCCAAATTAAACTTCTCTGATTTGTCCAAAATTACTGTTTTACTTGCTACTTCCTATATCTGTTAAAATTTGTGGAAAAAGAGGGCTTTGAGTAGGACTTGCCGAGATGGCATCAAGATATTCAAGTAATTGGAAGAGGTCTTGGGGGGTCATAATATCAAGCATCAGTGGTCAGGCAAGATTTAATAGGTCCCTCTGCTGCTATCTGCTATGACTGATTTATCCTGAGAGAATACAGATGATAGCTAACTCACAACTTTCTCTGACTTATGTGACACATCTTAAAGATAACTAACTGCACTCCTATCATTTGACAATAATTACCTTCTTTGAAGTTTCTCAAGTTGGACATCCAAAATGACCATTATGTAACTTGAAAATAGATACAGAGATAAACTAAATCTGCTTCTAAAGACAAAGGAGAAAAAAGAGCACACGCACATGCTGGTCTTTGTTGCAGCTCCATGCCATTCCCTTGAGTTCTATTGCTATCACCTGAGAGCAGAGAGATCAGTGTCTAAGCAATTTCACTTCTTATCTTCTTCACATTCTGGGAATGGTGCTTTACAGTTTGTGCTGAGTTATGCTCAACATACTTCATTTCTGCACAGAGCAATTTGTTAATTCAGCCAATATTTGACTTCTAATTAGATCACAGATGAAAATAATAGCTCTTTGGGGCATGGATACACAACCCAAAGGATACCAATATGCTAACAGAGCAAATATATATTGCACATACATGTCATTTCATTATACTTGTTTAAGAATGCAATGCCATGTTTTAGCTGTTCGGAAAATAAAGCAAAAATAAGTTATTCTGAAGAAGGCTAATAGAGAATTACGCCTCTGCATATGACCGTGTAGCTTATCTGAAGCAACAGAAGGTTTTAGTCATCAGTTCAGGACATTTGTTTCCTAAGTTCTCGGTAATCAAACCTCTCTAGGAACACTGTGCCTCTTAGCACCATTTTGGGCTATCAGCTCGGCATGACCTCAGACAGAAGCAGCATCACTTTATGAATTATCAGCGCAATTCTTCAGTCCTTTAAATGCTTCTGAGATTTCTATATCAAGTGCAGCCTTCCTCAAAGAAGAGGCACCAAGCATCAGTTATCTGCACGGTACAAACAGTGCTCAACATCTCATAAATTCACACAACTCCAACACTGGCTTCCTTGCTTAAGACTGTTTGTTTCCTGCCTCTTTCCCTCAGAAGTGCACCAATGGGATAGTCAGAAAGCACCTAGCAAAGATTTTTGGCCTAGCTGGTGATTTCACTGCTATTGTGACCAGCACAGCTTCAGCTTCTCATAGCACTGGTTTTGCCTGCCAGATCCTCATTCCATTTGCAAGAACCCACAAGCGTGCTCCTGTGGTATAGTTTAAAAAAGCAGCTGGGCCTTTAGGTTTGAACCAGGCACCACAAGTTCTTATGGCAAAGAGGAAGAACTGCTAAGAGGCAATTCATCCAAGCTATCCTAGAAGAGCCTTCAGAGATGACGTGAATCACTGTGGAAATACTAGTTCTTGCTCAAGTTGTCCACACGGGCATACTCCTGTCAGCTTTTTGTGCAAGGTTCCATGGCAGTATGCCTGCATGTTTGCTTTATGGGTCCACTTGTACAGACAAATGTTGGCTCATTGTTTCCTGGGCTGCTCTGGGCTGCATAACAAACACTGAGACATCCACAGGTCATCATTAGCAATTTCATTGCCTAGTGGTTGAAAACATATCCCTGAAGTATCTACACACTATTCATTCCTTCAGAAATATCACTAAGCATACAAAGTAAATAATTCTTAATCACAAAAAAAAGCTATTTCAAACAACTGATTTTTCCTACTAGAAAAGAAAGCTTTTATAATAGCGGTCTTTTCCAACCTTAATAATTCTATGAGTCTGTGATAATTAAGTATCTATGAGTCTATGATAATTAAGTAATGACAGTACATGTCAAACATGGGATACAACCATTAGGCATTTCTTATCTATTTTTGACATGTTTCCTTAGGTCTGTGGAAGAAATTAATCTGACAGTGTGAAAAGATGAATCAGTGACAATCTGGCACCAACAAAGAATTAACCAAAGCTGCCACACTCAGCAGATGCTAGCAAACATTGGAAAAGCAGCATCTATCCATCAGGTAATCACCGACCTTCTCATGAAGCGCACATTATTCCATGGCAAAATACATTCTTTTGATGAAAATTAAATTCTCTCATGTGCTCTGGCAAAGTTTAGAAAATTCTGTCAAAGGGTTACTAGTCACTGTCAGATTACTATACATTATGGGTAATAGCATATGCACCATAGTATATACAATATACACTATTTCCATATGGAGGGTATGGATTATTTTTGTTGTGATGTGCATTATAGACAGACACAGCAAGCAACTGGCCTCAAACCATACAGAATGAGTATCAAAGTAACCTATATAACAAGAGACAAAGGAATGATGTAGTAAGGGGGAAGTCAGTAAGAGAAAACTGTCTGCCAGGGAGATGATAGGTGGATAGTTGGACTGGATGATCTTGGAGGTCTTTTTCAACCTTGGTGATCCTATGATTAAATGCATCACCTAAACATCCCATTCCAAATGAAGTGGAAACTCCAAGATCTCACACTGTGCTGTGTATAGATGTTGCCAAACTCCAGGGGATATTTTGGAAAGGTGTCTCTGGTATCTCAAGAACACTCTCCCAGAATCAGTGTCACAGCTCAAACTGCCAAATACCAGAAAGCATGTGAGAGCACTTCCCCTCACAAGGTTTTCCATATCGTTTCTAGAAATCCTGAGGAGAACACAAGTTCTCTGATGCTTATCCAAACCAAACTGGCTGAGCCCCGCTGAAGCATGCCAAGGCACTCACCAGGCAGTGAGACACCATCAGGAGTGGGGTATTTTAAGTGACAAACAATGCACCAGCAGAGCCATGCTCTTTTAAATCATGAATATGACAATAAAAGCATCTAAAAAGCAAATAATTTATTCAAAGCCTTAAGCAGAAAAATCTGTTGCACAGCTTTGGAAAAAGCAGCATGATCTAATCTCTTGGGCTGTGTTTCCTTTGCAGGAGTCTTCCTCCCCTGCCACTTTCCAAACTATCAAGAAAACATTTAACAGGATACAAAGTCACTTTGAATGTTGAAATTTTTTTAAGCAGAGTCCCTGGAACTGTGTCCTCTGCATCCCCTGTGAATACGTTACTGCAAATGCATTCACTGATAAGCAAGGTGAACAGGATCACAGTTTCACAACATGCTACATTATCATCAAATCACAGAATCATTAAGGTTGGAAAAGATGACTATGATCATCGAGTCCAACCACCAGCCCACAAACCCATCACCACCAGGTGCTTTCTGATATTTTTTGAAGTAGAGTGTACATGTATTCCTAGAAGAATTATGCAGTAATTCTTCATCCAAAATTAAAACCTCACAAAAGAAGAAAAAACAAGTTGCTTATGGCTATTAAAACAGAGAAATATCACTTTGCTCCTTGTATCTTAAACAGAATACCAACTGATGTCCAGCAATACAAATTATTCTGGGACTGCACGGCTCCACAATGCTCAGTAATGCTCAACCACCAAGTTGTTGCATTTTTATTTACTTTATAGTTATTATTCTTATTTCGAGGAGAAAAACCTTATTCAAAAGGAACACAAAGACCAGAGGACACCCTGCATGTAACTAAAGCCACGTAACTCTCTGAAGCTTATCTGTTGGGAGTGGTAACCTGGGATGGAGAAAGAGTTCACCTGTTAAAGGGAGGAAGCAGCCCAAGGCAGATTTGGATGCTCTGTTAGCAAAATGGGGACAAACTGCCCGGTGCCTTCCTCTACTTGTTATTCTGAGAGGAAACACTCTTTAAATGCTGATAAAGTAATTACAAAGAAACAACATTCCAGAGAAAAGAAAATGTAAAAGGCAGCATGATCTGAGGGGAAAGACTATGTTAATTCAGAACGGTGGTGGAAATGTAATGGTACAGTCAGAGTGGTAAACACAACCAGACGTAATTAATTCATATATTAAACTAAATGTCACTATGCATTCTTAATATGTAGGCATAATTCTCACAAGAATGCCTTGAATAACTCTGATGAACTGAAACACACCAAGATTGCAATTTAAATTCTAATACCAAGGTCTAACATTCAGGACTGCTAATAAGATTTCTGCAGCTTAATAGCTTTTCTTCCTGAAAGCAGATTATGCTTAGTCACGTAACTACACTCGCAGATCTCTCAACATTTAAGTGCAACTTCCACAACTGCACAACACACACCGCAGTGCAGATAGGAGACGAATTTGCCACCAGGGGCTGGGTGAAGGACAGGTCAGTTCTTTCAGTGACCATTTCTCAGTCAGACTCAGTTGGAAGGTCCAGCAGCTGTATTGGTGTTCAGCAAGATATGAATATAAATGGGTGGCTTTGGAAGTAGGTCTTGATTCTGGGGTGAAACCCTAACAGAGCAATCTAGCAGCACACTTGAGGCTTCCAAAGAACATAACATGCCAAAAAATAAGGGAAATTCTCCTATTGCATGCTGCTCTTGAAGCAGAAGTCTGAATGAAGAAAAATCAAACTTGTGACACTAAGATGGGACAACACTGTCATGTTCACAGAAGGTTTCCAGTTACAATATAAATCCAGCTATTTCATTGAAACTGAGCAACCTGCTGGGTTTACAGCATGAAGGAAATCCTAAGATTTTGGTGGGGAATGCCAGATGATGAGAAAACAAAGCAAAAGTACTCAAAGTTATTGTATTTCTGCACTTTGACCCACAACGATACAGTAAAAGAGCACAGTCATGAAGTAACTTGCTACAGCTGCATTTGCAAACTGAAGTCTCTAATAGGCTCAACAATTAGCCCTTGCTTCCCTAAGGAGCTAAGGAAACAGGTAGGGTTTACCAATGTTAATCCAGCAGTAGATAAATACAACATAATTCTCATTTTACCTACCACCTAAGTCTATTTTCCCCCTACTTCCTCCATGTACTTCAGTCTCCCAAGGCACATTATGTTGATCTTTCATTCATTTTCTTTTAACTATCATCCTACCTAATTTTAACTCTCAAGCGTAGATCCACACCATGTATACTCCCACAGTGATATGTGAAATATGTTCAAAGAATCATTAAGGCTGGAAAAGACCTCTCAGATCATCCAGTTCATCCCCACTATGCCCACTGACCGTGTCTCTTAGTACCACATCTCCATGGCTCTTGAACACATCCAGAGACAGCGACATCATCACCTCCCTAGGCAGCCTGTTTCTCAATAGCCTTTTTGAGAAGACATTTTCCCTGTATCCAATATGGAGTACTTCATGAAATTGATTTGGGAACATGAATCACTATGAAAAGTTTTTTCTCATCAAATACCTCCATGGCTCCATTTGTGTACCCAGTGGAGACTGACAGGACTGGGATCCATCCATACCAGTCCAGAAATGATCATGAGCCATTATATCCATCATGAGTCATTACATTCAGCTGCTACTGCTGCTTTGGGATTTTCCTCAGGTGACATGTTTGCTTGAGCAAGAAGGAAGTATTTCCTACTTGGGAATGTGGAATAAATGAAGAGGAAGAGCAAACTACAGCAACAAGACAAAGGCAAGTGGCAAAGGAAGGTTTGAGGAGCTGTCAGATGCAGAGGAACAAAACTTCAGTCAAGAGGGAAAGTGGCATCTGCAGGGCCTCAGACAGTAACACAGCTCACACTCTTTGGTGGCTTTTTTGTTTGTTTGTTTCTGCAAAAGCTCTGATGGGCAGCATGCATGTGAAAGACAAACCAAACTAAAAACAACGCTTGTAGGAATCCTGTTAATTCCAGTGACTCCTGATCTCTTGTGCTTTATCAGTAAGTAAACACAACTGTGTACTTAGTAACCCCCCACAATGTCCAGTCAGTTGTTTTTTCCTTTTTACCTTCCTTAAGTGTGTTTAATGCTCCTGATCTCACCAGTTTGAAGAAGTAACTGGAAGGCTATCACCTGTGGAGAAAGCTAACAGAAGGCTGTTTGCACTTAGGTAGAATCTCAGGAATGACCTTTAGGGACACGATAATGAGAGTTTCATTTCTTAGTGGGAACTGCCAGAAAAGGATGTAGATATTCTCTGCTAGGGGTTGGCTGAAAGAAAATGAAAGAAAATGTTCTGCTCCTAATCCTGCCCTGTGCTGTCCAAGAGCTCAGGAAGAAACTGCAGGCTTTGATGACAAAGTGTTGGGAAAAAAAATAAAAATAGCTTTAGCAGTACAGAACAGCAGACAGATGGCCACCCTGTGGCACTTCAATAGCAGTATTTCACAATGAGTTCACTTCATTTAACTTTGCTATTGCATTCCTTTTCCCTGGCTGAAAGAAGCATGTTGAATCTCAGCGATCAACTCCAGCACACGTGGAAGAGCTTCATTCATCCTTTCAGCACACAACAAAAATCACATCTTGCACAAGGACTAAGAGCTCATATAGCACTACAACAGGAGAAAGCACCACATTACAGCTAGAGAAGAGCATCTTCTCTCAACAATCCCCTCCTTACAGATCCAGAAAACAGGTCAGAACAGGAGGAGATATGCTCAACAGGTAACTGCTGCACTAGCCAGGAAAGGTGTAATGCTACTACTTAAAATACTAGCATGCTGCTGCTGCACATCCTGAAGTACCACACTCCAGTTAGCTTTGTCCAGCACCACTTAGTAAGCAAATCATGGCCTCTTGCACCAGTTTCTGTTTATGAGCAGTCTTAAGATGCAGCGCCATGCGTAGCTCATTATAGTAATTCACTCCTGAAGTAACGAGGTGTTGGATGAATTTGGCAAATTGTGCAATAGAAAATGGTTGTGATCTAATGAAGTGCAGATGGAAAGCAAAAAGTGGAAATATAACAATGATCTAAGACACCCTATTCCAGCTGCTTTTTCTCCACACCTTGGACAAATTATGTCAGTCCTTCATCCGGGGGTCCCACTGCTTCATTTCCCCACTGCTACCTCTGAACCCATTTTGCGTGGACCACAGGCACAGCCATCCAAAGGCCACTGTGTGCACATTGCACAAAACCTTCCATTTCACTGTCTGCTCATGTGCAACACCTGAGACACCAACCTTTTGGATGACATATCCCTTTGTTTCCTTTCACTAAGCTTAGAAAGGCTTCAGGATGCTTCAATAAGACATATGAACAAGAGTATATTCACAGAACTAAATGTCTGTGGGAGGACGACAGCAAAACCACTAGAGTCTCTCTACATTTGACCTCTGCAGTCCAGATCAGACAGATCCTACCACTTCCCACCACCATCACCAAAACTGCAGAACACCATCAGAAGCCTTCTACATACTCTGCAGGCTGGCTCAAGCAGCAACAGGGAAATGCAACTCAGAATCATAACTCAAGTCATAAGCAACCTTCCAGCCAGCTCTACGACTTTTTGCTCTGATATCCGCTTGCGGTTTCTTGCAAAACACATCTATCTTCCCAGTCTGCCTCTCCCTGCAAGGGACAAATGGGATCAAAAGACAGACAAAGATATCAGGAGCCGACCAAATCTGCCCAAAGCCCTGCAAACAACAGCTCTGACCTTGGAAGCAGTCAAAGCAAAATTAAATCTTATCTCATTCCCAGCACGGGCATCTGATTAGCTGGAAGGACACTTGACATGTCAAGAAAGCAGCACTCTGACTACACAAAGGAAAACCTTGCCTGCACACAACAAACAATCCCCAGAGTAAATTTACAGGAGTAAATCCCAAAGAGTTACCTCATGAAAGGAGGTGAAAGGGTCCTCAGACTCAACAGCCTGGATGCCAGTATGCCATCCTATCACCAGGGATTAGGTCAGCTGTCATTCCAGACTTACCAAAGTCCTTGTATTTTAATTATTTTTAAAGGTACCTCTACCCTCCAAAACACTCCCTAGACAAGACTGAGGAAGGATGGAACGGCTGAAAACGTTCCTCAGTGCTGAACAGAAACTTCTGTTGGATGCAGGGAGGTGCAGGAAGCATACTAGATTGTAGAGGGGGAAGGCTGACTGTAGCACTGTTACACACAGGTTTGCTAGGAGATAATTCTGCTGTTTGGTTGGATAAAAATGCAAAATCGATCCAATATACGGGCTTAGAAAAGAAATGGTAAGGTTTGTGCCATTTGTACCACAAGCTATCCAAAGCAAATCCATTCAGAGTGGGGATTTTTTGTGGTAAGAAGGGGAGGTGAAAGAAACAAGAACTTCATTTATTCTGGAGGAAGAAAACTGGTCTGAAAACAGTAAGGTAGCTCTCATCTAAAACATCATTGCTAGGTATTTTGTGCACTATGTTTTCTTTAAAGGAATGAAATCCTACCCGTTTTGGTTATCTCAGCACATGCAGTATCAGCTCTTCTTACTCCTCTAAACCCAAAAACCTCGCTGTGAAAAGGAACCAGACCACAGAAAACATAGGATTTGTAACAGCAGCCAAGCATTCAGAAAAGCCAAATGCTATCTGAGAAAAAACCATGTTGAAATTGTCCCCAGGCTGCACGTGGGGAAAGGAGAAAGAACACATTCTGGCTCGGGTTCTTATAGATAACCTGACATTTTCTAACCTGGGCAAGTGCAGAGAGCTTTTATTTTTAAAATAAATAAAATTAAATGAATAAATAAAAATTAGCCAAACACATTTTCCATTCCCCCACCCACTTCCTCTCTATTAGCTCTTGAACTGATAATTTAAGAAGAAAGGAGTTGCTGATCCTGGCCATTGACTCCACAGAGCAAACTAATAGACACTTCTGGCAGAAATACAGCAGAAATTGCTATGTCTGAGCCAGGTGCTGAGAACTAGCAATTTGGCTTTTTTTGTTTAACTAGAAAAGGCCAGGGCCTGGAAGGTACATTGCATGAGAAATTTAAGAGAAATTTATCAAAGCACAGAAAATCAGATCAATAACATTTCAGATTATAAAGCATTTGGAAACTGTAACTAATGAACAGCAAGTATATCACCATCCTGTGAGTGAGATGGTGACATCCAGGAACATTCACCAAAGAGATATCCCCTCCATTCTGCACCTGGCGTGCTGAGCACATTGCTGTGTGGCTCTGGAATAGTTTCCCCACCATGGCATCACCAAAGGTTCAATATACTGGAAAACCAAGGAGGATCCTATATGGATATGCAGTACAGGCTGACAACAAAACTTCTATCTGCTCCTGTATACAACCTCAATAGTTGTGAAGAGTCAAAGACTAAATCAGAAGCATTTAATTAAGAGAGCTCTGGGAATTCTTCCACATTTGTCATGATGTACAAATCATCTCCACTTGAAATCAAACATCAAAAATTGAATGTTACATTCATAAAAATGGAAAAGAAGTGCCAACCAACAACTGTCACTCCAGGTAAACACACAGTAGCTTCTCTCCTCCAGTAGAGGAACTAATGCAGTCATAGGCATAAAAATGACTGCAAATCACTCGAGGAACAGACTCAGCAGTTCTCCATGTCTCCCTGAGTCTGCTGAACATTATTAACAATGGAGGCATTTTCAGCTCAGTTACCCACCGGGAACCTCAGTCTTGTGTCAAGCTCCAGAATCCAGTTTCAGCAGGAAGAATGACCGCTACTGAGCCAACAGCAGCCAAGCGACTGTGCTGCTCCTAATTCCTTTCTCCTCCCAGAGCACCCGTACAGCAGAAGGGGAAGGCTGCTTACCAGAAGCAGCACTCACTTCATCTCAGAACAAAAGCCTCAGGTATGGCCCCAACCAAAGAGATAAGCATCTGCTCCTTCTGCACAGGGGCTATACCATGGCTGTTTCCAAGGGACACAATGAGGACTCTGGCAGGCTGTACCCAAGCTTTGCTGCTTTGCAACTCTCACAACCTCCCATGCAGACTGAATCAGCCAACAGGGGTAATGCACAATTAACAGCTTTCAGGGACCACAAGCAGCACGTTTATCATGTTTTACCAGCACTCCAGGTAGGTGCTAATGTTCTCCCTTCTCAGTTTGTAGCAAATTGAATCCCTCATTTTCCAACAGCTGTGATCTTAAGCTCCATTTTCACTCAGTTTCATTGATTAGAAAGTATAAACACAGACACATGCTTCTAGTTCAGTGCATACAATGACAGAAGTGTTATGATACTACCCAACATTCAAACTGCCAGTATCAACCCCAACACAAGGTGCAAATCTAGAATATTTCCTTGAAGGAACAATAAGGTTAAACCAGCCCCAGCGTGCCAGCAGACCGCTTAAACAGCTCATCTTTTAACTAACGATTAAAATGTAAATCTCTCTCCTGTTCCAGCCTCAAACATCTGTTGCTATCACTGCTAATCATCACATACAAGAATGCACAACATCAACATTCTGCAGTCAAAAATATCACTCCAAAAACCTTTCATTCGGAATTCATAGAAAATGTGGTGGTGGTCTTCCTCATTTGGATTTCAGAAAAGTCAGACTGATTTTACTTATTTATTTTGTACAGGATTAGTCTAGAGATTAATGCAAACTAGTGAGCTGCGTTTAATGATCACAGACAACCACTTAATAAAAAAAGATGTAGGAGAAAAGATTGCAAGGCATCAATAATGATCCTAATTGCCATCTGAGTTATAAAATGCCAGTTATCAATATAACTTCCCTCATCATTTGGGAATCACTCTGTATCTACCTCTCACCGTATCGTATGGAGCAGGAAAGCTGACCACCTGCTAAATATGCTGGTAAGGGCCATTTAGGGTAGGAAACCTTGGTAATTATAGAAATTCTGTTTTTATTAAACTTGCTGCGTACTATCTCCATACTGCAAATCTAAAATAGAGCACTGTTCATTGTTACCATCTCTGCTCTTCCAGCAGGCAGTGATAAGCCAAATGAAAAGCTTATTTAATTCTTAGTTTATTTTCAAGGAACCTTCTGCTTTCCCTGTCAATGCCTTAAAGAACCCTGCAGTAATAGAAAGGCTTCGCAGAAATCCTAGAGGTCTTTATAAAAATAGGATATGGTAATTCAGCAATCCCTGCAGAAATCTGAAGGATTTTCAATAACATTACGACGGAACATTAATAAAGGAATGCACATCTTGTGGTACGAGTATTGCAGTACTGCTGACAATATTTCATTATGAAAATTCCTAGAGGGCAGCAGGGATCCAGCTATGAAGACAGCACTGACACCCACAGCTCATAATGTAAGGGAGCAGAACGTAGGCTATCATTTATTAAAGAAAAGCTGGATTCTCACAGTCCTTCAGAGCTCATTCTTTTGGGTGCAGTTTCAGCCTTCAGCCCACCTAAAGCACATGTTAAAACATATCAAAATGGCATTAGCAGTCAGGGTGTACTTATCTTTCAAGGCTTTACTTTAATAGACACTTTATCACTAGTTTTAATTAATGTAATTGCCACACTAAACTCTTGAGGGGAGAACACAGATGAAAAGACTTCACAAGATACCGATATGACAGGTTTATTAACATTATTGCACAGTGACTGCAATGCCTATCAAGGCTGATCCTTCCAAATTGACATCTGTGCCTGTAATTCAGAAGGGGGACTCAGTAACATATAACCTTGAGCATGCAATGATGTAATTACTGAGGAGAAATGAGATGGAATTACAAATTTAATTTACTTTGACATATTTGACCAAAAAAAATATAGCTAATGTAGTTGGTAAATTGTGAAATCAAAGAAGTAGAGATTAGAAAGGAAGCAATGTACACCCTTCGTCAGCTTGTGGTTCCAACCTGCAAGTAGCCCACAGAGCCAGAAGTATTGCAGTAGAAGGCTGCAGTGAGTCTAAAAGCAGTAGAAGCTCACATAGGTCTGTGCAGGCAGCGGACAGGAGCTAAAAGCAACACTTTGCTTGTCACTTGCTCTGTGCTGCTCCGATTGCCACAGTTGAGCTGAATTCACATTTTCTTGGTAATTAAGGTTAGCAGGACAGAGTGCATGCAGTCTCAGCCCCAAACAAACCAGATACACAGAGCACTCTGCCTCAGTAGTCAGCTACAGATTATACATGTGTCTTGACAAGGATTTTACCAGTAATGTAATGATCCACAGTAACGTCTCCTAGCAGTGAACCCAGTTTCTGGTCTCAATGCACTGCCAGCACCTGCAGGATTTATCACAGAATGGTTTCAGTTGGAAGGCACCTTAAAAAGCTACCCAGTTCCAGCCCCTGCTGTGACCATCCAACTCTTTATCCACCAAATACTCCAGCCTTCAAATCCATATCTCCCAGCTTAGAGATAAGAATGCTATGTGGGACCATGTCAAATGCCTTGGACATGTCCAAGTAGACAACATCAGTTGCCCTTTCTTTTTCCACCAATGCTGTTACTCATTCATAGAAGCTCTGTGCTTGCAGCTTGCCACTTATGCCAAGCGCTGCAAGTTTATGCAAGATCTCTTTTTCCTTCCTCCCTGCCCATTTAACCTCTCATAACAGATTCACAGAAAGACTTCAGGAAAAATAGGCTATTACAATACTAAGAATTTTTTATTTGTTTAGACAATACGAACAGAGAACAAGAATGTAAAATATTTATTCAAGCAAATGACATTTTATCATTTTCCATACTAATGTGGTAAGAAGAGAATGAAAACAGCTTAAACTCAATGGATGGAACCTAGTTATCAGATAAGACAATTAAAAGAAAAAAACTGGGAAGTTAGCCATGCCACAACCTGACATCTGCAGCTTGAGCCTCCTTTCTTTGTGCACACGTACTTTTGCATATGTGTACAGGAAAGTGTGCAAACCAGCCCCTGCACTGGCTTCCTCAGGGCCCTTCTCACTCCCATAATTTCCATAGACTCAAGTGGCTCATTCTTCAACTTGGCTCAGTTGCATCACTAAAATTCCCAAAATTCTGGCCAGAACCTTCCAGTCATAGACAATAAGTACAAATTTGCATACTGTCCAATACTGTAGCAAGTTAATAGTAGCATTGAGATTGTTTTTAACACAGGTAGATATATCAGGTCACAACAAACAATTCCAAATATGACATGCCATTTCGCTGCTGATGTCACGGAGATGCTTGGACAAGGAAACCTGGTGTAGGTAATTGTCATGGTTATTAATGCCCTCAGTGGGTACTGACTAGTAACGTTCGTGGCCAAGCGCTAGACCCATGTATTCTGGCACCTGAATCAAATATTTTGTACTGCATAAATTAAATACCTAAGATTGTATTTGAAGCTGCTCTTAAAGCACAGAGCTGCTATGGCAACAGCTTTTGTAGGGAGCAGCTTCTCTCCTCTCTCCATGCCATCAGCACTGTAACAGTGCGTTCTCAGCAACACCCCCCAAAGAAATGCCCCAGCCGCAAGAAGTCCAATGGGCAGCTCAACACTTCCATCAGCAGCAGTGCTTTCTGCAGGCTTGATTGGCTTTCACTGGAGATGTGCCTCCTAAATATGAACTGCAAGGTAAATAGGCAGGGCTACCTTGGGGACTCCTGCTGATGTGCTGCAGAATGACAGCAACTCTACTCTGACCTCAGTACCCACTGAGGGCATTAATAACCATGACAATTACCATAGAAAAAAGACACAGAGAAGACCTAAACAACCGGCTACTACAGACATGGATTCATTAAAATACACAGGGCCTTCCAGGCTGCTGAGCACCCCTGGCATGTTTTAATAACAGAGCAGAAAGGCATCCACTTCTTTTCATGATTTCCTGCGGGGGAGAAGGTGTCATGCCGGCACAGCCACAGCAGCAATGACAACAGAGCATTGAGGCGGACAAAATTGCAGAGATGGAAAGGCAACAGCTACCCAAGTGAAGCTTTTCATTAGCGACTGCCCTGGACCAGAACACAGTATCTGAGCCCTTTCTCCTAGAGACACTCCGGTGGAGCTGTGCACTGACTTTGTGCCCGGAACCCACGCTGTGTTTCATGCAGCGCTCAGTGTTAAGGCCTTGTGTTGAATGTGTCATGGGATGTGAGGCCTAATCCTCAGCTCTCAGCAATTCCTACCTTGCTGCAGACCTCAGCTCACAGCTACAGCTTTTTTGCAATACACACACGGAGTTCTCCTTCATTAGAAGCCATTACAACTGCAGGGATAACAAAAGCCAGTTACCAGAAGGTGAGGCCTGCAGCTGCCAACCAAGTTGCTAGTGACACACAAAGATAAAACCAGAGCCAGGGCTTGCCAAAATGCCACCGGAGACCCTAGAGCAATAGGAGGGGATGGGATGAAAGGAGCAGTGACAGCCATTTCTGGGTGGCAGAAGTCTGTGACCCACACAGTCCTGCCCAGGCAGCAACACATCTACTGGGGAAGCTGTCCATCCCTGTAAGGACATAGAGATTAAAGGAAGGCATCACACCCATGTTGTCCTTGAAACGCTGCCACCTCATTTTCATCATGTCAACTCACCTGCTGCTTCCAGCAGATTCATGAAACAAACCTCTGCTTTCCAGAGAAGAAAACCAACAACCCTATCCTAGCAAATTCCCCTGTAACACACTGGCTACCAAAGCTGCGCAGGGAGGCTGTAGGAGAGGCTGTGTACTCCCATCCCAGAAGCTGTGCCCCTCATGCACAGGCAAAAATGGGAGGAGTGATGAGTCGAATGGGGAAACAAACAGCAGACAGCAAAACAGCTGCAGCAACTAGCGCTGCTCTGAACAGAACCCACTTTCAGCTTGGGAAGAGCCTGAGGATGAGAACATCAACATTTCCTCCGTTCCCTCCGTGTCTCGAGACTCCATCTGCTCTGTGTCATGGAGGATTCCGAGGCACCACTGACTTTGTTATTGTTGTTACAAAAACCTTTCTCAATGAACGCTTTTGATCCCCACGTAAATCTTTTTTTGAACATCCACAGTGGGCTGCGGCCCAAAGGCAACACTCATTTTCATACCATCAGGATTTTTCTGTCGTGTGTGTAAGTCAGTTAAGAAAGGCAAGATGCATACATGAGCATATTTTTCGGCATTTTGCCATGCTCTGGGAAAGCAGTTGTTTTCTTTAGCTGCTGCTATAAATCAAAGCATGGAGATATGAAAACATTAAGGTATCCTTATTCATAGCAACGTAAGTGAGTTTGTAGAGTGCTGGCCAAAGAAAACGAAGAAGTCATCTCACTGACTCAAGATGATGAGATTTTTGGCTTCCTGAGTACAACAAAACTGGAAGGATTTTTTTCAGAGCAGCAGAGCTGGTAATCCAATATGAAACTATTCTCCTGTTATTATGCCGTATTCCAATACAACATTTATGATTTAAAAAAGAACGATAAGGTTCATCCAAAAGGAAAAAACAAAACTTAGTCTTTTTCTTTTTTAAAAACTTGAATCTGAATTTGGTGAATTCAAGTGAATTACAGGCTTTAATTTACTTCATTTAATTAAGGATACCAAGGGCATGGCTCCACGCAGTCCCAGTGACACCTGCCCCTCTCTATGCACTCCTCTAGGTCTGTTACTCTCACAGATCTACATTAAACCACTGCAAACACAGAACTTAAATACTCATAATCTCACTGATCGCTATCACTTCTGCTTGGCGTCATGGCAACACATTACCTGGGAGGTAGCTGCCAGCTGCACTGGTTTGCTCATTTGTTAAGCTGGTGTTTTGTAATTTTATCATTACGACGGGCAATTAAATATATAATACAGGCAATTAAGCATAAGGCACAAGGAGCACCAGTAGTTTCTTTGCTCTTCTACTGCAAGGATCCAGGCTGGCATTTTTGTGTTGCTGGGTTTTAACCACAGAATCCCTATAGCAGGAAATGGTCACAGTAGCTTCCATGGCCAACATATCCTGCCAGGGCTCAACCCCATAGACTGGGATGCAGTTCCTTGACCCGGGTCAGTAATTTAACCATCGGCATGAAAGCTAAGTTGAATTCTGCATGTTTCCAAGCAATGATTTAAAATACTTTTGCCTGTAATGCAAAAAACATTTCTGCCCCAGAGCTTCCATCTCAGTCTATACTGAATAGCCATACTTAAAAAACAATCAACAACAACAAAACACTATTATATCTAGAGCGGAAAATGAAAAATTGCACACTATTTTTAAATCTCCAAAAATATTCATTTGGAAGTCATAGAACCACAGAATGGTTAGGGCTGGAAGGAACCTCAAAGATCACCTATTCCCAACCAATTAGTATACTTGGGCCCACACTTGCCTTCCAGCACGTCCTTTTGGCCTTGTATCTTCCCTTGGTTTTCCACCCATTGTTCCCACAAAGGAAGCTTCTCTTGCTTGTGTCAGGAATGCATCTGCCACACTCCACTAAGGAGACCGTCCCCGGTCCACTGGCAGTATTTAACCCAATACAAAATATTATTTTCTGACTTGGCTTTAGTTGCAGCCTTCCTTGTCTTGTATTTTCCCAAAGTACTTCAGCTGGGAACAGACAGACAGATTTTATGACTATAAGGCAAGTTTCCTAAAGGAAAGTTATTTTATGAAGTGCTTTATTATTAATTAATTTATTTTTTTTAGCAAATAGAGAAAGGATTTAGAAGCCAAAGTGAAACACAGCAGTGATGACAGCTGGGTCTGAAATCTACCTGATGACTACTGCCTGGTTTTCAACATCCCCTCGACCACAGCACATAATGCAGCCATTCTGCTCAAAGTGGTGTCAGTCAGTATTAATTAGAGGCACAGGCACATTAACACAGCCACCAGACTGCTCTCTCAGTCTGCTGAACAAAGGCATCATTTTCCTGCTCCTGCTCTTCTAAAATAATCTCCATCCCCGGGTAAATTTAGATTTCAAGGGAAAGTGCAGAAGGTCTCCAACAACCTCATTAAAGCACCCCTTTCATTGGTGAAAGGCAGATGTTTTTATTTGCACAAACAAACCACCAAACATCAACACAGAGTCCCAGACCAGAGACAAACATACTCCAGGAAGGAGAAGGCTGGCAATGGGTCAGTCCACACTGGCTGGCAAGCTTCATTTCTGGAATTAGCTTCTGCAAAAGATTAATCCTTGATATGTTTCAGGGATGCAAATGCTAAATTCATGTGGGCACGTGCAATGTCAAACACAGAGAGGTCACAGGTGCTTGTCAGTTTGACATTTCTGCTCCAAAACCTCACTGAACAGCAAGGTCCATAACCACAACCCACACAGATGTGAACTACAGAATATATATTCCAGGGTGCAGGGAAAGAGGCAGGAAAGTATGGTAGGAAGATGTATAGGGGACCTCCTCCACACCCCAGGCATCCCTTATCAGCTCTTGTTTATGCTACTGAGCTAACACAAATGAGGCATTAACCATTTTAAGCCATGAACAAATGCAATGCATGGATGCTTGGTTTGTGTAACACTACGGTGATACAGACATAGCCATTCTCTCAGGCTTTTCCTCCAGTAGCTCCAACCTCTTGAGCTGCTTTACTCAGAGAAAAAGATTGACAGAACTGTGAGAGAGATGTCACAAATCAAACACCCAGTACTTCATAGGTCATATTCTGAGAGACAGTGACAATAAATCTGACTTTATTTCCTGAATTACAATGCTAGCTTTTTCCTCAGACTAGTATTTCAGAATACCCTTGAGAACTTCCATATTTAAGTATGCCATTTCCCATCCATATTTACTGGAATAGCACTTCACCCTGCAATTCTTCATGATCTCATTCGTTTTGAATCTGAGCATCTCTCCTTCTGCTGTATCAAAAAGCTTGGTCATAGCAAGCTTACATCATAAAACAAAAGCAGTAATTTTTATGATGCATCATACATGAAAACGGGTATTTTGCCATTTTTCTTTTACCTCCACTTCAATTCTAATCTAATTTTGAATGTTATTATTAGAGATTAGAGTTTACTGTTACAATTTGCCCACAGTGAGAGATACTTCATTCTCATTTCATCTGTTTGGATTAGCATTGCACAGCCGTCACGACTGCAGCACAAATTTAACACATTCTTCATACGTATTTAATTTTGTTCTTATTTTGAGAGATACAGTTTTTCCCTTAGTTTCCAGTCATTTTGGTGGCAAAAAACACCTCACACCCAGAAATAACCCTGCCTCCTTCTGGGTGTAGGATTTACTAAAGCCATTCTGTCCAGGAAAGAAAAATCAATCATATTTCCATTCCCTAGAAACAAGAACTCTCTTTCGTCAGAGGGCTGGGAGTTGCTCGCAGCACAAGCTGACATGCACATATACGGGCTTTCCCACTGACACAATGGAAATTCCTCATCAGGAAGGATTTCTCTGCCCTCCAGCTGGAGGTGTGCTACAGCCACTGCTCCAGCGGCTCACTCTGATCTGCTTCAAATGGAAACTTGAAATGGAAAGTTTCAGTGGATGCAGGTTTTTGCAAACACATTCCAATATTTATCAACAAATCCCAGCATACGCTGCCTTGATGTTCATGTCTTTATACGACAACAGATTGCGGTGTGGGCAAACACACTCAGTGCAAAATGCAACAGGCTTCATCTGCTGTTTACCCCGGGACGATGAGCAGTTTTTTACCCCAAGACAACACGTAGCTTTCAGCACATTCAGCACATTGCTCTGTCTCCACCACAACGTCCCTCCAACAGCCTCATCTCCTTTCACATGCCTGGGACAAAAGGAAACACACCACAGTACCTCTGTTCCCACTGCTGCAGTTCTTCTGAGGCCTCCCTGTAGTCTGGTAGGACAGCAGAACACACGATCTAACTAGTAACAGGTCATACGGGTGTTGCTCCCCACCGATGTATGTTGTATTTCCATCAGGGCTGCTCTGTCTCCTGCCTACACAGTCCCAGACAAAGGTTACGCTGCCACAGCACTTTCTACATGGAAGAGCCATTCCCCGTGAATGCCCCTCATGCAGCAGCAGCAGTGTGAGGCTGCTCAATGCAGCCCTAGGAGCTGCAGGAAGCAGGGGAGAGAGATAAGGCTGCTCCAACAACAGCAGGATGCCTCCATCCCAGGAGAAGCTTTGCTCAGGGCTGCTGCATGAGACTTTCCCTTTAGAAAACTCAGCTTTAATTCACCAGATGTAAAAGACAAAAGCACAGGAGGAAAAGCCTTACACTCTTCCCTGCAGAGAGGTGTTCCACCTCAGGGAACACCACCACAAACTCTGAACTTGGGTTCTCAAAATTAAAGGTTGGGTCCCTTTTGTCCTCCTGGAGCCTTCCCTGACAGTTTAAGGAAATGGGCTTTTCCCAGTTCATAGTGTGATGCAGGAGAACCATGGATTTCATCTGCAACACAGCAGACACAACACAGGAATACAACAGGAAAAAGAGAGAAGAAACAGAAGGATTTGTGGGTTTGGGTTTCTTTTCCTTTCTAAAGAAGGCAAACCGTCAGAAGTTTAAATTTCATGGAAATGACTGCATCGCTCACATTCCAAATTTAGCTGCAACAGCCACATGAGATAAGGCAAAGAGCCCCAGTGCTGTGTCACAACTGCAGTTCGGTATACGGAACAATACCAAACACACGTCCTTTTTTGGCATCTGCAATGGAGAGGCTTAAGCTTCAGCACCTTCCCAAGAGCTAGAGAGCACACTCCACTCAAGCTCCCTTCAGTTCAGATGACTCCACTCATCTACTTAGTAATAAATTGGTTCCCAGTATTCACATACCAAACTGCAAGTCTGTTCCTCCTCACTCTGATGCCAATTTTGTTTCTGGTGTAAAATGAATGTTGCTATCATCTGCTCTTTCTTGTACTGTCTCAGCCCATCCCATCATGATCTATCACAGACTGCCTGTCAGCCAATTGTGTGTGAGCTGAAAACACCAAAGCCGTAATAAACTGGAGTTCACTCCTCATTGATTCTCATTTCACCCAACCCAGCTGCTGCCCAGCAGTGATGCTGTCCCTTGAGAGGAGTTCCCTGCTCTGCCGGGCCCTGCTGTCACCATGCACAGAGCACCATGACCTCTGAAGGACATTCAGACCTCAAGAGCACAACACAGGGAAATCTTGTTCAAACCCTCAGGGTATTTGTCTTTGCTTTAGCTTCCTAAAACAAGCACTTATGAGGAAAATAAGGCTTTCTGGGTTTGCTTGTTTTTTGCCTAACCAGTTTTGAAAAGCTTCCTTCATCCGTATACTTTTAGCAACTGAATGCTCAAAAAGCAGAAAGCTTCTTGACAAAGGAGCCATGACCTGTATCTTGCCCTACTCAGCAGCACTGTATCCTTCTTCTGCCTGCTTATGGAATAAAGCAAAATGTTGCACGTGAAAGGAGGTTCAGCAATTAGGGCTTCTTCCTATGACTCCTCAAGAGCTTTTTGCACGGCACTCACAAATTCTTTTAAAATTTCTCTGCCACATTTTCCTCTCTCTGCAAAAAGCAATTAAGCATATTCACTGACCTCACAGGAAAGACACGTTGCTTCGGTTAATTAAAGGCTTTAATATCACCTAGTGAAGGGCTTTATTGGGATGCAAAGTGTGTAATAAACCCAGAAAATGAACCAGAGCAGAGGAAGAGGTCATCTCCAAAGTAAAGTGTGTCAAATAGAGATCTCACTGAGATTTAAACAAAAAGTTTCCATTTAAATTAGCACAATGTGCTTTCTCACCATACCTAAACTGAGACTTTACAGTGTGAGCTCACGTGCTAGTTGGGGAACTGGAAGGAATGTATTTAAAGGCAGTTTTTGATCAAAGGTACCTGACCTAAACTGCTGCCTATATGGATCAGCATGCTGACTGCTACAAGCTGTACAAAGGCACCAAGCACCAACAACAGTACCCCTCTACCACAATTCACTCTCAAGCAAAAGCCTCTTGAATCTTTTGAGGTTAAGAATAAAAAAACAACAACCAATCAGCTGCTTTCAGTACAACACCTGGAAGCCTGCAGAGAATGACTTCTTACAAACTATCACCTCACCAATCACTTCCACCTGCCGAACACTGCATTTTTAATGCTCTAACAAGTGTTTAGAAATCTGATTTACAGCCTTCTGCCAACAGCAACCAGGGTGAAAAACCTACTTCTGGACCTGAGGAGGAAAAGGAGGAAAAGGAAAAGTCAAGGAAAAGTTCAATCTCAAAGAAAAGGTACAGGTTATCAGAAGCATCGTCCTCTAAGTAACTGCTGCCCCAAGCTGAACGACCCTGTTCCTGGTGGTGTTGCAAGCCTGACACCGCCATACTCAGATCAAAATGCATTTTTCAGAAAGTCTGTTCCAAAGAGCAGGTGCAATCTTGAAAAATCAGCATCAAAGGACCGCAACTGCTCTTCCAGCAGCAGGAATGAATGGTGAGAACTTGCAGCTCATTACATGCATGTTGTTACGGCGCATCATAACTCAGTAAAATATGTATTGAAGGCGTCTGTGGATAACGGTCAAGTTAAGCACTGCAGTAATCTGCTACCACCTGACATGCACAGACAGAAGTCAACAACTCAGTTTAATGATTTAAGGATTAGAATGACTTTGGTTTTGTATCAGACTTGGCTTAAGAAGGATGAGCTGGATTCATTAGAAAATGGGGTTTAATTAATAGACTACTTCAAGGTATAATTAGCTAATGAAGTACAGAAACAAAAAATCAGAAAGCAGTTTTAACCCAAAGTACACAACTGTGATTTACAGCTCTGCAATTAAAACGTGGAAAGAGTTCATGTGATAACTGCTCATCTTCACTAATAGCCCAGAAACCAATGCTTCTTTGAATTGATCTTCAAATATTTAAGTGCAGCCCAGGCTTCACAATTTGCTGCTGAGCTGTATCACCTGCATATATAGACTGCAGTAGATAGAGGTGTGGAGCAGATGTGCACTCCACTTATTTTCATTCCCAGTGGCACAATAAAGCCAGGAAGAAGCTGCACCAACTAAGATGTCTGCCCAGTCTGAGCATGCGCGGACATTATGGTATGAGTACAACCCTATTTTGTTAAGACAGGTAGGCTCTGCCCACCCGCAGAGCAGGGCAACTGCAGCATCCAGATCTGGGTGCTCCCACACAGCCCATAGTACTGCAGTCCCCAGTGATGCTCAGTACATGACCAGCAGCACAGTGTCTCACCCACTGCCCCAGGTAAGAGGCTTAGGGCTCAGGGAGGAGAGGAGGAAGGGATTTAAAATCCAAATGCTGTGCAAGCACATGTTGACTTCATAACAACCACCCAGAGGTGGTGTTACTCCCTTCAGCATGGTTTCCACTTTCCACAGAGCCACAAATATTTATAATGCAATAGCATTATCCAAATTAACAGTCGTTAATATAGGAAATTGAACAGTCTGATCCTCTGCTGTCACCTATAGCCAGTATCTTGGACCGGGCAACAATGGCAAAACCAACCATATATTGCAGTGTGCTGGGAAAAGACCCAAAGGCTGCAAGGATCTATCAGGGGAGACAGAAAGATACAGCCAAGAACACACAAGGGTAATTT
Source organism: Coturnix japonica (assembly GCF_054131305.1). Lineage (NCBI taxonomy): Eukaryota > Metazoa > Chordata > Aves > Galliformes > Phasianidae > Coturnix > Coturnix japonica. The sequence goes on from NC_140666.1 coordinate 49,654,231, forward strand.
CTGGAGGCTAACAAGACCTCGATGCCTCTCAGTTTGGGTTGTTTGAATTCAGGATCACAGCACAAGGCAGCCCTGCACACAACACTGATTAAGCCATTTCCAGTCAACCTCTCCAGCAGTTGTTAACCTTCAAAGCTTTGGGTCTATAAGAAGACATGCAGCAATTCTTAACACAGGCACAGTGTCCCCCAGAGACGTGCTATTTGCAGCAGCACCGAAACATTCATCATTGAAACTGCAGTAAAATCTCATCTACTTTATCCAGAATTAACCCAACTGATCATCATCTTCATTATTCAGAGGGTCTAACAAATTCTAAACTGTGGGAACTCAGCTTGTTGAATTCAGATCATGGAATAATTGACTCTTCATTCCCACTGCCTTCACTTGGGACGTCAGTGTTGTGACTGGCAATTCAATGGTCAGTGCTCAAGACCATTTCTGGAAGAGGTAAATCTAGATTTGCCAGCATCAGCGAGAGCAAATCAGGGGATTTCTCGTATTTGAATACATTTTCTAAACACACCCTCAAACACCGTTAAAAATAGAATCCCATGGGAACACGACTGACCTCTGTCAGTTGTCTTGATCCAGTTCATACAAGCTTGAGGCAAATACATCCTATTGCTGGTGCTGCCTGTGCTATATACACACAAATGCACACATCTAACAGGGATACACAAAGCCAGGCTGTCAAACTGCTCCAGCACCTCTCTTCTCATGCACCCATGGTAGCCCTGGGAGCAGCGTGAGGTCCTGGCCAGCGCATTGCAGCAGCATGTTTTTAGTGCACAGAGCTGCAGCAGCTCAGCCTGCTGATAGCAAGATGAGATTGCTAAATGCAGAGTTCATGGGAATTTGGCCATGCCCCTTTCCTCAGTGTTCTACAAAGCGCATCAAACAAGAGGCACGCTATGCTATTTTAAGACAACATTATCACCGAAGATAGAATACAAGCAGTTTTAAAATTAAGCCAAACTTCAAGTCTCTCCCTGAATCCAAGCCTGACCGAACAAGGAGTTGGCAAACATTGCACAACTGTGTTAAAACAAAAGGCTGAGAACACAAAGCAGCAGAACACAAGCCAGCAACCCATAGTATAACACATGTGTCAAAGTGTCCTTGCCTAAGCACAGTGACTAGCAAGCTAGAATCTCCTCTTCAAAGTGCACCTGAAAAAGCATCACCTCTGGCAAACCCGTGAGGAGGTGGGAAGGATGCTGCTGAAATCAACAGCTTGTCCCCTCAGCAGCATCACAGCGGGACAGGGCATGGCACATCCCAGCAACCCTCCTGAAAACAAAGCTCTGAGCTCTCACCTGGCACCAGCACCCACTGGCAGCAGATCTGGCAACGGCGCAGGCACCTCCGGCGCGACACTGGGGTGGCTGCCAGTCCCTCTCCCACTATCGGCTCTCTGGCGGCGCTCCCTCCCGTGACTCCATTGCCCAGGAATGGCACCCCCTCATCCCCAGGGCTGTGCCTTGGGCGCGTGGGGCCAGGCTGTGCCAGCCGCCGTGGGGACAGGCAGAGGTGGGGAACACGGCGCCGGAGCAGAGCCCACCCGCAGCTGGCACTGCACGGACATACAGGCAGGCACGGTCAGTCTGCCAGAACCCCCCCATCAGCCGGACTGCCAAGGAGAGGCGGAGAATTGTCTTTCATAAGTTAATAAAGTTAGCAGAGAGGAAGGGATCCCAGGACGTGGCTACAGGCTACTCACCCCAGCACTGAAAGGGCTCTGCTGTTTTGGCGTTGTCCTTTTTTTTTTTTAAAGCAGGATTCCTTCACTTTGGGAAATGTACTTTTCCGCTACTCTCATTTGCTAACTTGTCCAAGATCCTGCAAAATCCCTGAAAAGGCTCGGAAAGAAGAAGGGAGGATTTGAAAGCTGACGGTCAGGGCAGGAATTCATGGAACGAGAGCTTTAAGGGCCAGAGCAGACGGAGGCAGCCAGCTAACGCTTTCCTGCCCTGTCTCTGACCCGCAGACCTACTCCAGGGGCACGCCGAGGGTTACAACAGGGCAATACCTGCTCTTGATGGGTGATCCTCCGCATCAGCGTGGGCTCCTCGGAGACCCGCCTGGCCCCACCGTGTCCCGCAGACCCCTCACAGCCACTGCGCCGCTGCTCCCAGGCCTTACAATCGAGTGGTTGGTTGTAAGAGGACTAAAAATAGTGCTGAGTTTTTCACTGGAGCACTTGCTTGAGTGAGCATAGTGCCAGGCAGCCTATGTGTTAGCGGGCTGCGTGCAGACCTCTAGCATTAAATACAGCTCAGATCTGCCTGAAAATGTGGCCACGGGAGACTTTAAACAGACTCTGTCTATTTTTTTCTGTGTTTTTTTTTTTTTGGTTTGTTTTTTTTCTCTCTTTTGAAGGACAGCACAAAATAAATCCCGCTTCTGACCACCCTAAGACTAAGTGAGCAGAGTTGTTTTAAGAATGTCCTGAGGGAAAGAGTGAGTCACTTCAGCTGCTTTTATGATAAAAGATCCCTGGAGGAAGTATATCTCTTTAGTCAGTAGGCTCTGAGTTCTTTAGGGATCTGTGTGCCCCGCTGAAAAACAACATTTCACTTTGTTGGGCTTGGTAGTTGTTTGTTAATAGCCTGACCACCTGCTTCCACCTCAGAGCTAACATCAGCACAGGAACCAGAGCAGGATTTTGTACCGGCATCAGGAGAAGGATTAACAGAAGCATCTGCCCTGCAGGAGCCTTAAAGACACTGCATGAGGAGGTTTATGGCACTGGTTGCCACGTGCAGAAGAAAAAACAGAGGGAATTCTTTTGCAAAGGCTCTCGTTGCTGTGGCTTGTTAAGAATCACTAAAGGCAAAGGGTGCAAAAATTTAAGACACCAACACCAGAGCTGCTGCCAATCCAGGCCGGGAGCCCAGAAGCATGTTTAGGGGCAAGTCTCCCCATCAGCATACACCAGGCTCACATCCATTTACACACAGAGACATAGCAAATCAGTGAAAAAGTGACCATGGGCGCTGCTCTGTGACAGCATCCAGGATCCCGCGTTCTGCATTCACACAGCAGCAGAGGTGGCCACAAACAACAGTTCATCCCTGCTCCACTCTGCAGCTATTGTTTAGACAGAGAAAGAGCATTAACAGAGCACAAATCTCTCACTAATTTAGCCTCACTTTGCCATCTGCTACTCCCCAGAAGTTGATCCTAATGAGAAAATACTTGAAAGCACTCTGGAGGACCAGCTGCACACCGTACAGTCACCAGTGGAGGGGAACGTTCCCTTCCCAATGCATCATCCCCTAAAGCTGCCCACCTGCTCCCTGAGCACGCTCCTTGTGAACATCCACCTCCTTCCCCTTTGTGGTGGGACAACAGGGAGGTCAGGAGCTGGTCCCTTAGTCTGTGCAGTTTGGCTCTGCTCAGGGCTCAGGCGTGGAGATTCCCTGCAAGCAATCACTACCAGATACATCTCCATTCCCCTGAAGACTCAGGAGCTGTGACATCCTATTGCTGCTGCTTCTCCCCATTTGCTATAATGCCTCAGTTTACCCAGCCGTGGAGATCTCAAAAGCAACCAGAGGAGTCACTAGTGCTGCAGTCATATTCCCCTGGTAGGCAGTCTGCAGTTTGCTGTTGGTGGCTCAGCAACACTGCTTCTCCTCCTCCCTGGGTCTTGTAATGGATAGTAAACAGGGCAGAGACTATAGAAGTATGGGATCACAGAAGGGAACAACATCAAAACATGAAGACTGATGACTGGTGAAACACATAGAATGAGACACAGAGTGCAGTGCCACATTCTGAAGGCCAAGTCTGGTAATTCAGGAAAAAAAAAAAACAACACAACAACAATAAAAAAAACAACTGTACAACCTAATGTTTGAAATCTATTAAACATCAACAGCTTTATACCATCTCAAAGCAGCAATGAGCAACACACTGTCTTAGCCTGTTGGGTGAATGGGTAGTTTTTGTGGTTGTTGTTGTTTAAACACAGTTTTTGAAGCAAAAGTGTTACAGCCCTTGATCCAGCCCAGCAGCTCAAGTACAGATAGCATAAATACCATTTCACTGTGCAAATGGTGAATTACACTCAACCTCACTCGCCAATAGCCTCACAAGGTGCCCTACAGTGAAAATCAAGCACTCAATCTCTGCAGAAGAAATTACACCGGTCATTTCTGTTCTGTCTCTCAGGCCAAGGGGCTGCTGCTCAACGCCTCTGCTTCAGCTCCCCAGCGTTCCAATGAAAAGATTCTTCGTTATTACAGAGAGACAGTAATGAGCACCCTGGGATTATCTGCAGTGCTTCATGTAAGCTCAGAAAGCTGTTCTTTTTTCCATTGTCTGTGCTGAAATGCAAGTCTCTTCCCCCTTCAGTTTCAGCAGCTTAAGGCAGGCAAATCTTCAGGGGTGCCAGCAGGGCTACACCCACGTGTGAGACAGCAACACCCAGAAATGTGAATCACAAGGATCATGCACTAATGTAAATTTAGCTGTCCAGTGGATGCCTTGTACTTTATGACACATATTAATAATATGAGCACAGACACATCAAAGAGGGAGGGACGAAGGTAGACAGCTGAGTCGTGTAGGTATTCATAAAAGAATGCTGAGGAGCAATCTTAAAAACAGCCAGCGCTCCCCAGGCACTGTGTGAATTTAATGTGAGAAGAACACTTTGGGTTCTTTGTTAAATGCTCCTAGACAACGTGGGCATGGCCAGCTTTGGATATGACCACTGCATCACCAGGAAGCCTCTCATTTGTGAGTAATTTCTTTTGAAAGTAAGGCTAGCAATTCAGCTCTCAAAACTACTTTAAAAAAATAATAGGTATGATGATGACAGACATACAAGACATTCCCTCAAAAAGCCAAGCTGTTTTTCCAATCCTGTGCTGGATAAAATCAAGCAGCGTGCATTCCACGGGTGGGTGAAAAGTCAGTCACATGCAGGACCAGAACAGCAAATGAATGAACGTGCCAAGAGGGAGACGAAATCGCAATTCCACCAAATGGGAATCGGGCAAAAACATGATTTCCTATGAGACAGAGAAACAGAATGTGCAAGACCAGATGCTAACGGAGAAATAAATCTTCCCAAGCTCTTTCCTCCATTTCCTTCCAGCTTCACCACACTCCAAATCCAGTCCAGCTGATACGTAAGAAACAAATCTGCCTCTGCACCTGGGTGCTTTTGGGGGTTTTGTGTTCACAGCCCACTGGGATGCCCAAATACCTCTGAGTATGACATAGCAGCATCGCTCATGGAAGCTTCAATCAGCTGCACCGCATGAAGGTCTCTCAGCTGCACAACCATTTAACTCACCCATCACATTTTTGGCCGTACTCCTGCCTCGCAGCTTAGACAAACGCTCTCCAGGAGCTAGATCACAAGGAGGAGCTGCCATGCTACTTCTCAAAGAGCTCATTCTTAAGGGAAACAGGAAACATGAGAAACATTATAGCAGGTCTGGAAGAAACTTTTTTGCTAATATCTGTCAGGGCAAAGTCTTTTTATCTGTAACTTTGAAACGCACAGGTTTATAAACACATATTTGTATGCAAACGGCCCTTCAGACACCAACTCATTTTCAGTTTTGATGCTGGCAAAGTGTGGTGTTTGTTTGACGCATCTGTCTTCCTGACATAAGCAAACTCCAGCTGTTATTTGCTTGGTTTAAAAAGCTGAGAGTAAACACAAAATTATTAAATAAATGAAGAATTCAGAAAGCTTGGATGTAGATTCAAAACTTATTACACAATCACATCCACTTAGAGTCAAGGAAGGCACAGCAGAGCTGAGGGACTCAGAATTATATTCTCAAAGGAGCAGCTAGACACTTTCTGTAAGTGTGCCTTGTTTGGCAAGGTATGGACTTTGGTATTTTGGGGGATTAGGCAACCTAAAGACTTTGAGTGTCAATAAGTGCCCAGATGCTCATTCTGCCTGTGTCTTCCTGGGCTCCTGTCACCATTTTTCACCCAGCAGCCCAGGGACATGTCACCAGGGTGGTACAGTTTGTCTACAAGGTTTGTCAATGAGACCCAGCAGCACAGTCACTGTTATGAACAAGGAGTTCCAAACATTGAAATCACCTTGAATCCCACAAGTCATTCTCTTGTACTTTAAACAACACATTGTTTCTTCGTCTAAAGTTTAAGCATAGTTTTGATGCATCAGAATAATGATACCAGACAGGACCTGTCCTACACTGTATAACCGAGTCTTTGTCATGAGGCCAGTCACCATTACATTCCCAGTAGGACGTAGAATCACAGAATCATTAAGGCTGGAAAAGACCTCTAAGATGATCCAGTCCAACATCAGCCTATCCCCCCCATGCCCAATGACCACATCCCTCACTGCCACATCTCCACGGTTCTTGAACACCTCCAGGAACAGTGACTGCACCACCTCCCCAGGCAGCCTGTGCCAATGGAGAAAGGCAATCTTCTTTCTACTCCAGAGCTTCCAGGGAAGCACAACAATGTCTACGCAAGAATTAGTTCTGCAGCACAGTTTCCCAGCTCACCTCGACACCAGCTGCAGCTCACATCAGCAGGGTATTACAAAAGCATAGGCTCAACAGCAGGCTGGAAAAGTTAAATTTCTGTCCTTCTTACTGATCTAACTTTGAGAAAGAACAATGAGAAAGGAAGGCAGAAATCTCACCTTCGTACACAAAAGTGCTTTTGTTTAGTCTATAAGCAGAGACAGAAGAATACCAGTGAACAGTTGCTCGTTTTCCATATCCCTCATAGGCAAATCCTAAAATAATGAGGATCAACTGGGTATTAACTTCTTCCTTCAGGGGACCAAGACAAGAGAACAGAAATTCCCATACTTAATGCTAACAACATATTTTTGAGAAAAGAGTTATATAAACAAACAGATTATTCCTCCAGGCTGCAGTAAGTAGATAAATATTTTTCTCCCCTTTCCACAGAGAGCAAAACAAACGTAATGAACAACACCGAAATTACCTAACACAGACCTGAGAGGGGTTGCTCCAGGAAAAGAAGTTTAACACATGGATTCCCTGGTTTCTCCTCACTCCCAGTGCTGCACCATCATTACGCGGCTCAAGGCAAGGCATGACTATTAGCAGCTACTCAATAACACCCAATTCTTGGTCATACCTGCCAGCAGGAAAAACGATGAGAAACTTTGAAAGGGCAGAACCCTCTTGCAGGTGGAGAGGAACACAAGGTGCCATTTCACTCCCTCTTCTAGGAAAACAGACCTTCACTTTTTATACTATCATCACTCACAAACCAATATGATATACTTCCAAGTTCTGCGTAGTCTTAACCTATTTGGAAAACATTTTTCCCATATGATCCTCAAGCATGTGCTTTTCCAAGAAGATAATGAGCAATTCCTTCTCCCCTTCACCCTGAAACAAGCAGCCCTTACCAAGAGCCAAGAAGCAGAGGCACCTTGAAGGCTGTGATATACTACGTAAACCATTCCAAACACAATGGGAATTCAGAAGAAAGTAAAGCCTGAGCTAGCTCTATCCATGATGCAAAGTGGGATCATTCTCCCTGTAGGACACACATAAACACACAAGCACTGAAATTATGTAAGTAATTTTGCAAGTGGAACATGAGAACATTAAAAGCACAGATGACTTTCTCATTAATACTACAAATGTAACATTTTCCAAAGTGCTGATGTGTGCTTATGTTCAGAAGTACGACTCCCTTACTCTGTGTATCTCTGTCACTTCCCATAAATTTATAGGGACATTTGGTAACATGCGATTTCTCCATGCCCACCCAGACATGGTATCCCCAGCAGACTAACAGCAATTGCAAAACCCCAGTGCTGTTCCACACACTAAAATGGGCAGTCCTCAGGTACCATCAGGATTTACAAACACCAGCATTAGTTGGCATCCTCCCATTACAGAAACAGCTCCCCAGATTCCTGTGGTCACAGTGATTACTAAATAGTTGAGAACAATAGTGTTGCAAGAAAACTAAGATGAGGCAGCTACCAATCCAGAAAGAAGAGGCAAACTCATTTCTTGCTCTTGTATTCTGAAGCAACTGGATGGACAAAAAGCAAAGTCAAAGTCCCTGGGTTTACTCGTTGCCATTATCAGGGAAGAGCTTTCCTTCTAAAGACGGGGACTTTGTGCCACATGAGCCATGCTAAGCCCTAGTCCTGGCCCAGCAGGCAAAGAGCTTCAAACACAGCCACACAGCTCCTGGGGCTGGGCTGACCACACAGAGCTCACTTGCCATCACTGAAACTTCACAACTCAGCTTTGCTGTAAGCAAATGCGAGCACAGCAGCACCAGCTCCCAGAAGGCTCCATCTCTTCACCAGATGCCTCATCATTACCCCAGCAGCACAGCAACCACTACATTGATGCCCCTTCAGCGTAAACAGACCTTCACATGAAATAGTTGGCCCAGCATTTCAAAAACTTACATAAAATGGATTTTGGATTCAAATTATCAATTCATTTCCCTCTTGGCCTTCCTGGGAATTGAACCCATCTACACAATTAAAGTGGATAAAGATTTTCTCTGAACCTGTAAAAGCCTGTTATTTATAGCCGCATCTCACCACATTAAACACTGTGCTCTAATCTATTTCAAGTTGATGAGATGACAAACACTAAAACACAAGCTGAATACGTTCCACACATTATGTATTTAAAGCACTGCAGAAATTTATTTATCAATTTCCATCTGAATTAGCAGCGATCTTCTCCTGAGCTGCTGGATTTGTATGAGCCCAGTGTCACACTGCTAGCAGGGAATTAATATGTCAACAGTGTGGGTTTTGCAGTCCTACTGACAGATCCATTTGCTGATCTTTAGCTAGGGTATTTCATTTTCATCCGACACCTAGAAGCTCCACCAGCACTTGTGGCTCACAAATGGGTCGTGATGCAATGGTAAAGCAACACTTAAATTAAAACAATCATAAAAGAAAAGCGATGCAGTTTAGGAGCAAGATGCAATATACACTTCGTTTCAAATACCTACGGGTATTTGGCTCAGTGGCCCAGTGCTCTGGTGTCAGTACATCTTTCTGGGACTCACCAGGCACCACCAGAGCGAGTCTCAACCCAAGAAGCTGTGCCGAGAATTCCAAACAAAACCCACCCAGATGGCACCATCTTATCAAAGTTTCACATGTCAGTTTGCTTGGTTAATTAAAACCCTCTCCTCTTCACAGTAAATGGCAGGTCTGTGCAGCAGAAATGGCACCAGAACAGATGTTAGTGAATTTGTCAAAGCTGCAAGCAGGATGATTGCTCTGACTTCAGTGTCGTTTGAAGGACTACTCTATTTACATTCCCACTGACCTCCCATGTCAAATCTGGTAAATATTACCTCTCCTTTGGCTGCTCTACAGGACAGCCCAAGCCAAGTTTCTTGGTGAAAGCTGTTTGCAGTCAGAAAACACCACATGATTACAGACAGACTTTTCTACAGTTTCAGGAGAAAAACCTTCAACGATGAAAAGCATGCCTTCTTTCAAAGAGGCCTTTGTCTACGTCATCTTTCATCTTATCTGCTCAGGATTCCCTTGAAAAACTACAGTCATGATTTCAGAGAGAAAAAAGAAGCCAGAGGCTATCCTGGCTCACATGGCTGTGCACAGAGGCGAGTGGAGTAGGGGTTAGTTGCAGCAAGAAAGGGACTAGACTCAAAAAAAACCAGCTGGGGCCAATGAGTGGCAGAAATGGCACCATACAGAAGCACAGCTCTCTGCTACCACACATCCAGAGTCAATAAGCAAATCTTCTCATCTTTGCAACTCTGTGGGAAAGCTCTCCATCTGAGATGCTCCAAGACAGTGACCATATACTATGAAAGTAGCCTTGACATAGGTATTAGCTGTCATCCATTTCAACTGCTTAGACTGGCTTTTCAAACTCTGTTATGATTGCTTCCGTTTACCAGTATGCAAACTAAAGTAATTAGGTAGCAAGTGGCCCTCCTGGAAAAGGAGCAAAAAGAAGAGAAAAAGCTAACTGAAACCATCCTGGATGCTTTAATTGCACCCTAAACGCACTGTCACATTTCCTGCTTAAAGATAACATGCTAAGGGCCAGTAAAAAGAAAGTGAACACAGAGTAGGTTCCTTGATGAATTTGGGACTAGTTGTTCTCTAAGCAGGAATAGTTATTCCTTCCTTATTAAGCACTTATTCCAAGCTACTTTATGATAATATCCAACTGTACTTGGCTCTTAGGGAAAATGACTTGTTGCAGAAAAATAAGAGGCGGTGCTGAGATGCCTACATCTCTCTAAGACAGCTGATAAATTATTTCAACATTTTAAAACATGCTTATTGACTCCTAAAACTAAGGTTCTGCACAATCACTTATTTCCTTCTTGCTTCCTAGCATAAAGCAACATGGCTCAGGAACCTTAAATACTCTCCAAGAAGAAGAAAAATGTTGAGCAGCTGCAAATGTAATCCACCTCCATTTTAATGGGGTTTATATTTGCATTAAGGGCAGATGGATCACTTGGAACAGCATCCATCTGCACGAAGCAGTGCAATACCCAGTACTGGTACCTGTATGGTTTGTTCTTTGAGCAGTGTTCTAAAGCTACTGGTTGCTTGTTAATGTAATTACTGAGTTAAACATAATTCTCCTACGGAGATATGCCCAGTTGTTTCAGCTTCAATATACTCTGGTTTATGACGAGGTGACCATCTGATTGGATCTGTTCTTGTTAAGAGAGGAATTACCTTGGCTGGGAAACAGCCAAGCAGTAATTTCCTTGGATAATGTGCTCAGGACATAATTGGCAGTGACCAAGGATAATGCAAATAGAGGCAAGCACATACAGTTACAGTGCTATTCTGAAACAGCTGGAAGGAAAATAAACTCAGATCATCACTGTGCTGTTTTGATTTTGTTCGGGATAAGCCAGTGCCTTACAAAAGTGCTCCAACATACCCCTGGAGCTCTAAAACCCAGCCACAGCATCCCGCAGAATGCTCCCACAAGCTGGGGATGCAAACACAGCCATGAGTCCAAGGAGCACTGAGCCTTTAAGAAGCTGAGCCTGAGGCTGGCAAGATACCAAACCCACCTGGCTGCTCCATGCCAGCTCAGGGCAAGAAACAATCCATGCTCAGAATCACTGAATTGCAGGGATCGGAAGGGACCTCAAGAGATCAAGTCCAATGCCCCTGCTAAAGCAGGCTCCCTACAACAGGTCGCACAGGTAGGCATCCAGATGAACGTTCAATATCTCTGCAGAAGGAGACTCCACAACCTTTCTGGGCAACCTGTTCCAGCACTCCGTCACTCTTCTGTATGTTTGTATGGAACTTCCAGTGTGCAAGGTTTAGGTCATTACTCCTTGTCCTACCACTACACACCACCAAAAAAAGCCTGGTCTTATCCATTTGCTCCCCAGGTGCAAGACTCTACACTCAATCTTGTTAAACCTCATCTGGTTTCTCCCTGCCCGACTCTCCAGTCTGTCCAAGTCTTGTTGAATGGTAGCACAGCCATCCGGTGTGTCAGACACCATATCTTTTCTCTTTTTGCTACCTTAATGAGTATTCGTCTAACTAAACACCTAAGGGTGTATTTTTTGTTGTTGTTGCAGTAAAGTGGAGACCCATTCAATCACTTTTTTTCACCTCTGCATTCACTGAGAAAAAGATTTCCAATAGCAGATGAAGGAAATGCAAGTTATCTTATTTACTTTAAGAAAAAAAAAAACAAACAGGAGGGGACAGAGTGACCTCTGAGGGATTCCTTGTTGCACTTCAGAGGAAGAACAAACATATCTTCACACCATGTTTTCCTCTGAAAGAGTACAAGCCAGGTTCCCTATATTTCTGCTTTCTTTCGTATGTATGCAACACACGTACAGAACATTGTGTTTTAGAGACTGCTCAGTGGTGCAGTGCTCTGTTTATGCAGCCAGTTCAATGTTATTGAGTTTTCTGTACAGAATTCTGTTTGAAACAATGTATCTGAATAAGTCATCAAAATTAGCATCTAACACGTTATTAAAACCAACACTTAGGAAAATTCTCCTACTGTCAGATGTGATTAAAAATATATTTTAATATCCAGTTAGCCATTTAAAATTTCTCATCACTTTCATTTGCTTCTCTTCAAATTTACCCAACAAAGCTTATACCACAGTGTCAGCACACAAGCATCGCACTCACTTGTCATGAGACTCTCATGGCTTTAAATTTCTCTACTAGGATTCTGAAAAGGGCTGTAGAAATATCTTGAGTCACGCTGGCTTTCTGAAGAGAAAGGCGCACTTCTAGGGCAAACATGAAACTCTGTTTTGTCCCAATACTGTCCTTAAAAACTACACAATAAGTCTCCAGAAAAAAAACAAGACCATTCCTCACAGATGGAATTGCAGACCTCGAATCATGTAGGATTTATTATAAGATTTATTACTTTCACAGATGTATTTTTTGATGGCTTTAATTCCGAGGTTCAGCAATTTCACTGGAAAGAATTCATAACAAGCCATGGGAACTGCCGGATCTGCAGCAATTAAACGTCAGCATGGGAAAAGATGTTATGCTCTGCAGCAACAGGGAGTTCAAGGTATCGTGTTAATCCAAGTCTTGCTCAGATTACGCTCACAACAACATTTTTGACAGAGCCTCTAACAAATAGAAGATTCTTAAGAAGCTGGGCTTTTTCCTTCTTTGGAGAAGGTGAAGCTCTGGACTTCGGGTTTGTGGGGTTGATTTTATTCAAGATATACGTGTCAAGTGCTCATTAGCCAAGACAGCAATGAATTGCATGCCCTCCAGCTGCTATTTGTGACTCCAATTTAAGGAATCAGCACTGAACCAAAAATACACATGGGGTAACAGTAAAAGGAAAATCCTAACTTAGAAACATAGGAAGACAAGTCAAATTAAGTGTAGTTGTAATTTCTGAAACAGTAAGTCATGATGGGTAGGAAATTAGATTAATGTGCAGTTGTGCAAAGGTTAAGGAATGAGTCTTCTCTTCCCACACTTGAAGGGAATAACAGAAAATGAAAAGATTTTTCCAGGTCAGGGGTTGTTTACAGTTACTAGGATTAAAGGTCAAGGGCTTATGGGAAAAATGTGTCCCAAGGTAGATGACTTCCCCTTTTATGGGCCCATTTAGCATGGGCAGCCATGGTTGCATCTACAGCATGTCAATAGCGGAAGCAGCAATAGGAACAGCCGTGCCACATCAGTCATCACGTCACTGACTTTGAGCTGCTCCCCATGGCCATCAGCACCCAAAAACTACATGCTGTGTTTCAGGCACATGGAAGATGTACTTAAGCTTTGATGCTCACACCCTAAATAAAATGAGATTTGTAGATACATATGCACTTCAGGACAAAGGGCATAAAAGCAACCCCACATAGCCATAGCTGCAGCATATTGGAATAGTCCAACCACCATGAGAAGGCAATGCTCAAGAACCACTATGATCTCAAACAAGGTTTCAGAAATACCATGACCCAAAGCACTACAGGTCACAAGGGACATGCTTCTGAACAGACAGAGAACTGAATGCTCTCTGTCCCTTGGGATTCCTTCTCTTAAAAACTCATGCCACCCTGCCAGGATCTTGTGTTGTATTTGGAAAGTCCCATCCTATGCTTGGTGCTAATACTGTAACAGCAAAGCTGTAACACACCATCCTGTTAAAATACCCAGGGGACCAAAATATCCCCTTCTTTTCCCCAAAGCAGCAGCCATTCAGAACTAAACATTCTACTTCATAGTTTCATAGTTTCATAGTTTCGTGCAGGTTGGAAGGGACCTTAGAGATCATCGAGTCCTTCCCAGCCTCCCCGGTCATGCTGGCAACTCCAGGATTTCCCAGAGGAAAGAAAGCAGGACACTGTCGTTCCCAAATATTCAACAAGTTACTACCCAGAAATGGCTCCTCTCTCAGATCTGACTCATAGATCTCAACACGGACATACCAACCACACAATCCTGCAGCCTTTACCAATTTACACATTTCTACAGGAAGATGCAAGCACAAGAGTGATGTCTGTCAAGATGCTTTAGCAGGTCTCTGGACATCTGTGGGACTCAAGCTACACCCCAACTGCAGCATGACAACACAGCTCAAACTTGACGGATCACTTTCCAAAAAAACCCGAAGTCCTTGTGTAGCATTTTTGGTTGCAAGGCAGGCTCAGCTGCTCCTCCCAGCACTCAGAGGCAGACATGAGTGACAGTGCCATTAATATTGGCATCAACGCTGACGTTTGCTCCAAGGATGCGTCCCTGGGAACGAGTTCTTACACAAACATACATTTCCACCTAATTATAATAAGAAATGGTTTCCTCAAAATACAAGCTAACAAAAATCCCACAAAAGAAAGCCAAACCCACCATTCCTATTAAACTCTCACAAGAGTTGACCAGACAGCATAAGAACTACTTGGTAGATGTTCTCCAGAAGCTCATGGAAAATGCATGCAACTAATTTCTGTGTTGAACCACAGGGAGTTGGTTGGACAGATGGTATCATCTGATGGGCACTTATGCAGTCTTAACAGAACTGGCCAAGGAAGAAGTCCCTAAACACTGTGTATAGTAAGTTACTTCCCTGGGCAAGGGTAGCCTCAAAATAGGTGGAGCTCAGCCCATGGGAGAATCACAGAGCTATTTGTGGGTGGGAAAAACATATGCTTACCATCAATATCACCATTTGGAATTACATGTTGTGCAGGATTAGAGAAACTATTAAGTGGTGTCCAACACTGACATTTTTTGCATACTTTTCATGAGAAAATGCAAGATGCAAAGGGAGTTAAGCAAGAGGCTCCAAGAAAGCGCAGGTGTAGGGAGGGAAGATGAGCAGAAGGAAGGCAGCAAGAGGAAGAAGGAGGTGTTATGCTGTGGTTTTCCCAGTAGAGCATAAGACCATATGATAACACTTGCTGACTGCCCAGTGAGCTCCCAAAAAGCCACTGTCCCCCATGTGAGTTATTTTCTTCCCATTCAGTACAAAACAGAAACACTCGAACAACAAATATTTGCATTTACTCACTCATCACTGGAAAACTGCTTTCCTGGCTCTCCAGGCTCAGTGCTGGAGCTTGCAGTGCACCATTCTTGGACACTGTCTCCATCCAGCACCGTGCAGCTCCCCACATGACTCAAAGCACAATGCCCGTACCTCAGACAGCTTTCCTCAGCTCCCAGACTGCTCTGTTTGCTTTGCAACAGCCCACAGCAATAGAAACTCTGGGAATCAGCTGTGGTGTGTGAAAACACCATGGCCACGCTGCTGTCCTCCTGACTGTGGGTAGAAAAAGCGGTGGTTTATTTGATAGCAATCCACTCCCAAAAAATAATGCACTGCTCAGTGAGGAATTAACATAAGAGAACCCTAAGGAGTTGGCTGATGTGAACCATGTTGCAGCATGCTACACAGCTCATGCTACTCCTGTCTCTTGCAGCACCGTCCTGCTATTTCCTCATTACTAAAAATAATGTATAACTTATTACTGTAGTCTCTAGCAAATAGTACTTCAGCTTCTCACCTTCAACTAAGCATAAAGACAAAGGATGCCACAGTGCATTTGAAATACTTCAAGTTGAAAGTCCAAGTCATGTTCTCTTTTAAACATAAATGAAATTCTCATTCAAAAAAGAAAAGAGATGCATAGTAGTGTCCTCAAAGAAGGCTTAAGCAGGATCACTGATTTCTAGTTGCTCAGAAAAACAGCAAACAACCTAGTTGGTGTCATTGAGAAAAAGTGACCTTGGGCATCGCCATAAGTTATATAGAAGAGCCTACAGGGAGCAGCACTAAGACCATCACGTAGCAGAGGTACGCTGGGTTTTCCTGCTTCCTTAGCATGCAGCAAAGGCTCGTGCTGACTGTGTGACCTTTTCAGAGAAGGGACTCATTGAATTGCATATCTCTTCCTGCTGCCTGGCACAAGGCGGGCATAATAACCATGCTATGCACCCAGAAATATGTTAGCAGCTTTCAAAGTGAGTGCCAATGAGACCGACTGTTGGCACTTCCACACCTGCTCTGTAGCACTCATAAGGGAACACCACGGGGATGCACACTGGCCACCCTAAGCAGCAAAAGGAGAGGTCAAAAAAAGACAAACTAAATACAAAAATAAATAAATAAATAGAAGTAGCCCATACATTGAAAATGGAAAATGCCTCCCATTTAACCTTGACTGCATCTCCGCACAAGCAACAGAAATGAGTTTCCTCCCTCCACTTCCTGGCAATAATGCTGGAACATCCCATGGCCATACGTCTGAGGCTCACTAGCAGCATGCTGCAGAACTGAGCATGTCAAGAATTGAAACAGCAGCTGTGACAACCATGCTGTGTTGACTGCTCAGGGGGAAAGAACTGGAACAGAAAAGCAGCCGTCTTCAATAAGGGCAGGCTTGCTACCACCACTCCAGAAATACAAGCAGACAACAAGGACACCTCAGTTAGGGGAGAAAAATAGGAACCATTTAAGACAGAAGCAATACCCAGCTTCTAAGGTTTATGACAAGGACTTTGTGTCTTGGAGAGCGCAGTCCCCACACCTGCCCAGGCCCACCAGAGCTGGGTGTGCCACAGGACAGGGAAACAGATTCACTCCTGGCAAGCACTAGCTGAATGTAAACCTTTCCTGGGCAGCTGCAGACCCAAGGGTGCATTGCTCCTTAGTATCCCTTGCAAAACAAAGTTTATCCGTTCTCTGACTATGTGTAAACCAGCATTTTCTCATCCAAATGTTTCACAAACAACAGATGGACACTATTTTTTGTATCTTTTTCATCCAAGAAATTCAGACCAACTGTACCTCTTGGGTTTCGGTGGGCAGACCCAAATAACAGAGGAAAGAGAGAAGAACAGTTTGAAATTCCTGTCCTTCCCCACTGAGAGAACGCTACCAGAACAAGAATATCAGACACTATGAAAATACTTAAAAAACAAAGTGTTCTGTCAGTCTTTCCAAGAAATGAAGTACATCACCCTTTTTCCTGATTGTGACTGTAAAACACGTTCATTACTGAAATATTTTTTACTTGAAAGTCAACACTTTCACCACCATTCTTATTAGAAGCAACCTATAAATCTCAGGGATGGCTTCAGCAATACAGAGAGGACTGAACTAGTTAGTTGTAGTTAGTAGCAAAGTCTAGTTTTATCATCTTCCACATTCTAATGCATGTTTGGATGTCTATTCAAGTGCACGTGAACTCCAGTCCTCATATATTACAGTAAACATAAACTGCAAACACATAAATCTGAAGAAATAACCCTATCAGAGATGGATTTTATCTCATTCATCTTCAAAGTTCAAGCTTGCAAGATGCTAATTGCCAATCTGTTCAGAGGGTAAATGCACAGCTGATGCACTGGGTCTTTTCTCTGAGCTTAAAGTGCAGTGGCTTCTCTGAGCAGGTGCCAAGAAGATTCTGGCTTTATGCTTCTTGCCCAGCTTCCTGACTTACCCGCTTCCTTGAGCGGAACAAGTTCTGCCAATTGAAGGAGCAGACCCACAGCAATAGTTTGCACGTTACTGAGGATTTTTAAGTGATTTGTTCCAGTTGCCGATGATTCCAGAATAAAAGAAAAATTGTATTTTTAACATATGTTTATTACATCTTTGAAAGGAGAAAGGAAATCATTTAGCACAAGCAGTGTTATAGATAATTCAATCTCCTGTCTTGGCTTACTCTCTATTGACTTTGAATTCTATAGCGAGCTACAAATTACATTACCTCCCAGGTTTTAGGTCCCAGTGCTGCAATTACAAGAGTGGGCTTTTTCTGGCCTTTCCCATTTCCTAACTTTTTCTGGGAAGCAATACCCATTCTGTGCTTACCTTCCTCACACAGGTTTTTTCCATTGGACTTAAGACTCTCTAACTCTACCATAGTTGTCCCTAAGTGGACTTAGATGATCTTTGAGATCCCTTTCAACACAAACCATTCTGTGATTCATTTTTAGTCTCCTGCTGCTGCCTGGAGCTCAAGCCCCTGTACTTAGGGCTTCTGCAGGAGGGAGCAGCAGGCAGCTTGGCCTGAGAGCAAGCACGCTCCTCATACAGCAGAGACACATGCTCAACATATTGACATATCTTCATAATCCAGAAAAACCGTCAGCATAGAGATGCTTACCCCAACGTACTCCCCAAGGAGCATGTCTTTGAGCAGCACCTAAGCTGCTGCAACAGCCAAACTGACGTTAAAGGGGATACGCTCATCAGATCTTCCATAATATTACAGAGGCACGCAACGCTTCTTCAGCTCTTCATTTGTTAAACACAGAACTGCGAAGCAGCATGGTGGGGCTGAAACAGAGAGGTCTAAGGCTGGTTTTGTTCTAAGATCTTTGCTCCTGTTTCCAAACCAGAGAATGAAGATCTCTCCTTCCTCCCCTTCTAGTCTGAAGGGGACTTTCTAGGCTGAAGCTCCCCTAGACCATAATGCTCTTCACATCTACAGTTCAGCTGTAGGGGGCACGAAAGATACTGAACTACAATTGAAAGAAGGAGCCCTTGTGTCTGCAGTACCAGTCACTAATGACAGTTTCCAATTGCACTGTGAAATCCTATCTGCCAACATATCAGCGGTGTGTGCAAATATCCCACCAATGCAATGGGGCTTACAGTCATTATGCATTTAAACTCTGAAGGAATTAACTTTCCAGCTAGTGACACAAGCTGAATTCCACTTCTATTTGCTTTCTGAGTTAATGAAAAACTTTCAAACAGCCTCCAAGAATGTCAGCTTTGGGGAAATACCGAGCCATTTGCTAGCACAGCTTGCAGATAGGGAATTCTCCCAGAGACCACAACACCTCCTCTTAAGGCCAAACTTCCTAAGGAATATCTCCTGTATCAGAGCACTGCTGCTTCCATTCTACAAGAGCTGATCTCAAGAGGGATCAAGTTAACACAGGCACGGCACTGAGACAAGTATGTTCTCCTCATCAGATCTTTACCCTATTTTCCTACCCCAGAAGCAAAATATGCTTTCATACCTACCTCCTAGGGAAAAATAACTAGCAGATGCAGTTGAACGCATCTGACAATCAGATAACAATGCCACCTACAATTAGATGATAAATACATTGGAGTTGGAGGCCCTTCAACTGCTGTCATTCATTTTTGCTGGTCTGTCTGTGGTGGTAGTTACCTAGAAGATCAAGTTGTATTCTGTCGTGCAGCGAGTGAATCCATAGCCAGATAACATGCCTCTCTTTGAAATGATTTCTCCATTGCTGCTGCAGACTCAAATTCAGTCCTGGTGGCCACAAAGACAATATGATCTGAGGCTTTTTCTTTTTTTTGCATGTTGCTTCTAAAACAAATTGTGCTACATAATCTGAGGCAAAATAACTCAGAGAACCTGCTGGGTTTCAATCTGCAGGGCAACCATGTGCACACAAAGCAAGAAGGCCAGCCTTTGGAATGGGAGTTGCCTTCACTGAGCCTTCCATGATGATCTCGCACTGAGGGAAAAGAGCTGAACACCTCAACATTCACATGTGCTAAGGGCAGAGATATGTGCATCTGGTAAATATGTCCTTGCTTTATTTCTCCCACACCTGGAGCAATCTTTCTTTCCCTGGTAGTGCAGACCAGGATGAGACTTTAAGAGAATATCCACTGAATACCTGCAAAGGTAACATTACAGATATTGTTCTTAAAGGTCAACATATTTTCAGAGGTAATGCATCCTCATTGTCCTTGTTTTAGTTTTTTTACTTTGGGCAAGCTAAGAGAGCACACGATCATGGGTTTCTTACTCTTTTCGTGCACCTCTATAACACAGCGAGGTCTGCAAAGAACAAAAGACTAACTGCCAATGTTACTGTTTGATTTTTCCACTTGAGAACATACTCCCAGAGCTGCAGTATATCTCATTACATACAGGGCATTTGTATGAAGCCTGGAACAGACTTCCTGACCACATGCAGTTATTCAAGTACTTGTGATGACTTTTCCCCTCCTTGAGAACATTCACACAGGGGAGAGAGGATGTTTAAACATGGCTATTCCGGCTAAATTCCAATCTGAGACTTAAGAATTTTCAATCTCAAATCCTCTTTCTAATTTCAATGCATTACAGTACTTTCTGTAACATCCTGTCATCATTAGGCTGCAATCTCGTTTATTTTGACACCGCTGGGAATTTTGCCGCTAGGACTGGGAGTCAGATGCACTGCTGAAAAGTTCTGGCTGAGTGGTGACTTGCCAAACTGAGGTCATCAAATGCTTCCAGTAGATCCAAATATATACATATATAAATATATTAGTAAGAACGTTTTTAAGTCACTGGGAACTTGCTTCTTGTAAATGGTTACTGGAATCAGTGAACCAGGCACAAGTACAATCAACACATAGGAATTACACTAACTAGACTATACTCCCTTTACATTAGTGAAACTATGCTTTAGTTACTTGCCGTTGTCTCTCAAACAAGTAAGAAAGCACTAATAGCTAAAAAAAGAGCAAGTATGTCATACGTTCCCTGAAAGTGCAAAAGCAGATTTATTTTTTAAACAGAAAACTGACTTACACATTTTACTCTTTTTAGGACAAATTCATGTCCGTAATACAACGTAGAAACTCCAGTGCACTGATATAAGTTTGGACCTACATCCACCAAGAAGTTGATTTTGCCAAACATTCTGATCTATATGGAAGAGGTTTCACAGCAGCACAGACCAACACAGCTGCAGATGCTCAGAGCACCAACCCTGACTACCACAAAGGAGCCCCCATAAATCAGTTTGTGAGCTGCAGAACTACAGGGAAAGCATCAAGACATACCAATTGTGTTCTCTGGCCCCCTCCAAAGCTGAACGTCTGGAGGGAAATGTTCTCTCTGGAAGTGTTTTTATTTTGGATTCTCTGTTGTGCACGTTATTAACCAGGACATTAAGTCAAGTCCAAAAATAATTCCATGTTCTCTTTGTAAATCTTTTGCAAAGCATGATCTAAATAGCCTCGGGTTCATACTTCTAGTTGTCTTTCTTGCATCATGCAGGTGAGACTCCAGCTATCCTGACATCTGCAGCATTTTAGCCTAACCAGTGAATGTTTAAACCTTTAATGCTGTAACAGGAAAAGGATAAAAATCCCAATTGCTTCCTAAATGGATAGAGGCCATTTGGGCCAGAGTTAAAAGTAATCTTATACTTACACAGAGATGAAGGTCAACCGCCACAAGCAGCGCTCAGCATTCGGCGACCTCACATAACTTTGTGTGGGTGCTTCTCTGCTAAGGAAGACTGAATCATCCCTCTTCAACACAAGCTAGTTTTGCAATATGTTAATATAAGGTGGGACATTTTGTTCTTTTTTTTTTTTTTTAAATAATTGCAATGCAGTGATATTCAAGGAAGGCTTTTCTAAAGTAGTTGCATGAGTCAAAACACGCCCTGGGTAACACACCTGTAGGCTCATGGTACACAGTCGCAGAATGCTGGGACCACTGTCTGCAGCACCCTTCCTCTGCTTGCAGTGTAAATTTTGCTTCCAAAACCTGATATAATACCTAAGGATGTTTACAAATCACCCTCCAGGCTGCTCCAAACAGCCCCTCAGATGGGATGATTCACCTATGTAGGCAACCTGCTGAAGAAGCAGAACTGCTGCATTTTACAGAACCAATCATCTAGGAATCAGTCCTAGTCTCGCAGTACAGCAGCCATAGAAACTGTCAGTTTAGATGAAATCTCCAGAGGTTCTCTCTGCCTCAGTGTTCAAACAGAACAGACTGACATCTTCCCTTTCCCCAGATTAGGACTGAGGGATCCATAGATGCTTTTGTATATAGAATCACTGCTAAGTAATAGCAAAAGGTGACTATGGAAATTGTTTGCAGCCAAAAGAAAGGTACTGCTGTCAATCCACTGTTACCAGACACCAGGTCCTTCCTTCCTTTGCTCTATTCCTCCAAATCACCCCACACGCATCCACAGGCAGGATTTGTTAAGAAGTGAAGTAGGCTGCAGGGATGAGTTTAAGTTGAATAACTCTGAGGCCAAACTTCTCGCTTACCTTGAATAAAACGGGGATGGCTTTACTTTGCTTAAACTTTGCAAAAAGTCTGAAACAAAGCTTCCGACTCTTAAGAACATTTTTTACCTGAGTGATACACACCAAACTAAACACTTGCAGCTAGAAATACCAGAAAACACAGGTGAAGAAACTAAGGATACTCCATGGCAGAACATCACATTCTTTGCGCATGTGAGACAGCGAATGAATTAAACAGATTTGACAGCCCCATATGGGAACAAAAACAGAGCAGGAAGGGCTTTGTTTGTTTGTTAAAGTAAATTCATGGGATCTAACAGTTGCTTTTTGCCTATGTAAAGCTACTGCTGCGAGAGATACACAGTGATCTGAACTCTCCTTCAACACATCACCCCAAGGCACAGTCCAAGGAAAGCAGACTGCAGATGTTCAGCACATTTTCCCAAGCTGACATTACTGCAAAGACCTGTACCCCACAAAACCTGCTGCTGCTGTGTGCAAGGCCACCTGCCTGCCTTGCACCTTGGGTCACTCACCAACACCAGGAGCATCAGTATGCGAGCTACAGCTTGGCACATCCCGCAGCAATGCCAGCTTAGTGGAGGGAACAGCTGTCAGGGCACACCAGGGCTCGCAGTGGGAAAACCCATTAGCAGGATGAGGACAGGAAGCCCTTGAAGTTGTTCATGTGACATCCATGGCCGCCGCAAAGGGAGGCTGCAGAGGGCAGCAGTGCCTTGCTCTTGGCTCGCATTGCCCAGCACAGGCCGTCGCAATGAAAATGAAGCATTCACTCCATTAACCTCACTGCCGCACGGACGAGGAAACTCTCGGTTTTAAGGCCTCCCTGAAAAAGAACGGATGCTGACCGCGTGCCGGCACCATTCCCAGCCCTGTGGACTGGAAAGCTCGGGACCGTGGCCAGGGCGGACACGCGGCTTGCTGCAGGGCAGGGCGGCACGCAGAGGGGAAGCAGAGGCTCATCACAGATGGAAAGGACAAAGGAACGCTGGAAAAAGCCACTGCGTACAGGAAGAGCCAGAGGTTACAGAGCTGCTGCCACGGGATACGGGATAACAAGTGGTGCTCTCAGCTCACTGCCTGGCACCGCATCCACGAGGAGGGTGGCCTGATTTCCAGCTCTAAACATCTGGGAGGTCTTCGTTATTACTCAGTCACCTACCTCAGCAGAAGAAGAAATAAATGGACTGGGAGAAGCTGAGCCCTTCATACCCTTAGATACCTTTTAAGCATAGACAGACTATTAGATAAGCCAGTCTAGTAGTGGAAATTAGGAAATGGGTTCTTTGTCACTCCATAGAACCAAGCTTCTGTGGAGCACTGAAAGATCAGGCATTGCTCTCTGATGCACAGAAGTCCAGCCAAGACTTAAACCTCATTCTAAGAGCTGGTCAAGATGAATCACTTCAGTGCATAACTTAAAGAAGTAGCCACTAAATGAACTGCAATGCAATCCACCCAGCGCAGACCTCACCCACCACCCCACAGAAAGCAGTTTTCACAATGGTAGTAAAGGGAACGTGAATTCTGCTGAGCAGCAGGGCTGTGCAAAACTTGGATATTTTTCTTTGCAGCAGGCTGTGCCACAAATGGAGGAAAGGGCAAGATGAAGAGCTAAGCGCAGCAGTTAATCTTTACCTTTCCTCTTCGGAAACAGAAGCAGGTTAAGCACAAGAGACCCCCAAGGATGATCTCTGCTTGCATCAGACTAAATGTTTACTATAAATATTTGTGTGTGGAACCTGATCTAGAAAATAAATACGACGTTAATATAAGAGCAAAAAGTAATAGAACAAGAATGGTGACCAGTTAACATGGCAGCCTAGTGTTCAAATTGACAGAACTCAGTAAAGTTGCATCTGTCTCAGTTTTTTCTTACAGATTAAGAAACACGGAGAGTACCCAAAAAAACGTATCATACCTTCTTGCCTCTGTGTCAGATGTGGGGACACTGCAAAACCAAGGGACTCAGGCAAGGGCTGCCACCATCTGAGGGTATCACACGTGTCATCCAACTGTGCTAATTACCAAAGTACATCTCTGCATGACAGATTATATGTTTTCACACTGCAATTTAATCCGTTGAGTTACGGTGTCATCAGTCAGGCATTATTTAATTACTGTGGGATAAAAGCCTTATTAAATCTCTCCCCAGCCTTTGTCAGAGCAATGCATCTTACAAACACGACTGAATCTCCAGGGTATTTGCAAGGGAGTACTCCCTGTCTATTTATTTTAAATAACGTGTTGATATGTAATTGATGCTGTCAAAACAGAAAGAAAAAAAATTAAAAGAGCTGATGCATTAAAAAAAAATAATAAAAAAGCTGCAATCTAACAGGACTTAATGGTACTCTGAGGACATTAAATCTGCATTTTCCCAGCTCCGGTGTTGACACTCCCTGCCAAGCCCATTTGAAGCATGGTTTTATCATGGAGATACGTAGGAGTCCCATGAGATCAAAAACACTGTCGAGTGGATAATGACTTGCACGTTTCTCCTCTCCCACCATCTGCATGTGCAGACAAAGCTGTACCCAGAACACAACAGTACAACATGCACACGTATTACAGCACCTCCTCTATGAGAGCCCACTCCTCAGTAAATCTACGTGGCTTTGCAGGGACTGACAAGTAAAATGCCTGTGGGGATTCTTTAAATGTGTTTCCTTGTATGCAATTCTAACTTGGCTTTGACAAGGCTTCTAAAAGACGATCCCAAATCTGCATTTGGAGTGCACAGAGCAATTATGGCATTTTAAACAAAGGTTGAGTCAGTAATCAGAAAAATAAAACCCAAAAACATCCACAATAATCCACAGAACCACAATAAGTGGATTTGCAGGCATTTGTGGAAAAAATTCTGCTCCTGAATCCACAACAGCTGACTCTAGAGGTGCACAGAAAGAGCACAGCACTTGAGAGAAGCCACACTTGCCCACAGCTCCTGCATGGGTCACAGTTTTACATACATAAAAATCATACTGTTGGGCAAGTAATCCATTTCTCATGTGACTGTAGTTGAACAGCCAGCTTCTTTATTATTTGAAATACACTCTCTGTATAATACTTCACAGATATAAAATGTAGGAAAATTATGCATTTATTCTCAGGAAAGTAAAATTAACTACCTGAAGCACCCCAAAACAACTCACTGTTCCCATTCTTCATCCTTCCTGTAGCAAGTTCAGCAATGGAAGAGCATGAGACAGGGAGAGCCTCACATTATCTAACACTTGTAGCTAACAAACACCTGCAGTGTATCTGGCAGTACATACCATTCAAATAAATGGATGTCCAATAAATAGAATGGGAAAAAGAACTGGAACAGCTAAAAATGGCCTTCATTTCAAATATCCATCACTGCCAAAGCTACGACCCTTCTGTAGCCATCATCCAAAAGCAGAACAGATAGAAGCTGAACATACTTTTATCTATCAAGCTCTCATAATAAACTGTAGGCTGCTCTTCCTGCCTGGTTCTCTTTCACCATTTCTCAAATGCTCCTCTGCAATACTGCAAAAAAGACAGCACACAGGTGTACGTGCATCTTTTGTAAATGAGTTTTGTGCTATGATGATTCTTCTGTCTTCTGGCCTGGCTCAACTCCATATTGATAAGGAAATGAAAAGGGTATGGCCCAAATTATTGCATTTTCTGCAGCGTAAACACTCATTTTACTTGTGTTTTTGGTAGCTCAGTGTTTATTTCCATTACTTATTCTTCTCTATTCCAACCATTACACTCTCAGGCCTTGATTTTAGGGTCTGGGTTGCCTGCTGCATATTCTTTCCCCCTTGTGCACAGTTTTATGCACATAGCTAATACACTGACACTGTATGTACCTGACACTTTAAGCACTAAACTTGAGCTTTCTACTTAAGCCCACAATCCCTTGTTCTTAGGAAGCAAGATCCCTTCTCAGAGAAAGCAGTGACACGAACTGGGCTTCAGTACTCTGCCCTGAAGGACAGCCGATCCCTGTGGAGCCAGCCTCATTTGAGGGCATTTCCCCAAATTCATCAAGGTCTGCACTGAGCCAGCTCATCTCTCATCAGGCTCTACCAAAGTCCTGTCATCACCAAGAGCACTAATGGCATCACCATCCTTGATGGGCACCTTATCCCACCACACATGGGGAGCTTCCAAAGGCAAGAGGAACACACTTGCTCCTGGCCCACTGCATTGGAGGCTTGTGGCTCTCTCTCCTATAGCATCACCCCATCCTTCCCACTCCCTTCCCAAGGCCAGCAGCTCAGCAGGCTCAGTGCCAGCTCCTCCTGCCATGGTTGAGGACAATAGCACGCTCTGTGCTCTGACGGCTGAGCTGTGCCAAATGGCAGCAGATGGAGTCTTCCCCTGGGGCCCCACACTGGCAAGCTGCAAAGATCAGCCTTCCCTGGGTGCTCGCCTTCTCCCTCCTTCCCGCTGTCACATTTTCCGTCATTGCCCCTGAAAGGAGCCCTTTGCAGAGCAAATCCCTCTGCCGCCTCAGCTGCCCTGGGGCCCGCGGCCTACACAGTACACCAGGAACATCGTCTGCAGGGTACAGCCTGCTATACAACCCTCATCTCCTCCCACAGCAAGAAAGCCTGCTTGGTCAGCACAGTACCATCCAGTACTGCCCCTTGACATTATTACTTCATGAATCATCATGTAAATCGCAAGACCAGCCTCATTAAGATCTAACAGCCTAGTGCTTGTGGTTTGAAGCGTTCCTCACATACGTACATCAATCGCATGCTGCTTCTTGGTATTTCTGCCAGAGAACAGAAACTAACCACCGGCTCAACCTATGAATATCGTGGAGAGATTTGAAATGCAGCACAGAAGATCAAGATCTCCCAACTGGTCCCACCTGCTAGCTTTATAAAAGACATACTTTAATCAGCAGTGACCTCCAGAGGGAACGGCTCAAGATGTGACCCCAGAAAGAGAGACGAAGCAGTGTCATCCTGTGCAGGGACATTTGCATCCCAATGAAAGGTATCATTTTGCTGTTGGAGGGAATATGTCAGGCTAGCCTGGCTTTCACCATGCTGAATAACAAATCAGTGCCAATTACCAGTACTTTGTAACTGTGACATTGACAGATACCAAGAAGAAATTCTCTTTTTTAGCCTTAAATTTGACTGCTGTACTCAAGAAACTAAACCATCTTGTACTTGCTAGGGCTTGAAAATTTTGTTCTCTAATGCACAGCTGAAAGGGGAAAAAAATACTTAAAGTAAGCATCAATGTTCCCACAGGACCAGCAGTGGAAAAGAGGGAAGATCAAATAGCCTGCAGAGAGGCTAAATGAAGACCAAACAACTTCTGAGCCTCCTACAGCCACAGGGCAGGGGATGAGTTCAGGCAGCAACACTCAAGCACATGAAAAAAAATGAGTAAAACATCTTCAGGGTCTGCAAACCTTGGAAAGGTTTTCACTTGGATGGTATTAAGTACCAACTACTACCATATTTCAAGGATGCAGGCCTCTCTATTTCGACTTCGAGACAAACAGGCCTTGGCAAGTTTGCTACCTGCATCCTTACTCTTCCAACATTCATAGCATCAGCTCTCAGTGCACCAAGAAGTAACTCAAGATCTGCTTGCAGTCTCAGTCACAGCTTCCCTTGCACCTTTGGGCAAGTGATCCTTCCTGACATTTCCAGTGGAATACCTGCATCAGTTTGACAGCAAAGATACACACATTTTCATTTACTTAATTTTTTAACCTGCAGATGTTCTAGCTGAAAACAGTGGTGAATACTAGGATTTCATCATTATTATCACTGCAGAAGCTCATCAGACATCTGCACATGCCCTACAAATAACCACATCTTGCACAACTATTCCTCAGAGCATGCCTCAATAGCATTTCTTATTTCTTCCTATATTATTTTCATTCCTTAAATACAGATCATCCTTTAATAATCAAAATACAGAAGGTGCACACAGGCAAGTATAATAAAAACCTTATCGTCTTAAGTCAACCTTGCACGTTGACTTTAGCTGGTGGATGCCCCATTCTGTTATCAGAGAAGACAGCAAAATAATCATTACTGTAATTCACCAAGAGCAACATGAAGATTTAATAAAACTTATTCTCAGAATGCCCAAATTATCACCGCCTCTGATTTTTCCCAGTGCTACCTTTTCACTTCAGCTACCATTATTTTGGGGGGAACTTAATGCATTAGAAAGTTCAGCTTAAAACTCAAGTATGCTGCTGACAAGAAAAAAACTGAAGCCCTGCACAGGGTATTTAACACAGAAATGTGCCTATTACCTCAGTGGACTGTTTGATGTCAGTACTAGAGGGTCAAGCATGGAAGCTTAAAACAAATGAAGCTACTAGTTGTTCAGACTACCCTTGTAGTTACAAAAGTAATTATGTTTGAGACTTGAAGTTTGCGTTGACGCAGAAGTGCCAAAACACATGGTGGTTCTGGCTAATGAAAATGTGTTTCCATGATGTATCATTAATGCACATAAAGTAGACATTGCTGAATATCTAGCATAGATTCTACTTGTAGCTTTACATCTCATTCAGATCATGCACCTGGGGCTTAATTTACCTGCAGATCCGTGCAGTCCTATCAAGAGCTGTTTCTGGTTAAGCCTGTATGCTAGCAGAGATGCAGAAACTCATTACTGCTGTACCTTTTAAAACAGGGTAGGAATAAACAGTGTCCTCAGATGTAACTTCTATGACACAAGCTACATCTTCCCTAAATGCAGATCTGGCATACAGATATATCAATAGTGAAGATACATACCACAAACCTGACACTGAATTTTGCTTTTATGTCACATAAACTTTTAAAGATATCAATGCCATTATGTCCCAAACTCTTCACAGTGACACGAGTGGACTGCACATAGAAGCTTACCCAAATATACTTTAATGCTAAATTCACCTATGAAACAAGTACATCAGATCACACGCATCATGTGTTGAGCAGCAATAGACATAAGCAGTCTGCTTCTGAAGTAGAAACAGCAATTGAAAATCTTTTTTTTCCAACTTTTATTGTATATATCCACATTTCAGTCACAGAATAGTGATGTAAAGAACCTGCACACGTTCAGAGCAGTTGTGCAGTATTCTGCTATATGAAATTAATGCCATTGAGAATAGATGATTGAAAATTAAGTGGCATTACTTTGCAGCAAAGTCCATGACATCTGCAAGCATTCAGAAGCCTTCAGAAGTGCTTCATCCATCACTAGTTTCCAAAATAGATCTTAACAAGTCAATAGCATTCAGAAAACACACAATAGTACTACCACTGCTATTGTAAATACACATGCTTTTAACCTATAATCTGTACTCTCAAAGATAAAAAGGAATTGAGATAGCAGGCTCCATATACACAGACTTGTGACAGCTCATGTTTTAGTAGCTTCAGATTTAAGCACCCAAGCCATAAGAGTGCAGTAACTTGACTATTCTTCTCATACTGCACGCTTCAGAAAAGACATTTAGGAAGGAAGGGCTCTTTTTCCTCTTTTAAACAGGCTTTTCATCTAGATTTAATTCCTTTGGCTTTAAAAGCAGATGGGACAAACTCAGTGCCTTCCCCCAGCAGTGCTCAGTAGTCATGACAACAGAGGCAGGAAAAAAAGCATAGCTAAAAGGTATATTATATGCACTGACCTGTAGGTAACCGAGTTAGACATTAGCAGATTTTATGATGCCAGCACAACAGCTTGACAGCATGACCCACTATCTCATTTCACAGGTCTGTAGGATCAGGGATGTTTTGGTTTTCAATTGTGAGCACAACACATATCCCTGCATCACAATAGTTGCTGCTCAGGATAAAAGTATATTGCCCTGGAACTAACACTGTTAACCTTTGCTGGCTTTACTTCATTGGCTCACTGACTCCACAGATTTCCAAGGGTCAGCTAAAAAAGCTGCAGCTTGAGTTTGGTACAGCTTCCTCTGAAGGCCATAAGCAAGACAAAGCATGGTAATGCGTACGCGCACAGAGAGGTGGCTCCCTACCAAATACATATTCAAGAAATTGCTGCATTAATAAGGACAGCAACATATTCAGATCTTCAATAGGGTGTGAATAGCTTGTGTCCCTTTGATTAAACTGCCTCCCAGCTCCCTCTAAAAAGATATCAGAGGCGCAATTAGCTCAGCCAGCATCACCAGCAGTGTCCTTGAGGTCCTGTGCTCTTGACAGCTAATGAAGAGGCACTGTTGGCTGTCTGCACACTCTGGGGGAGGCATCCATCTTGGTGGCAGTACCAATTAAATCCAACAGTGTCATAGCAGGAGGAGACAGGAATCCAGTGCAGGGAACAAGTCAGAGCCGACCGCTTTTAGACTCAGTCTGAGTTTTGTACCCTGCAGAGAAGGGAATCAATCCGGCACTAGCCAGTTTTGTGGTGAAGAAAACACAGATCATCTGTGCAACAGAAATTGCAGTGAGAATTCCTCTCTGCACACAAATAGTTTTCTCCTGAAGCCAGATAGAGAGAATTTGATCTGTGCATTGTGTGCCTAACATTTTCTGTGCCTTCAGGAAAGTTATCCACAGTACACAGGGATGTATCCTCACACTGGACATGGCATTTAATCCTAAGATGAGGCAGGGAATTCTAGCCTCTTATTT
This sequence comes from Coturnix japonica, assembly GCF_054131305.1. Classification (NCBI taxonomy): domain Eukaryota; kingdom Metazoa; phylum Chordata; class Aves; order Galliformes; family Phasianidae; genus Coturnix; species Coturnix japonica. The sequence goes on from NC_140666.1 coordinate 49,684,859, forward strand.
CTTAAAAGGCTGCATATCTTCAGTGAGGTGGGTGAAGGAGATGGAATGGCCTTACATTGCACCTGGGGACATTCAGGCTGGATATCAGGAAAAAATCCTTTTCAGAAAGAATGGTGAGGACCGACATAGGCTACACAGGGGGTAATTTGGTAACCGTCTGGATGTGGCCCTGAAGGGCACATGGACATGGTAGGGATAGGTTGACCATTGGATTTGATGGTCTTAGTGGTCTTCTCCAAACTTATGACCCCTATGATTATGAGAAATAACTCACTTCCCAAATATCAAAGCTCATAACCCTCTAAAGTATTTCCATCTTGGAGACATGAGGATGCAGCGTGACTGACAAAATGCAATCTCATCTAAAAATGTTGCCTCTTTAATGCCTCCATGTAGAGTCCAACCTTTATTATCTCACAAAAATTCTGTTGTATTACCTCTGGAACTGTCAAGTATTTACATCAGAAGAGAATAGTACTGAAACAGAGGTTGCAGGAAGCGTTTTTGCGATACAGTTAACTAAAACAAATTTTGAAGTGTCTTATTAACAGCAGCATGTCTTAAAAACATCAGCATCAGATCTGGACACAACATTCGGCCTTTAAAGAACTGCTTCCTTCTCATACACATTACAGAAGGAGACTGTATAATGCTTTCAAAGCATTCAAATATATGCATTGCACATCAACAAAGACAGTCAAAATCAATAACCAACCTAACCTACATGAGAGCACTGCAAAGAAAATTGCTTATTTGTTCAAGAAAAAACAACATTCATTTGTAATGCCTGTTTTGTCTTACTCGTATGTCCCTTAGGAAAAACAAAAACAAGTGAACTTGTGAAATCTACACATTCTAGTCCTTGATGAACTCTCGATAAAACAAAGTAGCAAGAAACATCATCTTCTCCAGCCTTCCCCATTGCAGCTGCTTAAGAACTCATGGTGAAATCCTCAAAGGGCTTAACTTGCCAAACCCCATATCAACAAGGAGCCAGAGAGTTTTTAAATGACTTTACAGTGCACCAGCAGATGCATATTTTCTCATACCTCCCATTGCACTGGTGGAGGCTGAGGGGCCTATTTACCAACAGTGAGCTCAGGGATGGACTCATGGAACACAGCTCTCTCTTGCCAACTGTCAGCCACAAGCACAAACCTAAGCCATCTAAGATGACTCAAATAGAAAACAGATATTCTATATAAATGAAACAGCATTTGGAACTGGGGATAAAAAACACACAAGAAAAACCAAACCAAAAAAACCCAGCAGCCATTAACTTTGAAGAATGAAAACCTGCTGCAGCAGTAGAAGCAAAAAAGTTTGTTACCCAACCTTTCACATAAAGGAAGCTTTAACAAAAACTTGAGAACCACTTCACGCTCTCTACCAGAGCACTCAGTCTGCAGAACACTTCATTTGCCAGATGGTATGCAATTAAAAGAAAAATAGAAGATGACAGAAAGGAAGAAAAAAGGCCTGTGGACACCTCTTTTTTCTGACTAATAAAAAAATCATCTTAATGATTTCAGATTTCTGGAATTAATATTTCACTCCCTTGCAGAGATTCTCCCATAAAGCTCCGTGCTTTGGAGAAATGCTCTGAATTCAAAGACTTTCCAAGTCTACAAAGTACACCTAGAAACCCGATGAAATAGCGCTCACTGCTCTGAGAAAGCACAGCATGAAGAATCTCATGCCAGAAGAGCGAGACTCAGACACACTGTGAGCAGCAGCAGCAGCTCAAGTTTTCCAAAATAACCTCAAACCACTTAGCAGGGCACTCTCCATAGTAGCGGCTGCTGGAAGCACTTCTCTAACTCCAATTTGCGAAGCCTAGTGCAGATTTCTAAGTTACCTGAAAATAATTCTTACAAGGGAAGCTGAGATGTAAAAGCGGCTGAATGCTTGAACAGTATCACTGGGAAGAATACCATCAGTGTCAAAACTGAGCCCTGAAGCAGACTTGCACATGGCAGTCTGCTAAAACTGGTTTTGTTTCATGTTCTGTCCAGTTAAAGCATTTGAAAAAGTAGCCAAAATATTTTAAGCCCATATGCCCCATTTTAATTTATATCCAATATTTCCTTCCACTTGAAGAAGCAGAAGTTGTTGCGGCAATCTGTTAGGCCCGTTTTCAATTAGTACCACAAAGGGAACTAACACCTTGCTCCCCATCCCCATGGAGAAACTCAGACTGCTTTCTGAAAGTCCATACATGTGGGAACTGTGAAGAGTTCATCTACACAATAATGGAAGTGGTGCAATGTTCTCCATTAACATACTTTAACTTAGCTTCCTCACTTTATATGCCATAGCAAGCTTACATGCTGCCATAGTGATGTCAGCATCTAAGCATAAGCATTTTTCTCTGGAGTTCCTTAGTCTTATTCGGGCAACTGATTCCCCTATCTGTCCCCAGTCAAGTGACTTTGTAACTCAGCACTACCAAATACAAATTTATCCACATGCTGAACAAGTCTCAGAGGTTCCTACATGCAGCCTTGGAAAGCCAGTGTCCCTCACAACAAGGCTCTCCATGCTGCTCTCACCCAGTGTGCCTTCAGATAACAGCACCTGGGAACCCAGAGAACCCCAAAGTACACTCAGTTTTGTGTGAAAACCCACAGGGAAGGCTGAGCTCCCTACACCTCTTAAGGATAGACTTGAGTTTTATAAAGCACCTCCTCCTAAGTACAACAGGGACTTCTCATTTCCATTCCATGAAGGCACTCACTATTGAATTCCTACTCAGGAGCCATCTCCAAAACCTAAAAAAAAACCACTGCTCTGAGCAGAAGAGGCTATTAGTCATTAGTCTCCTCGTGGTCACATGGACCCTGGAGCAGAACAGGAAGCAGCTCCACTCCTGTAAAACAACCTCATCAGTACAGAAAAGAAGGGGAAAAAAACAGTGGAACAACTTCAAGCATTAAACAATGCCATGACTTAAGGAATGAACAGAATGTTTTGAACATGCAAATTCTATTCTCTATACTCTATTGTGATTACAATTACCAACCAAACTGCAAGATGTTTGTCTCCACACATTCATTTCTTTCATTCATCCTCAGACACAGCCAAGTACAGAGAACCAGTTTCACAGTATAAACCAACTCCCACATACATTCCCAAAATAATCTGCATGTATTACCAACAAACACACACACAAGTTTTCAGGCTGCCCCCAGATGCGGCAGACAAAAAGAGGACTTGTCAGTGCTGCTTATGGGATTACAGAACATAGTTCCAAGAAGGGAGCGAGCCTCAGCACTGTACATTTCACACAAGGTGCAGTCAGGCTGACACAATTAAAAACCCTGCAAACACATCTTGCTGCTGTGTAGCTGTTCTCTCATACAAAAGTGATCAAAGGTTAAGGAAAACCTTGTCTGCAACATATTTTTCTCGATTACATCCAATAAACTACATCCAGTTGTCGGAGCCTGCCTCTAAAACTGGCTTTTATGAGTCAGTACAAGCATCCTGGTGACAAACAGCTCTGTTGGAAAATGCTGACACTGCTGGCCTTAAGGAGCAATGGTGACAACGACAGGAGGAAAACTTGTTTCATCTTCATTTGACATCTGCTGACAACATTCCCACAGGCACTGATCTGCCTTCCTGCTCAGCCCAGGTCTCAATTTCATTTTCAGCTCCCCTAAAGCAAACTTTTTTCCTCATGGCATCAGGAGTACTGCTCCAGTATCAGTTGCTACTGCTGCACATTAATTAGCAAGGGGTGAACAATACTGGTACTACCATAAACACACTCGAACTCATACTCAGGACTAAGCTAACAAAACCAAAAAACCCTACTAGGTAAATACTGATGGCAGCCTGCATTCCAATTAATTTAACCTGAAAACATGACCTGATAAAGCACTCCCTTCAATTGAAAATAACTCTTAGTTTTCAGTGGAAACAAGATTTTAACCAATACTAGACATGCAAAGTTACCAACAAGTTTAACTCAGTACATGTAAAAGAACCTAGTTTTAAAGATGATCAACTCAGGCTGGAGAGAGAGCTAAGGAAACCTCACAGATATACCATGCTTGTTTACTTGGCATACTTACCCTTCATTGCACATAACTTTCATGAACAAATTCCTCACTAAATATATAAAAAGAAAAATAAAGGCACTCTGTATTGAGCTGCGTCTGCAAATTCCGCTTAGCTCTACTCCTCCTCACTTTCTGAGCAACTGATCTCTCCATTCTGGAAAGCTATTTCATGCTATTTGCGCTTCTACAGTATATAAAAGTCGCCATGCTTTGGTCAGGACAGCCAAGCTTGCAATTTTACATTCCCCAGTTTAAAAGCAAGATCACAAAGACTTGTTTCCATAAATGTTATCCTCAATTTATCCTTTTAAATAGCCACAACTGGAAAGTACACTAACACGTAATGTGAGGATTAAGAGAATATATTGAATAAACACAGGAATCTAACCAGATGTGGAGACCCCTCACAAATTGCTCCAATAATATACACAGCTCAGGATTACCACTCAGTTGGCAGAACAACATTCTTTAGACAAATACACCCCCAGAAAAACACAAAACAAAGCAAAAATAAGATAAAAACCCCAACACATGTTAAAAACAAGTTTAGGGTTTCAAAGCAGCAATGTCTGGTGGTGTTCAGTCAATTCAACCACCCACGGGGACAAGGCAGCAATAAATACCAAGTGATGGCACCAATGCTATCAGCAAATATGCAGTAGTGAGAAGCTGATTGTGCCAAGTTACTGATCCCTCTGTTACCACTGAAGGCTCCATTCTGTAACAACCAGCTCTACTTCAAATAATCACAAAACCCATTCGTACTGTCAGTATTCTGCTCAGTGCCACAGCCCCAGCTGCAGAGCAATCATAGTTTACATTGACAAATAAATACCACGTTGTTTTCCTGCATTGCCCAGAGGTATGCAGGGGAGGAAAAAAAAAAAAAATGAATGAAAGTATTAACAAATTAACCAATTTTTTTCCTTTAATTGAATCATTAATCACCTTCAGCTTCTGTTCTGGCTGAACAGATGTGGCCATTCGTCACTGCGAACACAACCGCAAAGTCTTTATAAGGGAGCAGAATATCCTACCTGGAACAACTTCAAAAAGGAACTTTCCTGGACTCTCTTCATTGCAGGGGTGCTCAATTACTCTGTTGCCAGGCAGAAAGATAGCACCCTAAGGGAGAAAACAACATCACATACAGGATCAGAACTGCTGCCTTGCTTGTGATAGACGAATGCTCCTTTTTGTTGTGACTGGGGGACATATGCGTGCGCTGCTGCTCCTGGGCAGCTAATTTCCAAAGACTGAGGGGAGATAAAGCCAACAATCATAGATCACCTTCATTAACTAAGATGTCCGATAATGGCTTTAGTTTTTTTTCCCCATCTCTTTGGTTTTTGATACTGTGCAGATTTCTACTAATTACGTTCGTGCTGCAGGGCTATTTCTAATACCTTGCACTCATTTCTATGACCTTCCCTAAAGAACAGAAGTATTTACAATTACTGGAATAAGAAGATTAAATTAAAAGAGAAAAAAAGTACTCTTTTCACCAAAGAGCACTCCCTGCAACCTCACAACACCTTTCACTGAGAGCAGGGGAAACTGAGGCTGTGTTGGCAGCAGCCACTCACCTCTCACTCTATGTACAGTTGTGTTCTAAAGTCAGTAGGCAGGCAGGCCCAGCAGCTCACCTCAAAGACATTTTCCCTCACTCCTGCCCCCAGCATTTACTCTAGAGCAACTTTCAGCAGCTCAGAAGCTTGTGCCCATGAATACAGAAAATACACTTTGGGTAATTACACACCATGCTATTCAATTAAACAAAAACATTAAATTAACACCTAGCCAGCAGCACTGTAAACACAAATCAATTTATGAGACAGTAAATGAAAACTGCACTTAACTTGGCTGCACAGTCATTAGCAGCACACATGCTGTGGTCTCAATACAATGGGATGTGATTCTTTCCCATTCTTTGATGCAAAACCCTTTCAGTATTCACAGCAACTTGTCACAATAACAGATTTTTGAGAACACAAGAAAAAAGTCAAAACATTTGCAACTTCATCTCCTCCATTTCACAAACGTAACATTTCATATACTGAAAGGTGAAACCTAAATCCCATATGACATCCAAACTAATATGAAGGGATCCCAAACAGCAATGCCATATAGGGTATCATTGTGATTTCGAAAGAAAGCATATAAAAAAAGAGTAAAATAGATCAAGTTATCATTTGAGTATATCTATTACTGGAAATATCAAAGCATGTGAAATACACTCAACATGTGTGTGTGTGTTTGTATATAAATATATATACACACAGTTTTTAATTAAGAAATAATTGTTTGAACAACCTGCACCTGGATGCAACAGACAAGCGAGGAAAGCCTAAGAGAGTTCTCTCACTTCTCTGTCTGCTTTCACACCCATCTATCTACCTTCCCCATGCAGCACTACCCCCAATGTAGAAGCATCAGCCCCAACCTTACTGCTTTGATAAACCAAGTGGTGCAGCCTGGCACAGTGTTGTGAAGGTTCAGCCAGCTAAAATTTGTTTTTTCTCCTTTAGGTCTTCCTATATCGAAGAAAACAAACAGCTCTGAAGCCTTAGACATTGTGCAGGATGCTCATTTGCACATAAAATATGAAGGTGGTTTCCAGAGGAAAAACAATGTTGTGACTTGGGTATTAGTGCATGTAAGCATTTCAAAATTAGCAAGTTTCACATAAAGCTCAGCATATCATTCTAATCAGCTGAACACCTCACAGTACAGACTATAACACTCAAGACACAGCTCAGCAGATGAGCCCAGGGTGGTGGCGCAGTCACTGTGCCTGGATACATTTGAGAACCACAGAGATGCAGCTCTGAGGGATGTGGTGGGATTATGGGGGCTGGATTGAGTGCTTTTTAGATATCTCTTCCAACCTTAAAGATTCTGTGGTTCTTCCTCCATGGGAAACCTCCAAGGAATTTTCTAGTAACTTATCCACTGTCTGTTAACACAGAGGATCTTCACAAAGCTTATTTCTTGTTGCCTGATGCTGGAGGTTGGTTAACCACATCAGAGAAGTGCAGCGATGGTTTGACACCAAAATTGAAGGGTTTTATACCTGCTACAGTCCCACAGCTCTCATCTGTTGGTTAATTTGTTGCAATTACTTGGTAATAATATTACAGTAGAGTAGCTACTGCAACCAAGCTTCAAAGCTTTTAACCACTCAAGTCAAGCAAATGCTCTTACTGCTCACTGCCAGCAACACTCTGAATGTACCATAATTCTCCAGTTTAAGTGAGAAGCAGTTCTATAGGGTGATATTCTCCATGCGCACCATGGGTTTCAAGTCTCTTTGGCACACATTACGTAATGAAAAAAGTTTTACTGAATAAGAATGTTCTGAACCGTCACTGTAAAAATGTACAGAATGTCAGACTTCTTTTACACATGACATCATGATACCAATAGCAAGTTACAATTACTGTAAGAGAAGGAAGGAACCAGATGTTCTCCGCGTATGATAGGTTTTTATAGCAGATAAGCAAACCAATCTCTGGCAGTAGTACTATTACTGTAGGTGATGCAGCCACTGCCCTGCAGCTGTTGCAGCCATTTACAGTTTTGCACATGCTCTGAGAAAAAAACACAAGTGCTGTTGTACTTAAGGCATGCAGAAGGGGATGTGGGTGGAAGGGGGGAAATGTAACACACCAGGAACAAACGCAGGCAGGGACAGAGAAAGTGCAAAAGAGTTGGTTGAATAAAATTCTGTCAGTAGTCAACATGCATTCTTCTGGCATAAATTCCATTGTGTTTGACATTTTCTCCTCCCACTATGTTAATACATTATTCCGGCTTGTTTCTGTTGAAGAATGAGAATTGCCATTTAGATCCCAGAAATTGCCCTAAAGAATTGAAAAGACCTTTCCTTCACTCAAAGTTAAAAATCTGAGCTCGTTGCTTAAGTTTCTAATTGAGAAGCAAAGTGTCTTCTGAATGTATTGATACAGCATGTACTGTCAGCTTAGAAATGAGCATCAAAACACCTAACAGAGAGCTGTCAGTCCTACCAGGATACAATTATGGTATTTTCGAAGATACTTTTACCTTTCTCTCCTGCCACATATTTCACTTCATGGTTCAGTGCCTCAGAGACATTTTTCCTCAAGAATGAAACAATCTTGCCTCGAGCAACCACTAGAAAACCTCCGTTTTGTTCCCCAAGAGAAAGAAAGCTCTCACGAAATAAAGATGTAACCCCACAGAAAACTACATTTGCCTCAAAACAGAGCCTCATGCACACTGTGCCTCTGGAGTTTATTTCTACTCTAAGGGCAAGAGAGATGAGCGGCCATTTCCTGACTATATCTCAAACACTGGGAATTATTACAAGCTTTCTCCTCTTTCTACATTTACTTCTCAGCAATGACTGCACCCTTACTGCTGAACACAAACCTTGACATGCTGTCTTCCCATCTCTAAATTCCACCTGCTACCCTAAGTGGTTTCAGACAGATCATGGATTAGTATGAAGCAGCTTTCCAACCCAAAGCAGATTTTCTGCAGCATCTAGATAAGCTTTAGCACCTATACTTTACCCACCCTGTCTCAGCTTCTCCTTAATCAATGAGCTTATTCAATCATACATCACCAGCTTCTGTGAGAAACACAGTTCCTCCTGCAGCAATTTGTTTTTCCTTCCCAGGCTCATCACTGAGGAGTATGAGGCAATGGGTAGGGAGGTGGGGGTGACCCAGGTCACAACTAATATGCCCACTCCCACTTGATGGGTAATTAGGACCAAGTTTAAGGACACAGGAGTTCATGCTAAGCTCATTCCCCTGCATGTAATTAGATGTATGCATGAAAGCTTCAATCAAATTCAGTTTCATTATGTTCATTAGATTTTGCTTTATGGACAACAGTATGACTGGATGTTAAGGAACTACTGTAGAGGACAGACGGTTAATTATGGAAAAGTCTTGCCTCTGGTAGATCCTTCCTGCTAGTAGAAACCTGGCTTACTATCAGATAGAGCCATTCTCTCGCTGTTTGTTTTACCACCAAAGAAAAATGCCAGTGAGCCACCATGCTTCTCTTGCTTCAGAACAGTGAGGATCAAGGCTTGTTATACAGACCTTGTTTGCAAAGAAAATGTACTGATTTCGAGTATTAATGTTAATTATTATTAACATAGGCCAAATGAATGATTTTACTGCCTAATTTGCTCTTACCTGGCAGGAGAAAAATTTCAAGTGTGGCTTCACATGTATATGTGAAGCTCTCCAGTGACAGCCTTGACAGAAACAGCAGCACTGAGAGATAATGCAGCATATGTGATTGAGGAGGTTAAAACCAAGTCAAGTCATTATATAATGAGCCAACTATTTTTCAGGATAGGATTCAGAGGCAGAAAAACAAAAAAAGAGGGGATGCTTTAAAATTGAATTTTCTATGCCATCTTAATTTATCTTATTTTGAAAGGGTGGGGAATCAGTTATCACTGCATGCAAGGGTAAAGGGGAGATAAATTATTCTCTCTCCTTGGCTGAACGCCCACAGTTGACTGAAAGCATCACATCCACAAAGAAAAACATTAAGAATTACCAGGACACTCCTGATCATTAAGTGCTTTGTTAGGGCTCATACTGAATTATTCCTTCACACTGTGGGAGGATTAATTTAGAGGGAAAACAACCTAAGAATCTGTCGAAATACTGCAATACCTTGTCAGAAAATAAAATAAAATGAACCACTGCATCATTACTTCTCAGCACTGATTGCACCCTTACTGCTGAAAACAAACCTTAACAAGAGATTGTCAAGACCTGTCTCACTGCAAGAAGTACTAGATGAGAATCAGAGAGCACCAACAAGGGAAAACGCTACCCAGGGAGGCAGAAGAGCATTTTGGGGACACTGTGCAATCACACTGGTTCAGCACTAGGAGAAAGCTACTTTCCGTGCCACTTACAGTTACGCTAACAAACACTGCCAAGAAAGCTATAGCAAAACAGTGACTAAAACCATGGTCAAGCACACCCTGCAGTGAGGTCAAAGTACTGCTGGCCCTCGGAAATAATTTAACACCTTCAAGATTCTCTCATCTAGGAGCACTATCCTTTTCTCATCATTGCTCTTCAGTGCTCCTTTTTGGCTTAGCTCACATTAACAGCCTTTCTTATGGTAACTCATACTACTCTGTTCCTGTAAAGCTTACTCAAAAGACAAGAATGCAATATCTAAACTGAAAAAAAAAAAAAAAAAAGAAAAAGAAAAAAAGAGATTAACTATACAGAAAATACCCATTGCATAGATCCAGTATGAATAGGACAAGAAACAGGAAGCAGCCAAAGGCACAGTATGGGGTCTGTCAGGTCTTCAGCCCCACAGTCGTCCAAAGGCACAGCAAGGCATGTATCTATGATTCAGATTAGTTCATTTGGGTTTTGTTTGTTTTATGGATGTCCATGCAGACTTCAAGAAGTGAAATTATTTGCAACTGCAACATGCACAGCTCACTTCCAAGAATGCTACATGCTGCCATGCCTTCAGCTTGTGGAAGAAGTGCTTTCAGGTCAGTAAGTAATAGAGGTTGAAATTGCAACAGATTACCTCATTAAAATTTTACAACAAGTGTTAAGAAAGGCAGCAGAGACTTGAAAATGAGAACATGATCCCACTGACCCCATTCCTTCTCTCTTCTCTGCAAATATCCTTGTTTCCTTTAGACTACCAAAAACATTCCAGTGCAGTTTATCTACCCTATATGAGTTATCATTTTTCAGTTTTCCATTAAAAGAACAAACTACAATTTCACATGAAAAAAAAATAAAAATACTAGGGCTTAACAGCAAGAGTACTCCTTCTCTTGCAGGTTTTCTTTGGACTGTTGTTTTTTTGATTTTTGGGTTTTTTATAAGCCTACACTGCTTGCTGTTTTTACATCTATATGTTCTTCATGTTGTCTATATCATAAATGCTTTATAAGCACGGCTTAGATACTGCAACTGCTACACAGACAACTTACACAACTCATCTGGCTTCCTAGCATCTGGTATATGGTGCTCAGTTGGCCGTTGTCTAAGGAAGGACAAAATTAGCAACAAATCTATCTCAGGGAGCCAGGGGTTGTTTTCTCTGTATTATTCAAGCAACATAACCTGATACACTTACAACTTCTCATGCAGTACAATCTGTGTATTATTATAGAATGGCCAGGGTTGAAAAGGAACACAATGATCATTTACTTTCAACCCCCCTGCTATGTACAGGGCTGCCAACCATTAGACCAGGCTGCCCAGAGCCACATCCAGCCTGGCCTTGAATGCCTCCAGGAATAGGGCATCGACAGCCTCTTTGGGCAACCTGTTCCAGTGTGTGTCATCATCCTCTGGGTGAAAAACTTCTTCCTAATATCTAAACCTCCCTGTCCCAGTTGCATCTTGTGAATTGTTTACTTCTCAGGTTACCTAGAATTCAGGGTCTAATTTTTCTACTCTGCAATTAGGGAGTTACTGCATGGTGCTGAAGTGGAATTTGACTTAATGCTTTCTTATTTGGAAAGGAAGGGAAGGAAGAGCTTTACAAACCAGGGCTTTGCAGGTTTAAGAATACATTTTCCATCACACTTACATCAGCTCATTAACACAAACACTTCATATGTTTTTCAAAGAGAATGCTTATATAACCAGCTACATCAGAAGCAAGACATATCTCCTAATTTCAGTAGTTTCAAAACCAGCATTAAGTTGAGCAGAAGCTGGTTTACACGAAGCAGCACACACCAACGGGCTGCAGAAGACCTGAGCCCTTCAACCCAATGGGACATCCCCACAGCTCTAGATAGATAAATATAAAACTGTGAGGAAAATGCTTGTCTAGCCCTTGGCTCACCAGTTAAGGCACAAGGCCACAATACAAGATCCCATCCAAAGCTCTGATAATGCTAAGCCCCACATCCAAACCACCCCAAGAACTCATCACTTGGATTTTCACTGAGTAACACTGGAGGTGGTACAGTATAACCAACTGTACAGGAGTTTACTATGACTTTTACTACAACCCTGGTGATTTGCTTTTCCATAAGAGCATGACAGGCTTTCTGCAGCACTATCAGCAGATCTCACCAAGTGCCAGACAGCCTTAGGTAAAAATAGGTGCAGGGTGACTGGAGGCCAATGTAATGAACTGCACTGCAGCAGCTGCTCCCTTCCACGCTGTATTAAGTATTAATATAAATAGTTTAGATTCAGTGCTCCTATTTTAATAAACAACCAAAATATAAACATGCATGAAGGTCTTCACAGTCTACAGGAGAGACTGCAGTATCCCTTGCCAGAGGGCAAGATGCACCACAGTTTATGCAAGGAGACTGGGAGCAAGCCCCCACAGCAGGTGAGCAGAAACAAAACCCCAGCTTTTGGGGGGAATATATTGATTGCACTCTGGCCAGTGGAGCATTCCCTGCTCGGAGCTGTTGTTAAAAAAGAAGACAAATCAGTTACCTGGTGTCAACACTCTGGAATCTCTCTTTGAAAAAGAGAAATAGCTCCTGTGTTAAGCTTCTTTTAGATGCACATTATTTATTGCACATTCATTTTCCACAAAGTGAAAGCACAGGAGAATGACATCAAACCTGGAGTCCACCAAATTCTCAAGTAAAGATGACTACACTGGGGCCCCAGTTAGCAGCAGCCACATTTTTGGTGAGTCTGCTGACTGCAGCTGGAGATAGGCATCAGCATGGGAAACTGATCAGAAAGCAGCAAGCAAAGGGCAGAGGATGTCTCAGATGGAGAGTCTGGCTCATGAAAGCCATCAATTTCATCTCTCTAATGGGGGTTGGTGAACAGATTGAAGAAGGGATTCTCATATGCACATACAGCACCCTAGTAGGTGTATTGCTTTACTCTCAGAAAAGCATAGTTTAGTTAGAAACTGACAAGGAACTGATTTCCCCATAGATCACAACACAACACGAGTTTGGGCCTCCTTGGGCTCCTGACAAATGCCACGTCCCCATTTGAACAGAAAGTAGACTCCCGTGGCTGAGCTGCAGGCAAGCACATTTTACATTTAATGGTCTTCTTCACCAGCTTGCTGCAATTCTAATTAAAGCAACAGGGCTGCTCCTCTGAGAGGCACGTGCTGAATGCTATCACAGAGCTCCTGAGATAAGGGAAGCCTCGGCAAAGGCTAATGACAGCATTAATTTGACTTTTTCTGTTAAATAAAGAACAGGTCATTAAAATCTTAAACAGGTGGCAGGCTTGGCAGCTCTACGGCATGTGGGCTCTAGACAGATTTATCTTGTCTTTCATTTTAAAACATTTACGTGAACGTATTTGCTGAGATAAATTATCTTGTTCACAACAGCATCCCATTCAAGGCTGCTGCTATAACTGTTAAACATTGATCAAATTACGTTGTAAAAATGTTAGCATCCATTCTGACAATTGTCATCTCACATTTATAACTTTGGGACTCTCCTCATTAGTTGCCAATTGCAATTGTGGTAATTCTACGCCAGCATCACCAAGGAAATACAGAAAAGCTGCAGAACAGCTCACTCAGTGCAGCCAGACTCAACACACATTGAACACATTACGAAACTATTCCAGTGCTGAGAGCCTTAAGAAGAGTTTCTATCCATGATCACTTCACTATAAGCTTTCTTTCTTTCTCTTAAAGGAGAGATGAAGATGAACTGCTGAGATATTATTCTCCTCCAGGGGATCAAGTAGATGTTCATCTTCAAATGCACATTTGTACTGAAATTTAATGACCTCCCCCCTGAATGGAAGATAAAGGCTTGTGCTCCCATCTATGCAAAGATTTTAAAAGCACTAAGAAAAGCTTAGAATAAAGAAAATGACTTCCAAACAAACTAATTTATCATCTAGGAAAACCAATCAAAGTGTCAAGCACTCCTGTGTGATGCTTGGTACACAGTCCTGCTGGCTGAGTTTCAATGCATTTTTAACTGACACAGCTGCTTGGTAGCAAATATTCAAGACATAGCTGGTCAAGAGGCTTTTAAATCTGCCAGTCAAATGAGTGACAGCCACCATCCACCTCATGGGATTCTTGTCTCTATTATTAAATGGAGACAGCCACAATATCTGCCTCAAGGGTGGGGCACAGTCTCATGTACAGACACTGGAAGGATTTTTAGGTTTCTGCTGCCCACTATTATTAGTACCATGCCAGCATCAGGAGAGTTTCAGCCTGTCCAAGTCATCACTGTTCTGTGCAATGAATTTACAACAAAGAGACATTTGATAGGATGAGAGGTAACAGCCTCAAATTGCACGAGGGGAAGGAGGTTCAGGTTGGATATTAAGAAACATTTATTCTCTGAAAAGCCCTGACAGCTGCCCCTGGTTTCAGCTATGACAGCAGGACAGCACCAACCCAATAGCCAATCCTACCCTCCTCCAGGATGCAGTTTTGCCATGCATTGCTGTGCTATCGCCATCTCTCCTAGGTGTGTCTAGTTCCAAGAGCCGGTGGACTTAGAGTCATAGAATAGCTTGGGTTGGAAAGGACCTCAAAGATCATCTAGTTCCAACAATTGGGCCTCAGTGGGCTTCATTCCTCGCTTTTGTCACATTCCCACACTGCCGACTGCTCAAGCTTGAGAGGGAGACATTTTCCAACTGGCAGCTGAGGAGTAAAGAGGATTTCAAGAATGCAGCTTGAGGTCATTCAGCCAGCATCCACCACACAAGCCACTGCCTGGCAGAGAACTAGCAAAGCCTCTCTGTAGCAGCAAGGGTGTTGTACACGCTGCTCGCTCAGCTGCAAATACTGCTTTCATCCCCAAGGTAATGGACTTAAAGGAGGCTATTCTTAAGCACTAATAGGCTAAAAGAACTCAATTATTTTCATTTAAATACTAACGAGGCTCTCCTGTGAGTTATTCATTTTGTTACATGAGGAGCCAGGCAGCACTTGTACCGGGTCCAAGTAAATAAATGGAAGGGAGACAAAAGTCACCATGATGAACATTTATAATGGACACAGACCACCTACAGTGTTGAAATTCCCTTCAAACAGGAAAGGAAAGCCATCATTAAAAAGCCTACCACAACACAGAGTAGCGTGCAAGGGTCAAGATGTAGACAAAAGCAATTATCACTTAACTGCTTAGCATCGCTAACAGTTTAGGAACTGTTACAGCATTTTCATCATTTAGTAAAGCGTTCTCTATCCTAAACTCCAAGCCACCCACTGCTGACCTGATATCATGATTAGTTAATGCACAAGAACTCCCTCCTGACAAGATCAAGCGATTATAAGAGATTACAAGGACCAGGCCCAGTTATCAGCTTGTCACCCTTCTCACCTTGCATTGAGAGGGAGGTTTTGTGAAGCTGCCTGCCTTCCATACTGGCTACAAGAAACTCATTGCCACAAGCATCCCATCACACACATACTTCTAAGGGTTCTGCAAACGCTGGAAGGCAAGAATACTTTTGTAACAAAGGCAAGGATCTGACACTGCCAGTTTTCCTCACCTATTCAGTTTACGTAGCACTGTGAGAGGACTGACACAGCCAAGTCAGTCACTCACCTTCCCCTAACACAGCAGGCTCACCCCAAGCAGACAGAGGTGCTGCCCCAGACTCATCAAATGAGAAGGAACTGAATTAATCCCAGCACCATTATGCAATTCCCACAGATGCCAGCTCTTAAGAAACACTTAAAATGATGCCCTACACACAAATACTTCACATCCATACTATCTGCTCCCTGTTATTCCATTTACTGTAAATTTAGGAATAAGATAGATGCCATTTTACTTACTCTTAAGATGATTACAGCTCTCCTCACATCACACCCAGCAGCCACAGCACAGCTCCCAGACACCCTGCTATGGCAGACAGCGTTATCCCACAGCACAGCCCTATTTCCCACTTCTGACAAGCTTTCACACACCTACTGACCACAGCAAAGACAACACCTAATATTTTTGGAGAGTAGATGTCTCTGCCATGAGAGCATCTCAAGAAGGGAACTGCACAGTAGCTACACTGCTCATCCAGGACAGGGCAAGGACATGGACCTCACACAGCTGAGGAAAATGAGTTGGAAAGGCAAATAACAAGCACCTGTACCTCCCTATACACAATTGTTGCCACCTGCACTCAGCTCTGCTCCTGCTGCTCTCAGCACATAGTCTCTTTACCAGTGCACAGCCAGCTAGGCTGACATTCCCCATGCAGATTCCATCTCCACATCAATATGACCCAAGCTGTACCCTTTCTGCTCCCAAGAAATCCCCAGATTTCTGCTATTTTATCACAGGCACTCTGCCTTGCACACACTGCTGCTGGGGACCAATCTCTGTCATTACAACCTTTTTTTAGCTGTCGTTGTCCAGCATAACAAATAACTAAAGTTGTTCTTCAGAACTTACCCAGCTTTTGTGCCAGGCAAGACATTCCCAGCCACTCACCTGGAGAGCCCTGGGGACACGCTGCTGGTTCCCCACTTGGCAAGGGACATCATGGTCTATTTTAAGTCATGCCATGCTTCCAGGAGCCTGGAGAAGTATTTACCCACCTGCAACCAACTTTTTCTGTTTAAATTAATTTAAAAAAATCCAGTTCCTACTTCTGTAAAGGGGCTTAAAGTGTTTTTCACTAATATAACAATCGCTGTTGCAAATAAAGTAATCAAAAGTGACTGCAGCGTTTTTTATTTATTTATTTTTTAACAAGTCACCACCACCCAGAAAAAGAAACCAGAAATGTTAGCTGTTTTAGCAGACACAGACCAAGGTATTTGTATCCATTAGGAAAATGAGTGTAATACATTTAGTACCTAGAGTCAGTGAAGTGATGGAACATCAGTCATCTCCCAGGAAAAACAAAGAACTACATATATTCCTCACAATCCCCTCTGGGCCATGCTGTGCTTATGTTTCTCATTTGCACACAACAGCAGTAAGCCTAAGACTTCCTTAGGTTGCCTTTCCCTGCTTGCCACAGATTCACACTGCTGTCAGCACCTCCAGTTTCTTAATCTACAGTCCCCTAGACACTGTCAAGCACTTTTTCATCCCAACAATCATGACACACATGTGAGAAGCCTGCACACGCACTTATCCAGTAACCTCACAGCTTAGGCATCTCGTTTGCTTTCACTGCAAACCAGCAAGACCAAAGCACAGAACTATAGAAGCACAGAATGGATTGGGTTAAAAAGGGCCTTAAAGCCTACTCAGTCTCAACTAGCTGTGGGCTAATTGTCACCCACCAGACTGAGCTGTCCTGGCTTTGAAATCCTCCAAGGATGGGGCATTCTCTGCCTGCTGCCCAGAACTGCACTAAAATTTCCAGATCTCCTCCAGACTCTGCACCTCAAATGGTTTATCCCAGAAACTTAAGTTTTCTTGACAAGAGCCCGTAGAAATGCACTGAATTTAACTGGAAAGCAATGCGAGCTAGGGGCTTCAAAGCATCCTGCAGTCACATTGGATGTCAAAAGACTCACCTTGAACTTGCATTAAAATACATAATCTTCAGCTTCAGCACTTTCTTTCTGGATTTTTTAAAGTGTTAGCTCCTCTTTTTGTGAAACTCGCCAAAAAACTGTTTCTTAACCCACCCCCAGCTCAGCTTCACTGCTGCCTGAATCCCAAGCACACCAAAGCTAGCTCTGCATCTCTTCCCAACAGCTCCTTCCACCCTCCTCTAAACCTCACAAAGAAAAGCAGGCATTAATGCTGCCTCTCCCTTCTCCAGGACACAGCTGCAACCCAAGAGCTCTGCATTAGCAGTACCTATGGGCAGGGTTTCCAAATTTCAGAGACAACGGTACCCATTAGGAGATCTCCTCCTGAAATAGTTTAGGTGGAGAAAACACGTCCTTAATGCAATGTCACCTTTAGGTCAGGTGAGACAAGGTCACCTTCCTGTACACATTCTTGTCATCAACTCTTGCAAAGCAGATGGCCTCAGATTTCTACTCAGGACTGCCACACACTGCTACTGGGCACATGGCACCCAAATCATCTGTGCAGGCAGTCAGCAGCCACATCTGCTACTCCACTTTCTCGCTGACTGAACACACAGAGGATCTCAATTTGCAACAATTCTTCTCTAGATAGCATCCACCCTATACAAAAAACCATTATGCTCTTCCTGAATGCTTGTGGCACACTGGGGATCTGCTGGACACAGTTCACAGGAGAATAGTTGATCTTTTTTATTTGCCTTTAGCTAGTTTCATTCTCCAGCAGCTCCTTTGTCTATTGCTGGAATCACCACTGATGGGTAAGAATCATACGTATTGTTTTAACATCTAAGAAATCCTTTGGCATTTTGTTGCTTGGTTGAACATTACTGTTGTATTGTCCAACACCAACCTAAAAGCATCTACACACGGAGACTTGGAGAGCACTCCGCAAAAAAGCCCCTTTGTCCCCATACCATCTGCAGAGCAGATCTTCCCAAGCTCCACTGCAAACTGCCTAAGGTTTAGAAAACAATAGTGGCTACAGTCTTCTATGAAAAAGTTCTGCAAGCCAAACACTGAATTTTATGCCATTTGCAAATGTAGGCTATGTCTCACAAGCTGAGCCAGGCAGAATAATGCAAGAAAATAATTAGCCTCTGAAGAAAACAGAATGTGAAGCACGGTGGTTAACAGATTAATGATCATCTTCACAGCTTCTTAGGTCCACCAAGTTCAGCTCTGCCTCCTTCCACCTCTGTGAAATCCCTACCCTGCTCCCCAGCCACTCATTTTATGTGCTCTTCCCTCCACTTCTTTTTTTTTTTTTTGACCCACAGTACTAACATTTCCCATTCAGGCCTCTCTACCACTTCACCCTCCTTCTTCCTCAGTGCTTACACTTGCCTCTGAACTCCCACAGCAAAACATTCAGGCTCCACATTGGAAAGAGACAGCACAGCTCTGCATGCACGCATAACCCCTCTCATTCTCCCTACTTGTACCCTCTCTCCAAAGAACAGCAGTAAACAAATACTTAGAACATCAGTATTTTCATAGGGATAGAAGTAACTGAGAGAAATCCCAGAGCTGTCATAACATGAAAAGCTGCAACAATTTAACCTAGCAGACCTTCATTCTGCTTAATTTAACACTGCAGAGGAAATACTACTTTATTTAGCATCACTGCTATGATACTTAGCGAATCATAGACAGTGTAAGAATACAGCAGTGGTGTTAGCATAAGCCAAGAGTGGGTGTCTTTGTTTTCCTACTTTGTGTTTGCTTGATGCCAGCTGAATAGCTTAATTAGCCGACCTCACAATGCTGAATTCTCATTTAGACTTGAAATCAGCCCTTGGGGAGCTCAGAGCAGTAGATGTTCTCTTCACTCAGTCAACAGGTTACATCTTCCCAGTGAAGCAAAGGGACGTCAGACTAGTTACTGTTCACTAGGTCAGTCATTACACTAAATAGGTTAAAACAAATGCTGCCTTGCACAGATGTTTTTGAAATCAGGTGAAATCTGTTCCTCACAACCCAACACATCCGTGAGAAACATCATTCAACTCAAAGGGCCATAACACACCAGTCCTAAAACCCTGCCCACTAACCATCTTCAGTGGAAGAAGTGCTGCACAGTAATATTTGGAGACTGTTCTAAAGGGAAAAAAGAGAGTCTGCATCTCCTCCCGCATCTCCTCAGTACAAGGTACAAGAACCCCAGCTGCATCTAGCTGAGAGCATCTCAATTCCTCACCTTACAAAAAGGTGGGTTTTACTCTTACCCTTATACAAGCCAGGAAGAAGAAAGAAATGCAAACATTTCTTCTTAATGTTGCATAATAAAGCACTGAAGATTTATTGCCCTCCGTACCCCTCACCTCAACTCAGGGTAACTTAGGCAAAAATGAAGCAATTAACCAGAAAACTGTAAGCCAAAAACTTGATTAAATCAAAAAGGCTGACACACAGAGGCTCTGTATGTTTTATTTTTCAGTCATATTAGTACCTCTTTTTTCTCAGATAGCACCAGTCATACAAATGACATTATATAAATACAGAAAGAAAATTAAGACACACCTGGAATAACAATCAAACCCAGGAAGTAAAAGGAAAAAGATCTCCTGTCGATCTGAGACTACTTAAATATGACATAAATGTTTTATTGCCTAGACTGTGAATGAAATCTAATGCTTGACTTCTTTTAGACTAACTTGTGAATTCTCATACCAACAACCATACCTTCAGCAGTTCTCTATTACATGCATCTTGCTAAGTCTCATAGCTTCCCTTTGCTGGCAATGGAGCGGAGGACAGAAGAGTTTTGGTAGCGTACAGAAAACCACACACCTCTATTTAAAGGAAATTGAGAGCTTTAGATGAACATCACTTCTCCTCCCCTCGCTTCTTTTGCACCTTGCTGGAGGGGCAGGTGAGAAGACATAGGGCTGAATCACTATCTACAGATGAAAGCCAACACAGCTGAGTAGCCATAGGAGATGAGGCTAAGATCCACAGCCTCCCCTAGTAAATGCCCATACATTAGCCTCATGAAGCATCAGCCTGTTGCTTAAATCACACACTCGTGTCTGTTTCCCATCACCTGCTTGACAGACACATTGCAGTAACGCTCAGTTCACATTGGTAGGCTTCCAAAACTCATGCCTGTGTCAATGGAAGTCCTCAGTACTGCTTAATCGCTTGTGGCCATTATTCAGAAGTTAAAAGCATTTGCTTTTTCTTGGAGACGCTACAGTTACTCAGAGCAGGAGCCCTTTGTGGGCAGTTGCAGAGGCAATGAAGGATTTTAATGAGTTTTATTCTGCAGCCCAAGCAGTAACAGAGAGCACTTTTGTTAGTTCAACTTTTGTGGCTCTGTGTCTGCTAAAAAGGATGTCCCTCCAGCACTGGACATTAATTTTAGCTGCTTCTGTTAGCATTCAGCCCTCAGCCCCTGCTGCCAACACAAACACCACCTGGGATGGCCACTCTCAGGAATTTGTTCTGTGTGAAGGGATTTGAAACGTGTCTCAGCTAGTAAGGGTAGCAAGTGGCAACACTAAGGCCCTGAGAAGCAACACATTCAGGAAGCCTTTTTCTTCCCCCCAACAGCACGGATGTTATACAGTGTACCTTGATTCACTGTTTTAATGTGCTTGAGTTTGCATAGTACCCAGCTCACTTTTCATCATGTACACTCACAAGAGCATTTACACATCTAAGCTGCACAAGTCTGAGATCAGAAGATGTGAACAAACGATACTAAGAAGTTCTCTAGAATCAGTCCTTGGTTACTACAGCAACAGATGTAAGAAAATGAACGAGTACCAAGAATTCCTTGAAATATGGTGTGCATTAGATAACACAGCACAAATTAAACTGTACATCTTGAGCTCACTAAGTTAGAAGCTAACTATACCAGCTCCAGGTTAGAAGCTGACCAAATGTCCCTGAATCTGATCGGGCAGGTTTCAAAACACATTATGAGTCATTATCTTAAGTGTCCTTCTTAGTGAAGATCACATGCTTCTTCCACTACTCTTCTCCTAGCAGCTGGAACTTCTAGAGCAGATCACTGGTGTCCTAATGAATGATAGAAGGCACACAATGTACAGGAGCTTGTAATAACCACTGCACAATTAGCAATTTAGACCAGCTATCTTTCAGAAGAGAAGTTGGTGGTAACAAGATAATCAGCAACAACCACCACAGCATAAGCTCAGGTGTACTTTTAACTAGCAGAAGTCATGAGCCCTCCTTACTCCTCCCCACACAACCCCATTAACCTGTTAAATACACACTCCTTAGCATCCACCAGAAGAGCACTTGTCATCCAGCAGGCAGCAGAGTGAAGTGGAAAGAGGAAAAACTCCATCCTCCTTCTGCTGCAGACCCTGCCACTTGGTAGAGGCCAAGATGATACATGCAAGACTAGATAGGCAGTTAGATGGGCCAGCTCCCCAAAACCTGACCCCAGTAGGAAACAGCAGCTTTGCCCCAGCTTGCCCATGAAATGTACTGAAGCACACAAAGGTTTAATTTTGCTTCAGAACTCAGGATTTTGCACCCCGTTGCAAGCCAGAATAGCAGGGCAGTGCAGTGAACATTTGGGGTAAGCAGACGCATTGGCCACCCAGAACTGAAACGGGGCAGTTGGCTTGTTTACATGTTATTCAAGTGCCTCTCTTTCCCAATCTAGCAGCAGCTGCCAGCTAAGTCTAACTACACAGTTTGTACAACACATGGTAGCACACTTGGGAGCTTCAGCTCTGAATGCACACGTGGGCCACTGGTGCTATCATTCTCTAATGTTGCTAGGAGGGCGTTAGTTTTGCTCTATTCTAAAAGTACTTTCTAAAAACTAATTTTCCAGCTTGGACTAAGTGAAGATACATAAGTTTGGAAACATGTATCTGGTTCCCCAAATGGCTGTGGAAAAGGAACTGGAGCTGCAGTGCTCACACAAGCAGGCAGACATCTTTTCATTATTCTCCTGACTATCAGAATTTTGTTGGAACAGCAAAAATATGCTAAAAGCAAGATGCACAAAGAAGGCTGATGAAAGAGAAGTACTCACCAGCTTTTAAGTAACAGAGTAAAAGACAGCTCTACATAGAGTACAGGACTGAATGCTCCTTGCGTTGCACTCAACCCTATAAAACATCTTCAAGCAAGAAGTGAATTTCTATCAGCACCATCTAGGGCAAAGCACTGAGCAAGAACTGCCTGAATTTGGCACAGGATATTGTACCTCTGTGCAGCACTTATTAGCGACACTCCTCTAACAGGGCTTATTGCTGAATGAGACACCTTTTCCTCCCTGTTAAAGTTTTTAAGACTCCTACTGGGCCAAACCTGAGGCCTCCAGAGATTTTTCAAAGCAATAAAACAGAACAAAGAACAACTACTGAAAAGTTTAGCTCCACATTTTTGGTCTGAAATAAGCAGAAGAAGGGATCAAAGCTGGAATCTGATCACCTCCAAGCTGAGCAACTCAGTGAATGGGTTTGTGGATACTTGTCTCAGGCCAAGCACAGAAACTAAATCTTGCAGATGTGAGAAACCTTTCCCAACTAAGAGTTGTGGCATCAGAAATGCCCCGGTTTCAAAATACACAATCTCACCACACTAAACTCTTCTGTACGATATTCCCATGAGTATCTACTGACAAGAATACATTACACCTTTAATCGCATTGATTCAGTTCATTGTGGTGAAAAGAAGCATGTGACCAAATAAATTGCTGAAACCTGAAGCAATAAGAGACCTATAAACTTTAAGGCAGACAGGTATTAGAAATGGCAGAACTCTCTACTAAGACTTATCCTCCAACAGCCACCTCTGCATTCCTAAAGTTTCACTGCCAAGAGCCTGCTATAGTAATAAGCCTGTGAAGCCATTCCCAGGAAACACAGTAAAGACCCCAAGCAGTTTTGGAGCTCTTATTTCACTTTCAACATTGAACTGCCAATATGGCCATTTGCAGTGTGAAAGGGACCACTGTTTAGGTAGCTTTACCAGCTGCCGTGCCAGGTCAGACCTGGTTTTCCCAAGCAGAAAACAAGCACAGGAATACAGGAGATTCTGCCACTCAGATCACATAGAATGCAACTTTTCTCACCTAATCTGAAAATCGTTTAGTCATAGTGTTAAGAAGTTAATTTCTTGATTTAAAACTTGAGGGATCCTGTGACCACTGAATGGAGACCAAGAATGATGAGAAAGGAGAAAAATGCACTTGCCCTAAATAGAAAGATGTGTTACATAGAGGTTTCTCTTCCTTCAATTAAGTGTTTCAAAGGAAAAATCATCAGGAACACATGGCTAACCCAAAATCTGTTTCAAGTTTGCCTAACACATACAAAACTGAAATGAGCAACACCTTTCTGCAAAGTTAAAAGCAGTGAAGGAAAAGGAAATATGGGAGAGTTCATGCTCCGGACAACAGAATAGTGATGGTATAAAAGGAACAACGAGGTGGTGGCTGCACAAAGCCCAGTATTAGCAGCTGCTCTGCTGCAACCTGCAGCACAATGAACAATAAGTTGTTCATGGGTGGAACACACTAGAATAGGGGCAGAGCCAGTTAGAATAAGACCTATTCAGACATCTGAAAATTGAGTCCCTGTCTGATCTTTACTTTGTATTTTAGGCAAAACTCAGCAAAGCCAACTGGCAGTCTTTGGTCAGAACTACTTCAGAGCATGTTACAGGCATGTTGGCAGCCAACCTTACTTGTGCAGAACACCAGGTCACCTGGCTTTTTTAAAAGCCTCATATTTAGGATTCAACTGGATCTCCTTGCCCTCCATTCCATTCATGCCCTTAGTTTCCTCTTAAGAGATGGCAGGAGGTCTTTGAGCAAGGCACACAAAGCCAACCAAGCATGCTGAGGTGTTGCTCCACATCATCCTCCCCAGTCACAACCAGAGGAGCTGCAGCTATGCTCCAAGCAGTGTCTATGGGGAAATGTTCTGCCTGCTGTGCTGCTCTTCATATTTACACAAAAGCTGGATCCTGTGTATTCCCATTGACAGGGATCACAGTAAATAAAACTCTCCTTCTCCTTACGGGAAATTCTCTAGATAACAAGCACGGACAGTCATTTATTGCGATGCAACTCTAAAATGTACATACAAGTAAGTTTTCCCATATGCCTAGAAATTTTATCCGTTCCTTTTTTACTTGTAAAAAAAAAAAGCATAATGTTCAATCTTTCATCATATCCAGTACTCACAGGTTTCCCTTATGGGCAGACTCATTTTAGATTCCTGTAATTATCATATTAATTTCTATCTAATACATTCACTAGAAGCTTTAAAAAAATGCAGCGAAATTTGTTGGCTGCTTCCTATTAATGCCATTAAATGGAATATGCTGCCAATTTTTCTTTCCTCCACATAAATTGGATTAGATGAAAAGCACATACTTTGCTGGAAAGCAGTACTTTAAAGTATTCTGTTTGTACATCAGAGAGAATCTTTCCCTTACAGACAGATGGTGGTTACCTGTACTTAAGATTCCAGCAGCCAGTTATTCAATTTCAATTAAAGACTGACTCACAAGAATCACAGAATTGTTAAGGTTGGAAGAGACCACTAAGATCACCAAGTCCAACCCCAACCCATCCCCACTAACCACATCCCTCAGTGCCACATCCCCATGGCTCTTGAACACCTCCAGGGATATTGACTCCATCTCTTTTTATCTAGAGGACAAAAACTAAAAGCCAAGAAGTTCAAGGTGGTATATAAGCTGAATAAGGTTAACATCAATTTCCAGGCATACACCACATTTTTCTAGGAAGTCATTTTGCAGATCTTTAAGATCTCTTCACACCTCAAATTCAAGTCCATAAACACACAGGCCGCTGCTGCAGACTGGCAGCTAAACAGGTGCCTAAGCCACAAATGCAGTCTAGACCAGGCAAACTTGCCTATTCTCATTCATTTAGACACATATCCGTGATGCTCCATCCATATAGGTTTGCTTCCAGAAACTCACTTCCTCAACTAAGACTGAAAGCTACAACAAGAAAGTAACACCTGGAAGCTCCCTGCTGTTATTCTCAAACCACAGAAGTTAACTGTGGGCAGAAGGGAAAGCGAGAAATACATTTTCATTAGCTGCACATAAACAACAGCTGTACTATGGGGATACTAAATGCTGATTTTTTCAGCCACCCACATGTCAAGCTGGATAGCTGATCTTTAGATCTAGCTTAATATTGGCTTCCTAAAGCACAACAGGCTGTCAGAAAAAAGGTGACTAACAGAGGCAGCAGGTGAAAACCAACAAGGTAAAATCCTGTGTCATCTCCAGGAGGCAAAAATTATATGGAATAATCATTGATATCACGTGCTCATATGTTATGGGCTCACTCACTTCTTTATTTTGTCTCCTGCAACTAACTAGATCTATTACTACCCATACCTGCATCTTCAGTAAGCATATCTGCCATCTCTGTCAGATCTTATAAGATATTTCATGGATATCAGAGCAAAAGACAGCTGCTGTTCCTATCAATAAAATATTTCAGGGATGAGATTGTGTTTGATGATAATAGGGAATCAATGAAAAGTCACTGACTTTGACTGTAATAGATGTGTACTGTTTTTTTTCCCCTCTGCTTTCTTGCACAAGCACTGTGTGCCTGTAGGCAGCTGATACAGATTGACAGAGAGTTTACATCACACTCAGATAGTTTTAGGCTTCAGTTTAACAGTCTGATACCAAAGTGCTAGTCAGTGTACATACATACTTCAGTAAATATGTTGTGGCTGCTTGCAATACTGACAGCATGTTACAGAAAGTCAACAGTATTTACTGGTAGTTTATATCTAAACAGATATTATTTGTTCTGTTTACTCCTGTCATACAGTCACTCTTAAATTAAAATCTGACATCTCATTTTTCTCAAATTCAGTTCCATTCACATCTCCATCACTTCCAAGCATACAAACAACACTGTGTAATTTGTAGCAGCACAGACTGGACAAAACCCAAGCCCCAAAACACAGAGCAGACTGGTTCTCAACCACCTACTGAATTTACACCATAAACTGCAATCTGCATTTCCCAAATTTGCATTAGGGCTAGGAAAATAAACTCACTGGTTCACTGTCCACTCCCATTTAAGTTCTCCTACCTTCTGTAAAAGCATACACTATTTCTGAAGATGAGGAACTATAGCTCTCTGCCTGCTTCCAAGCACAACTAGCCAATATGCAAAAGCCTAATTTCAATTCAGTTTGGGGGGAAAAAATAAAACAAAAAAATCATACACCTTATGAAGTCTCTTCCATTTTCTATTACGTTATTGTCTAAATGAATCATATCTAGTAATGAATAAAGTATTATTTAACCTGAACACAACACCAATAGTACGCTGCTAGTATAATGACATAACACTGCTCTCTACCTCCTAACTATATCTTCGTACACTGGAAATCGATCCTGTCATTTGACTTCTTCACTTTAGCTCTCTGCTGAAGGCACGCAGTAATTCTTACTGAACTGAATACAGCAGATCCTTCTACGTACTTAGAGGGAAAAAGCACTTCCATACATGGTATTAAACTTGGGATATATTTCAGCAACCAATACTTGCGCTATTTGAGAAACTGACTAAACATTATTTGGGTTGGTCCATTCATTTTCCAGGCCTACCAGATACAAAACTATTTATCTGTAGGCATCTTTATAAACTACTTTACACTGATGTGGTAAACTCGAGCAAACTCTTACCTACTGATATCAACCACTACCAAACTTATCAAAGAAATCAGAAGGTCAGAATATCTACTTCCATCTCACAAAAGGGATGAAGTAAAGTGATAGCGTCTTCTGAAGTCAATTCTGAAGTAATGGCAAAGAGATTAAAACATTTTGCTCCACAGTGCTGTATAATGCTCCGTGCAACAGAGCACTGTATCAACTCTCAAAAAGCATCAATGCCCACACATGCAAACATGCTGCCAGATGTCAGCACTAGGAAGAAGAGCTGTACTTCCCAAAATCTGGCTCATAACCACTTTAGTTTTGATGGTTGCTTTTCCAGCTCTTGATCATCAGAATTATAAGAATTGCATTCACTTCCCAGAAATTATTAGTTACTTCACAAAACCTTCACACGAACATATAACGAGTAAATTTGCCATAGATTTAGTTAACCTATGCTGTATGGCAGTTTTTAAGAGAGAAACAGTCACCAAGGCTGTCATGTAAAAATGATGCTTTGAAAGCAGCATAAACAAGTACTTACTTTGGGAACAATTAACTCAGGACTGAATATTTTCTTAACGTGTGCACCATAATGCATGCCATAAGCTTGACAAATTGCTACGGCCTTTACCACATAGGAAGCTGGATTAATGGATTCTACATCTCAAGTCACTGTTAAAATTCACATAAACGTAAACCATCAAAAATGTAATAGACATCAAAGATATGAGTGTGATATATATTCAAATATCTGCACAGACATAACTCACAGAGCATTTTCTAAAGTCACAGATGGGGATGATCAACAACTACAACTACCACACTCCTGAAGGTGCTAGCACAAGATTCTTCAACTTATTATCAGAGGGGCTCAGACTTGCTCTCAGCTAAGAGGCAGAAGTTATTTACTCTGCTCATATGGCACTCTAGAGATAGACAGTCCTAAAGCATGCCTGTCAAAAAGCTAAATAGATAAGAAAGTAGATGAACATTAAGAAGCTGTAAATTACCACTGCAGAACCAGGCAGCAAACAGAAGTCTAATCTACATTACAGATGGCAAGGTATCCAGGCTACAGTCTTAGGGGACTTCCTATCCGTAAAGACACAAAGTAGAAATACTCCAATATTTTAAATAGCAAAAAAGTACCCAGGGCCTTTAAAAAGACAGTTTATTCATCTGCCTCAGGTAAGTACATCAGACTGACTTTCTTTCACTTGACCTTCATTTGGACTACTCTCACTTAAAAATGCTGCAATGAGAAAACCTGACTGGGAAAAGGAAACTTTAGAGATGGTACAGGAACCACATAACTGCCAAGGCCTGACTCAGTTCTGCATTCACAGTAAACAAAATCCCAAGTTTTACAGAGTCCATGACAGAGAGAGGGAAAGGTTTCTTAAAATGTGAGACACTTAACTTAGGACTGTCACTTACCAGTGGCTTGATTTCATCTTCATCTTTGAAATAATAAAGCTGGTCCCCCTTGAGAACAAACCAACGCGTGTGCCAGGTCTTGACGAAGCCTCCTTGCTTTCGCAGCCATCCACACTTGATGGTGCCGTGCCGCCCTTGGCTTACCAGGGGCATCTCTGCAGAGCCATTGTGTTCGTCCATACTGGATCTGAGCAACTCTCCTGCCCAGAAGAGGAAAAGGGAAAAAAGTCAGATCACAAGTCAAGCAGTAACCTGTTCCTCTCAACAGAACTGGAAAACAGTCAAGCAAGCCCTGATTGGCATCCATCAGCTGAGCTAGTACTACTCACCTACAGGAAACTGTAATAATGATGAAATGAGTTGTTAAAAAAAAAAAAAAAAGAGAAAAAGAAACGGGAAAGAAGCAAAAGATTTTTTCAGCTAGTGTAAGATATCTTTGTTAGCACTGAGGAAAACATCAGTTTTCTTCTCATTGTTGGTACTACTGGATTATGGGCAGTAAGAAGCAATGAATTTACAGTACATCTTTGCACTAAGGAAGGCAGGATGCTTCCGACCACCCATTCCCCATTCAGCATTATCTGAGATCTCTACCAGACAATCCAGCTTTTTTTTTAGTCTTAGTGTACTGTTAAGGAAACCAGGTTCCCTTGAACGACGAGCAGGATTCTGACCAAAGTCACGACCAACTGACCACTTAGGTGAAAGGCTTTTTTCTATTTCATTCCACAAACACATTGTACTGGTGCTGACATCAGTACACAAGCTAAATACCTGTATTTTAGCTAGACAAGCAAAGTGTTAATTGACCTGTATCTCCTTGCTGATAAGATATACCAAACTATTTCTGTATACTAAAATAAATGAGGTGCGGGACAGACAACATTCTACATTGAGTTATCACATGTGGGAGTACGATTTCCTTTAAACAAATGTGATATCCTATCCTTCAACACTTTCTGTACAAGCGTTCACATTATTTCTTTTATCAGTGATCTAATTCTCTTCAGCAGCTAGTTCCAGACACCCAACACATTTTTGACACAAATTATTATATTTAGACATGAGACTTAAGTTCATTTGTTGCTTTCCGTCTCTCCTTTCAGAGTCTGCCTACTACCAACCAGACTGAATCAGAAATTCCAGCAGCTGGCTCACTTTCACTAGTTGTTTTTACAGCTGCTTCAACACCAAGATCATAAAAACAAACTGCAGTAATATCAGGGTGCTGGCACCGACACAGAGAACAACAAGGTGCAAACAGTATTAAATAGCATATGACAAAGTGTGGAATTATACCAACGTACTCCAAACCTTCTCACTCTCATGAGGTAGAAAACCATACGTTTTCAAGCACTGAATGAGCATATTCCTCATGCACATCTTCTGAACAGGAAATGCAACTTGTACTTTCTGCCAGAGTAAACTATTGTCTTGGCCAGCCTCCAGCTTAGGTAATGACCAGAGCCAAAGAAATCCTATGCGGTCCATTCACTCATGGCTGCCTGTGAGCAACATTCCCAGGCTTGCCTGGACATTGAGAGAGCAAATTAAAATACAAGGATCATTCCAGCCTCAGCCCTTCTCACTGCAATGGCTCAAAGATCAGTATCAGTGCTGACATTCTCCTTGCTAAAGCAGAATGGCTGTGCTGGTGCCACGCACACAGAGAAGGGAAGCATTTCTTCTCAGCTACTGCTTGCTCGATACTTGAAACATGGAATTGGGCAGCTCCCACCAAGTCTCAGCCCTTTGCCAGGAAATCACTGGAAAAAGTCATTAAAACACAACAAATCCAGTTACACTGAATAGTCACAGGACTGTAACAAGATACGTTTGGCAGGAAACCCTGGTTTACTGTATGATCTTATTCTCTCTGAAATTTCTCATGGCCTAGAGAACTCATTTCCAGCACGCAAAGCTGCACCAGCTTTCGCTTCCAGTAACCCATCACCATCCTTGCCATCCACCATACGCTGTACCCCATGTCCTTTGCAGGCCAGGGTCAATCTGGCCCCAAACAAATCAAGGTGAGAAATCCCAGAGCACTGGCCCCAACCACCTCCCCTAGCCCAACACTGTGGCTCTGCTCCCCTTCCTCTCCTGTTGGCAAGCACCACAAGTCTGCATGGAAGTTACTTCTCTGCACCAGAGGCACAGAAAGATACCCTGCAAAAGACTCAGATTTTCCATCAGCAGTAGACTTGTTTTTTTGATGAATAATATCTGCCATCTAAATATACACACATCTGTGTGCCAAAATCATAAAAGTCTTTACGTCACAAGGGTGCTATATACAATTAGATTCCAATATTTCAACGCTTAAATGAGAAATGGCTCATTTTCCAAGCAAAGTCTAATTTTGGGTTCCTTTCTGCTTATTTCCCCTGAGCCACACAACCAAAGTGCCTAAGTTTAAGGTTCTCAGTTTCTTTCAGGTACAGAGCACTGCCTCCAAGCACATGATTTCCTTTTGATTTTTCTTCGTTTGGTCTGGCTGAATAAAAACTTTTTAAGACTGTTGAGTGAAGACATTGTCAGCAGTTATCCTGCACTACATCTGAAGACACCTCAATCTCTGCAGCAATGTGGGACACGTTTGTGAGCAGCTGCTGCAGGAGGCAAAAGATTGTCCTACTTCTTCCTATCAGGGCACTTCAAGTCAGGCACTACTCATCAGTTGCGTACACGAAAGGAAAAAAACATGCCAAAGATGTTAAAAAATACTCAAAGAGAAGAGCTGACATTCCACTAGTGCTTAGCAACCATTTTTACATTGCAAGGAAAGTTTCTCAAGCTCTGTTACAGCAAAGGCAGATCGTGAAGCATTCCTGCCTTGTACTTAATTCAAAAGCTGTGGCCGCGCACTTGCCAGTGGCTCTCCACCAAACGCCTTTGGAACACACATGATGCTTTTATCCAGTAGGCTTCCTGAGACATCTGAGAGCCTTTTATGCTACTGGCAGTAGCAGCCCTGATCACAGACACATCTGGCCGCTCTGAATTCCCCATTCTTATGTTTGTCCTATCAGGGACAGGCTGAAGATATTCTGCTTGAAATAATGCACTTCTAAGGCCCACGTAATTAATACTTATGCAAGACAAAATCATGAAAGCTGTGTCACCAGTCAGATTAGAGAAGGTCTGATCCACAGTCCAGTAAAGCCAATGGAAAACCATCATTTCTCAGTGCATTTGGGGATCAGTCCCAAAACGAAAGAAACAATACTTTTGCCAAGATGCTGAGCTCACTGTCAAATATAACACTTCAGTACTGAGGTTGAATTCAGTATACAAACTCTTCTGTGTATGCAGTTTACCTACACAAATCCAAGCACATTTATAATAAGCACAAATAAAATGGTACTAGAGGACTTTAAAAGACTATTCAAATGCATTCAAATCTTAGCAAACTCCAGTTAATATCAGTTAGCAAATTCTCTTACGATTCTTAGGGAAGCAATGCCTAGAAACATCAATTTCTGCATATGCATATATAACTTCTGTGGCTATGGTGGGTATTGGCTTAGATACACACAGCATAAGCCACATAAATGAGATCTGGACACCAGCAAGCTTCTCTCTATCACCATCCATAGTACCAGCAGCAATATCTGAATCCAGTCACAGAGGGACATCAAATAAACCCACATTACAGGAATCATGTAATGGATCAGAATCTCAGGAAGCTTTTGCCATGTTACATTCAGGACAGTTGTTCCAAGGTTAATTCCTACTGTTTAAATGCAATCTTCAGATAGACAGTATTTATCTTTCCACTGCTATTGCAGCAGCAGAAGGCATAACAAAGCTGTATAGCTAACAGCCCTTTGTCTATTACATTCCTCTGACAACCATAAGCAACTCTGTTCTTTTCACCATAGCTCCTAATCCAGCTGAATATTTCTGAGTTAAGATGGACTCCATCTATAGAAGACTTAGTTAACTGGCACATACTTGCATACAGTTGGTCTGGCTATCTCTTCTCAAGTGCAGGTGGCCTGAAATAATCTGATTTAGCAGCAATTGCAGAGGCCACACCACTAAGAGGAGTTCTGAAAACTTACAGAGGGAGTTGTAAGGATAACACCATCTCTGTCGTGTTTCTCAAGGTTATTTACACACATCATCAGGCTTTTCCTCACTTAGCAGCACACAGCTGTAAGACAAGGCTGATGCTGCTAGCATGACAGAGGAAGTGAAGGTATAATGGAAGCAGAGCAGCAACACTATGGAGAAATTCACACAGCAAGAAATCAGCTATTACTATCTGGAAAAGCAGGCAAAACAATAGACAAGATAGAAAAGAACCTCTGGTAGCTGAAGGGTCAAGTGATGTAAGATGGTCCAGAGAACAGCAGAACAGTTGGCAAGTCTCAGGCTGAAATGCTGAGCAGCTAAAAGGTCAAAGAGCAAGTCAAAGGCAGCATCTGGAAGAGCAAAAAGATCTTCCAGCTCCCAGATGTAACTCCCAACTAATGAGCCACGCTGCCTCCAAGCATCTGACACTGAAAAACCCCAAATCTTGTTTACAGCTTCATACTTTACATAGAGAGAGCGATCACAAGGACAGCTTAAAAACAACATAATTCACACATGCCACTGGTGAATACTTCAGCATTTACAGCATCATCTTACAAAAAGGAACTGATTAAGAGATGGGTCCAAACATGATTTCAGTACATAATCCTTCAAAGTATAAAAAAAAAATTTGGCATTACTCTTTGTTCTCAAAGACTGACGGCCAAAAGCATCTGGGTATAGAAGTCAGCAATCTCTCAGATACTCGGCTGCATGTTCTGGTAAGAAATCCAACACAATTTCCATGCTGACCTTCCACTCTCACAGCAGTTCAGGCCTCCTCTGTTTCTTGTAAAACTGACCAAGAGAATTAAGACATTGCAAATTACATTTGCTAAGTATGCAAGTAGAGGGAAAAAGAAAACAAACTACACAGTTTAGTTTGTTAGCAGCAGCAACCTCCTTCCAGTTCTGCTGCAATTAACTGCTTCCTCAATGCTTTCTGCTCACTTGCTACTTAGCAAAAAGCTGGAGGATGTGTAACTGTAATTCTCCCTTTGCATGAAGGGAATTCTCCACAACTTTGTAGAGAAAAAAATGCCCCTGTAATCACCAGGCCTCTTCTGCGCCTGCACCAGCAGCATCCCAGGGGCAGCTCTAGGGGCAGGTGTGCAGATACATCATGTGCAGCATGCCTACAAGTGAGCATGCTGACATCAGAGAAGCATGAACTGTATGCAGGTAGCAAGCACCCACCCTCTTTTGCAGCATGGTCTCCAGACCACAAATTTGGGCAATTCAGAACCAAAGGCTCAGGCCTGGCACACTCAGGAGTGCAGCCCCTTCCATTCCTACTCGCTTTAGCAAGAGCCAATGTTTATGTTCTCCCTGCATGCCAGCCTCAGCAGGACCTAAACTTAACACAGATTTACTTTTGAGCAGGAATCACTACAGCTCTAATGCTTTTCAGAAATGTTTTATGTAAATGGTAATTGCCTCTGTCACTTGAAAACATTAACCATACCGATGAATTTCCACACTACAGAACTGGAGATAATACAGTCAACATTTTTAAAAGCATGTGTATGTCTTTCCATGGAGAGAGCCAACACAAAATAAGCACCATTACTTTCTAGTTGGTATTTCCATCTTCAGCTCGGGAAAGTATTAATGCATACTTAGAGTTAACATTTCACTTCTTTAAAACCAAATTTGCAGTAGAATCACAGAGTCCAAAATCCCTCATATTTGCAGAAAGCAGTATTGACTCTCATACACTCTAAACTGCTCCAGCCAAAGAAAAAATGATGCTGCAGTGCTACTGCTAATTAAGCCACTGCAGCACTGCCCTTTCTGGTAAAGCTCCCCACTCAGTATCCCCATCTTCATTACCATCTGGACAATGATCTTAGAGCTCTCTTCCAACCTGACCAATTCCATGATTCCTGAGCCAACCTCAGGACA
Organism: Coturnix japonica; assembly: GCF_054131305.1. Lineage (NCBI taxonomy): Eukaryota > Metazoa > Chordata > Aves > Galliformes > Phasianidae > Coturnix > Coturnix japonica. The sequence goes on from NC_140666.1 coordinate 49,719,496, forward strand.
CACAGTTTTGACTCTCAAAGTCAAGCAGTCTGCAAAAGGAAAGGTGGTTGCATTAACCTCCAGACAGACACAGAGGAACACCACCACAAACACAGCAGGCCCTGAATCCGCAGGAATGGACTGAGGACATTCATGTTCATGTAGTTTAATTTGTTCAGCACTTCCTTTAAGAGTGGTGAGCTATCCAGGGGAAATAAGTTCCCCCCTACTGTGAATGACAGCTCATTAACAGCATAAAACAACATTAAGCACGAAGTAGCATGATCTAACTTCTCCTACCAACTCCCTTCACAGCAGGGAGAACCTGTGCTTTGTAAGTCTTGATCTGCACAGCAGAGTATCAGCATGCCCAAGGGGAAGGAGGTTACCAAGCACACACAGAGGGCCTTGCCATTTCACATTGCTGTAGTCAAAGCAACCAGGAACCTACACCGTTGCAGAGCCATTGCGCTCTAGGATTTTTAGCAGCTCTCAGCAGTACGTACATAGCACTGTCTCATCTTTCCCATCTCCTTGGTGGTCACTGTTGAAGAAAAACAGGACCAAGTCAAATTCCCTTCACAGAAAAAATAAGGTTTTCTCACACCTATTACAAGTATCAAATCTGTCAATAAATATTTTTGCAATAAGATCACATTGTTTCCATACCTGTGACCTTGGTGCTATCTGTAACCTGTACCAACGCCATCCTGCACTTCAAAAGCAATGTGTTTATCAGTGGAAAATACCAGCAGAAGAACAGAAAGAAGAAATGCCAGTATAAGGGATTTTGACTCAAACATTTTCATCCTTGTTTCTCACTCTGCATCTGCAACCTGAGCAACACTCTCCAGGCACTGGACTGTGGTAAGCTCATAATTTCAGAGAGAACACAAGAGAAGGAAAGAGTGAAGGCGCACTGATTGTGCACGTGTGGGCATGAAGTTATTTCAGGAGGTAATAAACTCTCCTAGACTAGCAATGGCTGTAAGTACTTCATTAAAAACTTGGACTAATGAAAAGATATTATGTATTACAAAGCAATACGGTCTCACTGATAACAGGTCATTTGCTACCATTTTTTTTATCCTCTGAATACTTCATTACATTTTCATGCAGCCATTCCTCTAAGTTAGAAGGTAAAATATCCTGGTAGCAAGCCTGTAGGAGACAATTCTGCTTATGAAAATTGTCTTGCTTATGCCAGCTTGAGTCATGCCTTACGTAAATTTAAGAAGCAAGTTTGATCAGAACAGATATAAGCTTAAGATTTTTCAGCATATCTTCCAATAGACACAGTGGCTCAAGACTGTCCTTAGTCCTCCATGAATGCAAAATTATATTATTTATGATCCTAATCTACTTCAAGGCCAGCCTAAGAGTCTGAACACACCATATAAAGATATCAAACTCTATCAAATGCTTTTTCACTGAACGTGAGGGATTATCATGGACACCACACAGATGCATACAGAGAGAGCAGGGGGAAGGCAGTAGTGGGCTTCTCCACACAACAGAGGCAGAGCAGAGCTAGTAGCTCTGATATCAGTCCATTGCACCCCCAGCCTCAGCCCACACTGCAGAGATGTGGACCATAACCTATAAATAGATAAAAGAACCTACAATGTGGAAATCCTCTCTGCTGTGCACACAGAGGAATAGCTCCAATGCAATGCTTTTATTTGCAGTGAACTTGCAGCTATATTTCATCAGGAACAAAAATGTTTCCGGCATTCCAGCTCTCTGCTAAATTAGACACAGACGATGGAGATATTTTCCAAACATATGGAAGACAACGCAGCTGAAATCCTAGCCAGGCCTTGAGAGATCCCATACATAAAGCACTAAGCTTTATACAGCACAAAAGGGACCTAGAAGGCTACTACTGTGCTTTCATTCTGTACTGTAATTTAGGATGATATTACAAGACTGAAACGTTAAAAGAAAGTAATAGAAGCCTTTCAAGTGCCCTTAAAGTCAGATGTCTGTGTGTCATGTATCTGGACAACTTCTGCTTTCAATGGAAGCCTGATCTCCACTTCAAAGGGAGGAAATTAGACAAAAGGGGAAAGAATGTACACCTAAGTGCTGGCGGCCCCAGGAAACACAAGACCAAAGGGCTAACTCCATCAATTTCCCAACAGTCTCAAGACACAAAGCCTACAAGATACTTAACCAAGAGCACCCGAAGGCCCGAGCTCCTGCACTCCTCCATCTCTGCCACCAGTTTATAATCTCTGCTCATTTAGTTATTTGAATAATCACAGCACAGAATCATGAATTCTGCACATACATTGCTAATATAACTTCTGGTTATTACTGCAGTAGGCAGCTTCAACACTTGGGATCATCTTCTTTATGTGTAATACACACACACATATACACCAAAAACTTTGGGTGTTAGCAAAGTCTTCCTATTCTAGAACTGCTGGTGCACATAGCATTAAAAAACACACACTGTAAGCAGATGGCCTGTCTGCAAGGTCCTTTGCACAGGAATTTTAAATCTTTTGTGCTGGAGGGAGAAGAGTGCTCTAAATTCAGTTTTTACAAGCAGTTTCCAAAGTACGTTTCTCAGTAGTCTGACCACAGGTAGAATTTTCACCTGGACAAAAGGCTACCTTTTGACTATCACATTAAGACAAAGACCTGGGCACCATAAAGGATGGTGTAATAAGAGTCCTCCTGTTCATACTAAAATTGATTGTTTTTCTCAAGGAAGGCACTAAATGAGCTAGGAATGAACCTGTCTTGCAATCTAAGATTTGTCTGTTATACCCAGAGGGCATTTCAATTTGCAACCCTATAACAATATTGACAGTATTACCACTGTCGCAGTTGCACAGAACTTTGCAGAAGCAGATACAATAAGTAGGTCAACATCAGAGGATTTTTGCAGTGGACCTGTCACTGAAAATCACGCACGGGACACACAAAGATGCACAGCCTCTCCCTGTTTTAAATTGTTTTTCCAACCCTGAAATGCTTATGAACCATTTGGAAGGAGTCTGAAAAAGGTACTCAAGAATAACACTTAACTTTCCCTGTGATATTTGCTCCAGACAACAAATTGTGCAAGATGGAACCACAAGTACAACAAAGGAACTGAGGAACAAAACACACCCATCAATTTTAGAGTCTGGTCATTGTCTGTTCAACCCAGAAGCCTTCACAGAGTAAGGATCAAATCCTATCTGAAGAGATCTACTTTTGCCAGGGAGTCTAACAACCACCCTAATATTGACCCTACACATCCAGAGTCTACCACCAGTCATCACACACAAATCACAGGAGGTGACTTAAAGCCTGGAGAAAACATCACAGCCAACTCTCTCAGCCTAGAAGAGAATGAGACAGTAGTAGGGAAAAAAAACAGACAGTTCTTGCATAGTATTATAGAGGCAATTTTTACATATGATTTTAAATGAGCAACAATATAAGCAAAGATTTATCATGTTGATTACTTGATGCTGATACCTGGCAATAAATCTTTGTATGTGTGATTTACTGCCAAATTCATGTACAAGCTCAACTACGCATAACAGTTCCTGAGAAGATGAATAGCATCATTTTAAGGTTGTTAAAGCACAATTATGATCATGCTCCAACCAATCCATACTGAAGTTTGGGCTTCACATTCTAAAACCTACACCTTCCTAAATATCTTCTCTTTCCAAATTTGATTTCAAATTCTGTTTCTCTTTAAAACTGGTGATTTCAGAAACACTCTAACACATGAAAATTCAACACAGAGTATTATTACTTACATTAGACGCTGCTTAACAATATGTACTGAAAAACAAGCAATGTCTTTTTAATCTAAAACTAAATGTATATATGCATCCCAGTAATGGTCACAATTACACAAATCAGCGTTTTCTGGTGGGAAAAGTCTTCAGGAAGGTGGTTGACCAGCCCTGTTGCATATAACACCCAGATGAATATTACACAGCTCCTAGAAATAGGAAACCAACAGCATTAAGTGGTGGCAAACAGTTTCAATAATGCATCTTCTATGCAGACAGAACACTACCCTTATACTTGGAACATGCAGACAGAAATCTGACCCTGTACCCATGTCACACTTAATATGAAGGACTAAGTCACGGTTTATCCCTTTTATTACTCAATTGAGAACCACACAAAGCAAAAGAGAAATAGAAGGAAACTGAGAAGATGTCACCACAGTGGACAAACAAAAGGAAATCTAGACAAATCTGGATGTTATAAAAGCAACATATTTTCAACATGACTTTTGATTTTTCTCTCTAGCAAACGTGCATTGTATGTGCTAAAAATCTAATCCTGGGTTATTTGAATTACATTTCAGAAATACAAAATACCCCACAAGAACAGGCAAGCTTTTGCTGGTGAAAGCAGAAAGCCCATAATAAACAGCATAACACGTGATGAAAAAAGTTTTAAAAGGAACAGATTTCAATACATTATTTCAAATGTACAAAAGCTACTCTAGTATCCCTCCATGCAGTTCAATGTACAGTTATACTTGTGCAGAGGAAGGAAGGGCACAAGCAGCTCTCGCAGCAGCGTAAGACCTCCTTAGAGACTGCTGCAGAGTCTGGCGTACCCCAGCAGAGATCTCACATCAGGGCTTTGGGGGAGCATCCACTCAGAATGCACCCCAGGGCCCCAATTTTCATTCAAGCAGACCTGCAATAAAGGTTATTCCATGCAGACATTTATAGCTTCAGTCTGCAAGGCAAAGCCTTAGCAAGAAAAGGCTTCAATACGGTCATTTGGAAGTGATGAAACATTTTACACAACTCAGACTTAATCCAAGCTACTCCAGAGTTTTCCTTTCAATCCTAAGGAAATGGTTGCTTTTGGATAGAACCGTAACTTCAGGATGTAAAAGATTACTTGATCCTCAAAAGAAGCACAGGAATCACTTTTGATAATCAGAGAGCAAAGGACACATTTTCTTCAGCCTATTTCTTGCAAGAAATCCACATTTTGAAAACACATTTTGTCTTCTCGAATTAAAATAGTCTGAAAGTAATATAAAGTAGACATAGATCTCTCTCCATTACTGTTTCCTAAGAGCAGTAATATGTAACAAATTATTTCCAAACTCACTCTCCAATTCAATCTGAAAAATAATAAATCATACCAACATATTAGCGGCTTATTTTGGGTGTTTGATTTTTCTCCACTGGAGACAGGGACAGCTTGGAAGGCATTCAGGGCAGAGGAATGAAGATGAGCATTTGGTTGTACTGACGCCGTGACAGCCAAGAAAAGAATACAAAACATTCCACAGATGTTTTGAGGGTGCAAGCAGCAAGGAGAAAACAACAACTTAAAGGGAAAGATGACAAACACTGATGCACTGAGGCAGGCAACACAGTGGCTTATGAAGTACATGAGCCATAGCAATGGGCATCTCTATAAACCAGTAGTCATCTTCCCACAGAATATATGAGCAAGCAAATGCTGCCTCATTTAAGTAGCAGAAATAAAAACTACGCTCCCATGTCTCTGAAAAATCCCTCCTGCATCTTTCCAGTGCTTCAAATCAAGAAGCACAGGCACTGCAGGCATAAGAGTGGTTAGTTTTTCCATGCTCCATCTTCATCCATGTATATACTAAAAAAAAAAAATGCTCTGGATCGTATTCACGCAACATCATGATCCTGACAACTACAATACCATAAACTCAAAGCTTTTGTGATAATCACATACATAAACACATCTATATTCTGAAAATGGGATTCTTTTACTGTTTACCAAACAATTTCCCAGTACTGCTATAGCCAATTGTTTAAGTTTCCCAGAGGTTTGAGGTTTGCACAGTTTCTTATCAAGATCACAGTTTTAAATGTGGTTCCAGTGTTACAAAAACACAGCAGTTCAGGTCAAAGCATCTTAGCATTGCTAATTATTTCTATTGCCCAGATAAGAAAAAACACAAGTAAAAATCAGGTTTACAAATGTTTTGTACAAACACAATAGCAAACCTGCACAGGTTAAAACATCTTTGGGCACTGAACCCAATCCCTGCTGCAAGCAAGCTGCCAAGACACCACCAGCCACACTTGGGACCTTTGAAAATCTGGCTCTCCAAAAGAATGAAAAATTAGCTCTTATAATAGCGTTTGTATTCAGCCATCACAAAAGCTTGCAAGAGTTTACTGTATCTCAATAACAATAAAAGATTTCTCTAGAACAGCTTCTCTGTATTAACTGCAGAAAGCAACAGGAGCGCTAGCATAACTATGCAAAAAAGCACAAGTTACCCTGTAGGCCTCAGCCCTGAATTAATTACTACTGGTATAGAGTGAGACATACTTCACAACTTGCTATGCTTAAGCCTATTTGCACGGCTTTTAAAACGTTGCAACGTACAAAAAATGAGAACAGGAAATTAAGGACGGCCCACTGAAAAGAGGGCTTCCTTTTAAGCACTGCTCAGAAGAACCAGCAGCTTCAAGTTCAGCAGCTTGCCATTACACTGAAAACAATTCACAAGGCACTGCAGTGGGGATCATCTGTAATCACTTAAGTCATTTCACTTCTTTGTTCCCCCACCCAGTGCAGCATTTTTGTGAAGTGCCACCCTGAGCTATTCAATAAAGTTCTCTTCAATTCGGCAGTCAGATAAAATCTAGAGTTGCTCTCGCTTGTGCTTGGTGTTTGTGATCAATAAGATGATCCCGTGTCTGTTCCCTGACTGATAGAGAATTAATTTTCCTGCAGTCATTCACTTGCAGACTGTTCACATATATCACCTCCTTCCCACAAATGCCTTACAAAGTTGAACAGCTGCACAGAGACGGGCATTTGTGCTGCCCAACAACAAAGCACGGCTATTAGCACCAAGCAAACACACTGAAGACATGCAGCTTGGGTAAACTGAAGGGGTTTGAAAGCCTAGAGAGCCATGGCAATTACTCATTTTCTTCCAGAGACTTATTTTTCCCCCAGCCCTGCCAATGACATCATCCCATTTACACATCTCATCTGTACAGACACAGAGAATAATGTATGTTCAAACACAGATCAGCAACACTTCTCCAAGAGGCACTGATTCAGCACCCTGCTCTTCCTGTAATACCTTCCTCACATCCCACAGCTGATTGGCAGCGGCCAAGTTGGTAGATCCCTACTCTGTATCACAGAATTGCCTGGGTTGAAAAGGACCACAAAGATCATCTAGTTTCAACCTCTCTGCCGTGTGCAGGGCTGCCAACAACTAGACCAGGCTGCCCAGAGCCACATCCAGCCTGGCCTTGAATGCCTCCAGGGATGGGGCATCCAGAACTTCCCTGGGCAACATGTTCCAGTGCGTCATCACCCTCTGAGAGAAAAACTTTCTCCTAATCTCTAACCTAAAGCTGCCCTCTGTCTTAGTTTAAAACCATTCCCCCTTGTCCTATCACTATCTATCCTCATAAACAGGTGTTTCCCCTCCAGTTTAAACACTCCCTCCAAGTTACTGGAAGACTGCAGTGAGGTCTCCCCAGAGCCTGTACATTGCATACAATTACTTGACTCATCACCTTCCAACCAGGGCAATTCCGTGGGGTTTTCTGAGCAACATGGGACAGACCAGACGGTGGCAGAAAATACATGGTCAGAAAAATACTAAAGCTATAGAGAAGAACTTTTCCAGAAACCATCAAGTAGTACCTGTTGCTAAACACACAGCAACACAGTATCATACATCAACCTGACATCTAAAGATTTCATTTGTTAGCTAAAAAAGCAATAATTAATTCACAAGGCTAAAGTTAATCCTAGATGCTACCAGCAGAAACTGAATAGCAACAGGCCCAAGCCAACGGCTTCAGGATCTCCTAGCCAAAGTAGCTCTGACTTCTCTTTCTAAAAACAAACAAAAATAAGAGTAGGAAAAATTCACTGTTCCATTTTGGTGAGCTCCTTGGTTGAGAAAAACCTGTTTATCTGGTGAATTCAACACTAACCTCTATGTTAAGACTGAGGCTTCCCTCCCTGCCTCTCTGCTCCTGCTGTCAACTTGCAACTTCAGGAGGCCACAAGACTCTTCAGCAGACTATCTCATTAAACTTCTCCAACTCCTCCACCTCCATTTCCTGCTTCACAAAACTCACAGCTAAAACAACCAGTCATCCTAATGTTACAATGGAGTGCCAACCCCCTTCATGTTGCTGCTATCCCAGGACAGGGAATAATCACCTTCCATTCTGCTGGAAACCAATACCCTTCTGATGGAAATCTGGGCAGAACCGGTCCCTTCACATATTGACTTTCAGCAAAAACAGTCTCTTTCTTGAGAGATCTTTCAGCACCACCAAAAATATCACAAGTTGTAGTTTAAAGATACTCTCTAAAGGGCTCTGCAAAATTTTAATAGGCTGGCTAGTTAAAAGGGGAAGAAATTGCAGGATTATGTAATGATTTCCACAGTATTTTACTTTTTCCTACCTTAAGAGCCTTGAGAAATTGTACAAATGACAAACTTGCCAAAAAACAACAGCTTCTTTTTGTTCTGCTGTCAACGAGTTCCAGAGCAGGCAGTTTGCTCCTATCAGTTTCCAAGCAATGTGTCTAGGCATCCAGGCTGCACAGCTAGGAGAGCCATTCAAGCCTTCTGGCTTTTAAATACATCCAGAAAGCTTGTTTAACAAGCTTATTTGGCACTGATTTCTTTCTTTTTTTTAATAAGTCATCTTTTCAGTTTTGTGATAGACTTTAGCCCTGTCATTGTTTGTTTTCTACACATATGCACTAAAGAAGCTGTGCTCCTGCCTGCTTCTAAGCCCAAGGTAACCTATATTTTCCAGGTGCCCAGCAGCACTTTCAGTTCGTTTCTGAGACCCCTCTACATCCTATGTTTAAGCCTAGCCATGAACTTCACGCTGACCTAAAAAGGACCTTGTGACAACTCAGTAGTTTCTGAGCTCACATCCCATAGTCTGCAGTAATCCTTTTAGCTGCACTGTTACACCACAGCCAGCATTCACCAAGTGCTGGCTGAAGCTGTCAGCAGTTTCCTCAGACAGGTTTTAGACGTGCTTGCTATTTGGCTTCCATCCTTCTAGGCAATTCCACAATGCCATCAGTTACTCACAAGTGTGTGCAACACTTCATTCCCTGAAACCATGAGAAGGTGGATCACAAGTGAGAACAACCTTATGTACTGACATAATCCAAAACCTACTTTATCTTACCTACTGACCTAACCTCAAGAGCATTGGGTAGGTAAATGCAGGCCTTTCAACTCTAGCTGTGTGTCATAATTTCTGAACAGCGTAGTTTCCACATAGGCAGGAGAGGAACAGCTGATGGGACAATTTCACCTACAGCATCCTGAAGTTCTACTGTATCAGGCCAGGAGGTTTCTCTATTGATAGTAACAAAAGCCATTGCTGGAAATCCCAGACCAACTAAACTTACACAGGTCATTGCCTAGAAATTCCTTCAGAAAACGTGGTTAACGTATCCCAGTTTTTTCCTGTGAGCACGGCACAGTTAAAACAGACCAACAGGGACCATTCTTTAAACAAAATTATTTTTCTTTTATCCCATCTCATCTGCATGTTCATCCCAGACCTGATCACTTAAAACCAACAGTGGAAAACAGAAATTCTCTCTCAAGATGAAAAGGAGGTGTGTCCCTGGTTTACTACAGAATAGGGCTTCTATTTGCATGCTACCAAACTTTATGAAGTTCTTCAGGATACCAAGATTTATATTTAATTTAATGGGAATTATCACAGCACTTTGAGTACTTCAAGACTACATTAAGATGCACACAAACCATACTTCACAAAGATCCCCAGCTAGGGATGAAAGGAGCAACGAGGCCATGAATCACGAAGGTATGCAACTTTATATTCACGTTAGAACACTATTTAAGGCAACATGGCAGAAGAAACTGAACAGCCCACTGGTCTGTCAGACAGAGCAGTCCATCAAGTGGCACCTCCAAGGTTCATAACAAGTGAATCTTTTAACACACTGGACTTTTTCAGCAAGAAGGAAGTACAAAAAATAATGAAGAAATGAAATTAAACCACTCCACAGTAACACGTTATCACAGATATCACACACAGCCTCTGCTCTGCTTCAAGAGACACGCTGTACAGATACGTTGCATAATTTCTGGCATAAGAAGTATTACCAAGCTTCAAGTACCTTTATAAGGCAGAGGTATGACAGACCCAAGGCAAAGTTTCATTTCATCCATACGAGGTGCCACCAGCCTAGCCAGGACACCAAGCTGAAAACCCAAGAGAATTCTGCTTCTTAATGACACCCTGCGCTGCCACAAAGGTGAACAGAGCTACCAGAGCACAGGACACATGTTTAAGCTCAGAGCTTCTCAAACCTCAACTTCTGCATGTATCAGCACAACCCAATTGCTCTGCCAACAGTCCATCAGCGCTATCAGCCTGTGAGCACAATCAGATCAGTTCCCTGCTTGCCCTACCTGTGCACAGCAATGCCTCTCTAACACCTGCCCATTCTTCCAGCTCCTCAGAAAAGCAGCTGAAATGCCACTCAGGCTTGCCTGCTGCTATCTCTCAGCAGCACAGCTCACAGCCCATTCTTCCAGCTTTCCTCCTGTCGCTGTAGCAGCATGACCTTTTCATTATTGTTTCCTTGTCCTGGACTCGTTCATTGCTTGCTATAATAGCACAGGCTAGAAATTATTTCCTTTACTGGCTATTTCCATTAGATATCGTACACTAATTTCACACTACTTACTGGACACTTATGGAGCAACAATGAACGTGTCCTTGTGGCTAGAAATGACACCATTTTCTGTTACTACCTAAGGAAAAAAAAAGAAAAACTCACGTCTCAAAGCCTTTCTGCTCACACCGGGTGATGAAGACCTCCGAAGCAGTGTCCCAGGAGTGACAACATCAAATAAGGTACAGACATCTGACGGGAGCCTCGGCATTTAGAATCCTTTTTCCTGATGCTAGCAGAAGATCACCCCAATGCTAAACTCCTGTTCTTCAGATCTCCAGCTGCCAAGGACAGGTATCGGGAGCTGTGAGCCTGCATTGTACAGCTCTGCTGCATGAAAGCTTAATCTCGTTATGTGATAAATAGTCTTGACACTGAACATGCCATGTGGCACACACTCAACTGCCTGCTTTAGTCCCTTCCCCGTGTGAGTCCCGCACAGCAAAGGGCAGTGCCACAGCTGATGCTGCATATGTATAGCCTAAGTAACAGCTGACCAGATCAGAGTTGAATTGCCACATCAAGGAAGCAGAATTGATTGCAACATCAATGTTGGGATATAGTAAATTCTTCAAAATTAGTCAGGTTTCCAGATGCAAACTCATGGTTGACTCGCTACAGCACAGAACCCTCAGAGGTAAAGTAATGAAAAAGATCCATGAACAAGATGGGGGTCTGCTGCTGATTGTATTTTATCCTGGCACATCGCGTAACACATATGAAGTATTCCTGTGATAAGGGACTACTCCACTCTTTCACATCAGTTCATGCACATGGAGCACAACCTTCCAAATCATTAAACACAGCTTCTTCTGAAGCCAGCCCCATGGTTACTTCCAGAATGAAAAAGCATTGTCAAAATAGCTGCTGTAATATTTCCTACACTGCACCCCCACGGTCCCCAGTCAGGAATTTCTGACTGCAAGAAACCTTTGTTTCACACCCTATTTCACTCATGGACAGCCCATACCCATTTACTCCTGCATTACTACCTAAAATAACAGTATCTTCCCACTTATACTAGCTTATACAAAGCCAGTCCTGATTTCTGCAAACAGACAAGCTTATACAGATAACGAAGCAACCCAAAAGCACCTAGTCCCTTTTGCTTACAGAGAAATGGTGTTTTTCCTTCCACTTTTAGTATTTGAAGCCATGACTTGTTGCAGTGCCTTCTTACAGCTTCTTGCTGTTCATTCAGGTGTCCCTTGACAGAAAAACCCAGGCTAGGAAAGCCTGCTAGCATAAGTCCTAATGACAGTACAACTGAACCATACATTCAAATGTAAAACCTGTTTGCTTCATATTTTACAGCTATCTCCCCTGAACCTGTACTCCTGCCCAGAGTGAAAGCATGTGAGCCATTAAGCTCACTTGAAATCACATGGTTTTGATTACCACTCCATTTGCTTCTTTTTTTCCCCTCCTAGTTTTTGGTAGTTTTTGCTTTGAAACATTCAGGGTTGAGCATCTAAGCCCATAACTGCTACAAAATAAAGCAAGCTGACATCTCTTATGTTTAATTATTTCACAAGTTTGGGCTTCAAACTTCTCAAGCCCTGCGGTAATGAGGACATGTTTCGTAACAGTTAGAAGTCCTTCCCCACGTTAATATCTGCTTACTTTCAGGTGAATTCATATGCTTTTACCTAAGCTGTATTTTAAATGCAAGTTTCACGTCTTCAGACTGACATGCAACAAAACTGTATGCTTTTACTATTCCTAAAAATAATAGAATTAATGATGCAGCAAGTAAACCTGTCCCACAGCAAATGCTGGAGGGTATTTTCCCATATAGCGGAAAAAAATTAGTTCCTAGCCTTACAGCAGTTATTAATTTGCAAGGCAGTGTTGCTACTACATTTTCTTTCCATAACTTGATTTTCAACTAAACTTCAGACCTCTTATTGAATCAAGCTTTTTGAACAGGACTTCTCCCATTCACTTCTATACTCAACAAATTTCGCATCAAAGTTACTTGGATCAAAACAACACAGGCTCCTGCAATGCTGATGATTAGGGTCCCCAGTACTACAAGGTAGCATCGTAACACCAAGCCCATCTGCACTTCTCGCATTCTAGGAGATTCCTTTCTGCTCCACTAAATGCAGAACCTACGCAGGCTTTTCTCACTTGCAAACCTAAGAAATCCCAGTCCTTAATATATAATAATAAAAATTAAAAAAACAGTTGCATCAGTATCTCCAAGCCCCAAAATAGGTCTTCTGACACCTTTATTTATCTTAATGCTTAAAAGAAACTAGAGGAGAGGGGAAAAAAAAGAAAAAGGAAAGACTGTGGGAGCAGCTGCACAAATACTGCAGCTGCCAGAGACAGAGCTACTCTCCAGCATCCAGATTTCATGTTTTGTGTTGTGCAATACACTTTGCAGAGGATAACCACAGTGACTTCGCATGCACGTGATGTAGGGTTTTGATCTCAGTTGTGGCTGTGAGGCAAAAAGCTCCACGTACAGCTGCCAGAAGTCAACACACTCAGGTCTGTGTGCCTAGAGCATAGCTGGACACACATATGCCTTAGGGAAAACTCCCAGGCATATAGGTTCTAGAACAAATACACTGCTTGCTGTGATTGCTTATGGATAACGCCTTGGAACTATCATAGAAAGCAAAGTTCCTTATGGTTCGAGGATTTACATGAGCTTTTTTTCTCAACATGCTTCAAATCAATAAAAGCTACTACCTGTCCTAATGCCCACACATTTCTCACTGAAGAACCACAAGTGTTCCAGGACAGCAAGAATCTATGCCAACCTGTCTGCTGCAGTCATTCAGCTTCTTCAAACAAGGTTATTTGCTCCCAGTTAATAAATTTACAAACAAAACAGAATTGTGACAACAAATAGCAGCTTTGATAGGCCAAAGTCAACCCTGCAGCCCAGCATGCTACTTTGGGCTGAAGTTTAGGTCTCAGTAACAAGCAGAACTAACACAAGCCCAGAATGTCACTCTCAATTAGCTACCCCTTTCAATCTAGGTTTTCCCCTTACTAAACACAACTCTTCCCAGCAAGCATTTGTGTATCTGAATTATACTTTGTTTAAATCTTACGTGGACACAGCCCTACCTCCTTCCATTTCTTGCAAACACACCACTCTTGCTCTTAGGTATGTCCTTCTTAGAGCCCCTGTATTGGAAGTAAAGTTGCTTCCCCTCTCAGGTAAGCAACAATAGAGCAAGAGGGAGTGGCCTTATATTGCACCAGGAAAGATTCAGGTTGGATATCAGGAAACATTTCTTCTCAGAAAGAGTTGTGATGCAGCAACACAAGCTACCCAGGGAGGCTGTACAGTCACCATCCCTGGAGGCCTTCAGGAAACTTGGAGATGTGGCAATGAGGGACATAGTTACTGGGCATGGTGGGGATGGATTGGACTGGATGAATATTTCCAGCACTAATGATTTTATGATTCTGTTATTCTATAAAATTGCCTGTTTACCCTCCCCATGCCAATCAAGCTTTTTAGCTTCTATTGCACTTGATGCCTGTTATGTTTGGCAGGCAAAGATTAGGTATCTGGTTAGATCTCCAAGCCATTCTAGAAGCGGCAACAAAGGTAGGAAAAGAACATAAATAAACCAGTTAATTCTTGGAAGCAAAAGACAAAAAAAATCTCTGCTTAAGATGCACTCTTCTTAACAGACAGGACACTTAACTGCATAGAGATAAACATAGGAAAAAGAAAGGTATTTCGGGACAAGAAGCTGTATAAACACTGCCAAAGGAATTCAACACAAGTGGCTGAAATTTGTCTTGCTGGGCCACAATACATAGAAGCCCATCTAAATGAAACAGTACTGCAATGATCAGAACAAGTTTATTAAAGTTAACAGCACTGTGCTCCTGCAGTGCCCCCAGCTCTGCAAAGAGTGGCATTTTGATCAGAAAGGCCTAACAAAAACCAGACCTGGGCTGGACAAACAGAATGAACTCAAACGGTTAACAGGTAAATTGCAGACCGTGACTGCAAATGAGATGCTATCTCAGTGCAGGTGGTTTGCAGTCTCAAGGGAACTTGCTTATTTTGCTGCTTAGCCAGTGGCTTCAAAGTAGAAATAAGAACTGTGCAGCTGACAAGTAGCAGGGAAGCTGCTAGAGACAAACAGGAAAGGTGGCTGACAGCCACCAACCTGTGCGTTCTGTTCAACAGATGCACGAGTGGCAAAGAACTGACAATACCCAACAGTACTGGGCATCTGCTCAGCATAACCACCCCATCACCAGCATTGCCACCAGGTGATTTAATGAGGACAGAGGAAAAAAAATGCAACATGTCTCTGTATTGCAACAGGACTGCACCTAAAGTATCACCTCCAGTGAGGATATTCAATCGTTTAAGAGTTTCAGAGAACTGGACAGCATTTGGTGGGAAATACATTGATGGAACTGGGTTTTCCACTTCTAAAAAAAGAAGGTGAATAGAAAGATAGTAACTCCATAGGGAGCAGAAACATGAAATGAGAAGGCTATCAAGCATACAAAAAGCTAGTAAGAACCAGAGCTGATAGCTAAAGACAGTGAAACGCAGCAAGAAGTATAGCACGTACTGTAAGGACTGATGACGACAGCACTGAGTGAGTATACAGCAGAACACTGGACTGAGGTTGTCAGCTGTTAGTAATAGAAAACCTACACTCAGTGCTTTCCCCCACTGTTTTACTTGCCTGAGAATTGAAAGAGAATCATCCTTCGCTCTTCTTCAGGAGCCTGACAGCTACCTAACAGTCAGTTCACCCACAGGAGAGTTCACAAATGCCAGCCCAGTTTAACTGCCACAATCTGCACCAGGAATCTTTAAAAAGAAACTCAAGTCAAGCAGTCCCCCACCTAATGTGTGTAAAGCAAAGAAGTAGCAGCTCCAGGAAGAAAGCACATTTCTAAAGGCCATCCGGTCACCGTAAACACCAAGCAGCCTGCAGTGAAGACAGCTAAGTGTAATGGGATGCAAATTACTTCAAGCTACCTACTGTGAACTATGACTCTATTTTTCCCTAGCGTGTCTTAAAAAAATCACATACTGAATCAAGCAACTGGAGCTGAGGAGGTCCTGAGAGTTGCTGTGTGCTACAGCTGCACCAGGAGCTCACAGGGGATTTCTGTTTCTTCTTCAAGACACAACTTCATCACAAGTGCAAGCCCATTACTTAGGATGCAATTCTCTTGAAGGAATCTCCATTTCTGGCTCTCTGAACCCCATCTACAGAAAACTGAACCCAGCTTCAGGACCAGAAGTTAAAGCCACCGTCACATACTTAACCTTTTGCGTTCATGCATGTACTTAATTCCAAAATTAATCCTACTTTATCTCATTTAGGAATGGAAGCAGAAAAAAAGTCTAAAGAAAAACACAGCTGGGAGACAAGGCAGCAAGTCAAAGCAGCAACAGACATAACTTTAGACATCACACATGAAGATACACAAGTTTTAAGCACATTTATTTTTAACACAACCCACAGCATCACATAATGGAAGATACTTTTTGCAATAACAAAGCCTGCCACAACACAGGAATTTCATAGGGATGGGAGATCAAACTTCACTTTGCTTTTCTCTCTGCCTGTAACTCCATGTGCCTTCCATGAGCATGGCACTCTACTTAACTGATTTCATAGAATAGTTTGGGTAGAAAGAGGCCTTAAAGACCATCTAGTTCCAGCCTGCTATAGGCAGGGACACCTCCCTCTAGACCAGGTTGCTCAAAGCCCCATCCAGCCTGGCCTTGAATGCTTCCAGGGAGGGGGCATCCACAGCCTCGCTGGGCAACCTGTTCAGTGTCTCACCACCTTCACAGTAAAGAACTTCTTCCTGATATCTAGTCTAAATCTACCCTCTTCCAGTTTAAAACCATTACACCTCATCCTGTCGCTACATGCCCTTATGAACAGTCCCTCCCCTGCTTTTCTGTAGGAGGGAATTCTGGCACTATGCCTTGTCCCTTACATAGGTAGCATACCCTCCCTTAACTCTTCATCCAAGAGGAACCTAATCTCTGGATACACAGGAAGAGAGTGTCACCATACAGGTACAGAACTACACCGCCACTGAAGCACTTAATGGCTTCATAATACAGTTGATTTAATAAGAGTTGTTGTCTTCTCTCATCACAAACGCAATTCAGATAAACATTAGACAAATTCAAAGTACTGCCTCTATGCTTACACAAGGAATTAATTTGGTTTCTTATTTCTACCTACACAGGATAAGGGCGCCTAACTCAAAAAGACCACGCAGCTTATTTCTGTTGTGCAAAGTTTCTAACATCACATGCAATTTAGTTGCTGCTGAAAGAACACCCCCACCCCCCGTCTGACAGCCTGCATACACGTTACAGAGAACAAACAGATAAACGTCCCGTACAACTCAAATCACCAGAAGAAAAAAGAAGAAACCAGAAGGTTTCTTTTTTTTTAATCTTAAGAAGAAACCTGCTTGGTAGGTCTAAAATCCGCTGAAGATCCCTTAACTCGTGGGCGATTACAATCAAAGTGCTCACTGCAAGTTTGTCCCAGCGAGCTTGTTACCGCTGAAAGCTCACTACAGACATTTACAAAGAAGAAAAGAGATGCTAAGACGAGCATCGCCAATCCAAAGACTAACATTAGCGTAGGGATGGCAGAACGCACAAAGGGCTCCTTTGGATACCGAGTCCCACAAGTAGTCGGATCGCGCATCTTTCTCTCGCATCCCCTGAAAGAGACATAAAGGCGTCCTGCTGTCGGGTCTACGGGAAGGCTGAGAAGAGCAGCTCGGAACGCAGCACCCCTCGGCAGGGAAGAGCCGCCGAGGACGCACCAACAGCTGCCGCCCCTCTGCCCGCTCGGCAGCAGCCGTTTGCCCGCTATACCCCTCCGTTTTGTCACCCCGACGGAAATCACAGCCTCCCTGTCTGCTCCTCTTCCAGCGGGAGCCCCACAGCTGCCCGGCACAAGGGCTCCTACCTTCCGCAAGCGGGGTGGATGCTCTCCCCCATAAGCGTGGCGGCTTCCCGAGACAAATCGGGAGCCGTGTCAGCTGGCTTTAGCCCGCTCGTACTTCCAAGTTGCTTTCCTTTCCCCCCCTCGGCGGCACTCGGAGGTGGCTCCCTCCGGCCGTCCCTAAGGAAGCAGCCCAAGAAGTTGGGAAGAGCGACCGCGCTGCGGATGCGTGCACGCACAGCCCAGAGGTTGGAGCAGCCCAGGGCCGGCCCTCAAACGCAGCCCAGGGTTTCACGTTTCATTGGCGGCTCCGGATGAAGCCAGCCGCCTGCCCGCACATCTCCGGACGAGCCGCATCCCACCGACAGCATCCCCTGCAGGGCTCGGATGCGGCCGGAGCTACTCACCGCCGCTGCACAACTCGCCCGTGTCTGGCTTGACACGCGTAGGAGACGGCAAGCGGATGCCCAACACCATCACCCTAGGCAAATTTCCTCCCCTCCCACCCAAAGGGTTTTTCTGCGTGCAGCCCGTCTAGTTAGCTGGACATGCTTCGGTGGCTGTGACCCATCTATTCTGAGCAGCCTGCACAAGAGCTTCACCCCACACAGACCAGACAAGGGTCTCCTTGGGACTGGTACACTCCAAACAGTGCGCATTCTATACAGGCTTGACTGATTCAGAAAAATTTACTGATCATAGTACTTTTAAAAAGCACAGCATGACAAACTCCAAGCCTGAGCAGGGGTCGACACACTAAGCACACGTATGGCAAAGCCTGGCCCACTTCCAGCCACACAGCAGGCATAGTTGGGGGAGGAGGGGAGAGGGGGCTGCTGAGTGAACCTGGAAAGTCTATGGAATAAACCAAAAACGTCTTTATGCTGTACCCAAATTTCAGCTTTGGTGCATGTGGACAGAACTGGTCAGTCACACAGAATTCCCTCCTGCTTCTCACTTCCCACAGTTCTGCTGGTCCCAGCTCCAACTCCCCAACCCCCCAGCACAGCAGCACTAAAAAATCCCAACTACTACAGGAATTAGTCACAGCCTTTTTGAGGGCAAGCAGTTTTCTAAGTTTCACTGGACCAGGAAGTTTTGCTTAAATAAATTATGAATATATTTATATACTGCAACATGCAATAAGCTGCAGCTTGCAGCAGAAATACCACTGTTATGGAGTGGCTTCTGCTTCTAACATGGAAGTGTAGAATGTAGAACTCAAGAAGAGCGCATTACAGAGCTAGTCAGAGGAGGTGGAGGGTATCTGTCATATTTCCTCTCAAATAAAGCCTTTCCTTCTTTTCCCTTCTGCACAAGTGCTCAGAATAATGCAGTGTTTAGCTTGGATTCCAGTATTCAGCAGGGAATGTCTCCTAGTTCTGTAAGAGCCCAAACTTTTTTTATCTAGCCTACTTCCTTCAAATCTGGGCTGTTGAGTCTAGAGTTGTACCCAAAACATTCTGAACAACAGATGAGATTATACCAGACATACAAAAGGAAGCTGATTCAACCATGGCCTGACTGATGGTCACCCACACACGAGTGTCCCAAGTCCTATTAACACAGTCTTTAGAACTGAAAAGCAGTCAGAAGCCACAATAGAGCTTCAATAGAGATAGTGGGAATTTATCAGATCAACACAGAAACACAGGAAACAAGACAACAGGTCAGGTACATTAAATAAATAAATAAATAAATAAAGAGAAAACTTTTCAACTAATATTCTTGTTCCAGCCCCCTGCAGCTGCAAGATTTGAGTCTTTCACAAGACTATTGCCACAATCTCACATCACAACTGCTTTTATGACACTTGGCTTTGATTTCCTCAACTTCTTCCAATATTGCTTTGAGATTACTTTGGAATTAGCCCTTACAAGCATAAACAAGCTTCTTTCTCAGCTATAAAGCAAATTTGGGCTTGTTGGGCAGGCAGAAGGGTGACCCTATGCCTTCAGTCACAGGTACAAAGCAGAAGGACATGCAACACTAGAAGGGAGAGCAGCACACAGGAAGGAGTAAAAATAAAGAAAGTTCTTCAGTGCTGAAGGTAACAATTCAAAACAACTCTCAACCTGTTGGCACAGAACATTATACCCCTGAGCGTTTTACTTCTCTTGGTTTCTGTATAGGGTAAATCCTTTTGATTACTGCATCCCATGGGTTCCCATCTTAAATGGCTAAAGAACATTTCACAGAGCTTTCAGCACCATGAAATATATATATATATATATATGTTATATATATAGAATATATATAGAGAGAGAAAGAATATATATATATGTTATAAATTATATATATAGAATATATATATATATATAGAAAGAAGGGAATCTTCCTAAAAGCTGAAATTTGCTCACAGGTAAAAATCATTTTTCCCTCCTCCATGCTGGGAATGCTGTCAGTGCAAAGAATATTTCTTCCCTTTAAAAAGTGAGACAGACCCATACTGCAGCACTTCTATTCTGCCACGCATTCCATAAACCTCTTCAGCTGTCCATTTTGCAGCTGCAGCAGCCTAGCATTGAAATGGACTCTGTCACAATAGAAAATGCTTGGTGCACAATCTTTGCACGGCTTGTTTTATAGGGAGTGATATCATGTAAGTTGAACAAGCAAATGCTTTGCTTTCAACAAATCGCACGTTGAGCTGGCAGGGATGTCTGCCCCAAGACACAACACAGGGCAGACCCTGCCAATGCAGCCCTAATCCTTCCCACCTTGCTTACTTCCCCAGCACCCTTGCCATGTTTTTGATTCAACTTCTACTCCCCTCCTCTTATGCATTATTTCTTCTCTTGGTCTCATACAGCAACTCCAGGTATTTTTTGCCTTCAAGTTACACAAACTGCTTAAACACCCTTCTTGATGTTAGCTGATATTGAGAAATTGGAGAAGTTAAAAACACAGTGGTCTAACTTCCTTAGTTAAATCAGTTTATCAGGAAAGTCATATCGTCAGCATTAACAATTTTAGTATGGATCAGAAACTGTTTAGTCTCTTCTTTTCAGACTATTATCTTGCAGTCCTGAGATACAAGTCATGAACTGTGCCTTCAGTTAAAAAACACTGATATGTAGTACATGGAATCTGAAAAGAGGTTGAAACCTGTGCTGCTCAATGGCCGAAAAGCCTAATATCATTTTAACATTGTTAATATTCCTTTGTTTTGTTTTTAACTGGTTAGTATAAACTCATGGTCTTTTTTCTTCTCAAATGAGGTCCTTAACATTTCCCCTAACTTAGAGCAGTCTATCTAAGAAAGCATAACACCCTTCTTGCAGGACAACCAGTAACAAAGATTATGTCTTCTCACAGTGATATTGTACTATATCTCTGCACCTATTGCAATGAAAACATTGTGCTACTATACTCTGGTATTTAGAAAAATGTTCTACAGGAACACAAGATCTCCAGCAAGAAGAAAACTAAGGGTAAACATTTTGCAGATGTGTTTAACGCGCACGTGCAAACACACAGATTGAACTTAATAGTGCAGTTATGATCCTGGCCCAGCAATCTTCGCAAGTCTCTTTTACATACATCAACAGCAAACAGGATCTCCATTTACATCACCTCCCAATAGACTAAATGGAAAAATAGAAACACCCACCCTACAAAACAGCACTAAACTTACATGGGAAAAACAGCATCCCACGCTGACCTGACTGCAGGAATAAATATGTAAGAGGTAATCAATTTAGCACAGTTATGCCAACAGGCAAGGAGTTCAGTAAAGCATACTCAATGAAGTCATAGAAGCAATTACTGTGTCTGTATTTCAGTCAGTTTTCATTAGTGAGCATCTGTGATAAGCAGGCCAAAGTAGTGACAGAAATAAACAACTTAGTTTCACACTAATGAAGGATTACTTTAAAGGAATGGGTCACCAAAGAGAACTGCTAAAATGCCTTAACTTCAACCAAGGGAGTCACTGGGCCAAGACTGCCGACATCAAGACTTGGGAAGCGCTGTGCTCAGTTCTAAGGATCTGTGCAAATCACGCATATCTCACCTTTTCACATGCATTCCTCTCTAGGGTGCCTTCTATCAAGTCTCACTAACAGCTCTTACTGCACTTCAGCTTTAATATGCAAGTTATTTCTCAGTACTGCAAATTAGGTCTTAATACCTCCATCACAGGATGCAGAATTAAATTAAACTAGCAGGGAAGAAAAAAAAAAAAAAAAGCCAGAAAAAAATAGCAGAGATGAAATTCCACTAGGATTTGCTGGTTGCTAACCTGGACCTCTTCCATCTGTGAAAACAGCAAAAAAGACAAACTAGCAAAACCATATGGATTTAAATGAAACAGACTGCACAGAGTCTTCACTAGCACCCCTAGCAGACCAGCTAGGAACTCAGAGCATCAGAGACTTCAGGGATGAGCACAAATTTTGCAGCACTGTAAAACAGCAATGAGAGCTCAAACAAACTCAGCTACAGCTCCCTGCTCCATCCCAAGAGCTGATGGAATTACTAAACGCTGACAGCTGCTTCACATCTACTGTGCTTCACTCTTTGTCTTGGGAGCTGTCAGAATCACCCAGTTAAGTTCTTCACATTCCAACAAGAGATTCAAGTGAGATGCTCCAGCAACAGGTTCAGTACTACAGGAATGCACATCAGTGCAATGTCACCCTTTTCAATTCTTCTGGACACATCTGGAGGTACTACAGACAATCCTGCGTCTCAGACAGCCACACTTACTCTAAAATACCACAGATTTAATTTCAATAGTAAAGAAAAATAAGGCTTCCATCTTCTGAGCTCAAAAGCCCTGCTTTGCCACTCCACTGATGTCCTTCTGATCAGACACTGGATGGAGACCTCACTGTTATCCATTACACCAATACCCCTCTGGCATCTGCCCATTCCTCCCATTCACAAGTTGGTTTTAAGATCATTTGATTGACCCAGAGGACTTCTTTTACATACTTTATGTCTTCCAGGTGCTTAATAAAGACCTTTGAACAGAAGCACCTACAATTAGCTCTCAGGTTCCTTTCTTGCACAGACTGGATGGGTTCAGATACTCATAAGGCTGTTGCACTTATCTCTGCATGTCTCCTTCAGTTTTGTGAGCATATTCTGGAACATAATGCACGTCTGATGAGCTGCATACTCAGAGTTATTAATTCCAGGAATGTGATATAAGGTAAATGGAGTGGCAAGTGACCTCATTCTCTAGTCAAGCAGCCATAAACACACACACACAAAAAAAACCTTTTTTTGTTTTCATTTCCGTCATTGAATTCCACTTCACCCAAACCCATCTTGCCCACCCAAGCCCCTTTATCCATCTGGATACAACCACACACTAAAAAGATGTTGAGGAACATATGCAAGAGAAGATGAAGCAGTTACTGCCATTAGTGTGGGCTTATTTGCGTTTGGAGGTGGTTTTCTTTGTTGTGTGTTTTTAATATATGCTTGTTGTTTGCTGGGGGAGTCGTGTTTGTTTTCCCAGCCCATCTACAGAACTACAAATGCGTGGCATGAAGGTCCAAACAGCAGCACATTGCCGCGCTAACATGACAATGGAGCTCAAAAAGGAAGAGGAGAATAATGTGTTCCAGACTGCTAAGCCATTCCTTGCACAGAAAGCATGCTCAAGTCAGTCCTGTAACCAGGATATTCTGGCAAATGTTAAGAAAACCCACTGTTACTTTCCCTTCCAAAAAGATATCTCTGGCAATGGGAGCTTCGGGATATTTTTACTGCAATTGCAATACGTTCCATTAACTTCTTCTCAAGCACCTACCTGGCAATTCACAGAAAAGAGACATGCCGCGAGTGATCTAAGCAGGGAACAGGATCCAGCCCAAGAAAAGCAATGAGCTAGGGGCCATGAGACTTGAATTTGAGTCCAAGTTTCTGCCAGCCAAGCAAATCTAGGCAATCCATGCTGCTATTCTGTGTCTTTCTTCCTCCTCCCCCACTTTTAACACATCTGTTTCAAGTTAAGCTCTCCAAGACAATGACTCTCTGTTGCTACAGTGCCCAACATGTTGTGCCTCTATTAGGAAGCAACAAAAACCTTATATGCCTAAGGTGGCTGTTCAGTAGCCTGGCCCAGTTCTTAGAGATTCTGGCACAGTATTCTGTGTTTTCTAATGTAGAGAAACAGGATGAAGTCACCCACTCACTGCAATGAAAGTGAAGTTAGGGAGAACTTAGACTGTGAAACCCATTTTGTCAGATAAGGAGATGCACCTAATGTCATTTCCAGCAGCTGTACAAAGCACAAGTAAATAATGTCCCAATCGCTACAGAGAGAAAGGCAACGTATTTCTAAGAGCTTACAACACCTAATGTTTTTGTTTAAGTCATTCAGTCAAGCAACATCTAAAATCTGTTAGTTAAATAACACTAAATCATGAATATGCTTCATTTCCGTAAATGAGTTTCCATACTTCCATAGGTGCCATAGCTATCTACTCACTGTATGTGATCTTCGAGCAATAAGAGAACAAAAAAGAAAAAACACTGAGTAAGGACACTGAGAAGATAAGAATTCAAGTTAGTTATGTACCAAATAGTGCATAACTCATATGGAGTACTGCATAAAGGCCTGGGGCCCCCAGTACAGGAAGGATGTGGAGCTCTTAGAGTGGGTCCAGAGGAGGGCCACTAAGATGATGAGAGGGATGGAGCACCTCTCCTATGAGAAAAGGCTGAGGGAACTGGGCTTGTTTAGCTTAGAGAAGGGTCCAGGGAGACTTCATTGCAGCCTTCCAGTACCTGAAGGGAACGTTTAAGCAGGAGGGGGAACAGCTGTTTACAAGGGCAGATAGCAACAGGACAAGAGGGAATGGTTTTAAAATGAGAGGGGAGGTTTAGGTTAGAGATTAGAAGAAAGTGTTTCACACAGATGGTGGCACACTTGGAACAGGTTGCCCAAGGAGGTTGTGGATGCCTCATCCCTAGAGGCATTCAAGGCCAGGCTGGATGTGGCTCTGGGCAGCCTGGTCTAGTTGTTGGCAGCCCTGCACGTGGCAGGGGGGTTGAAACTAGATGATCTTTGTGGTCCTTTTCAACCCAGACCATTCTGTGATTTTACAATTCTATGATGTGATAACACCCAAACAGATGGGCCAGAGATTAATCTCTCCATCAGGAGAAAGCAGCTTTGAGACACAGAGCCAAAAGCACATTAGAATGTACCACAGCTGAAATGCACAGCATACTACAAAGGTGCTTATTAAAAGCCACAAAACACAACACCACCAGCACCCCAGTGCCACCACTGGTAAGCATCACTCACCATATGGGAGAGCCCTACCATACAGACAGCTGCCTCTGGGGAGGTGGGGACCACTTTTAAGACTGAATGATAACTACATCCATCCCACGACACAACCTCATGGCTGTTTATGTACTCCAGATAAGCTCAGCTAAGAAAAAAAAAAAAGTGAACACTACCAGGGCCCAAATCAAATGACAAAGGAAATCTATAATATTGACCTTGTGGTTGCTTATTCTCATTTTGCCTGCAATTTCTGTATTCCACGACCGAGCAATGGCACCACAGCTGCATACACAGGACTGAGACACCTCCTGTCAAACTGTTCTTCACTGTTGCTGATTTAATTGTGTTTTTAGGAATATTTTAAATCACCTTACCCATTGCCGCGTTTTTTTGTAAAACAATTGCATTAATAAATTGCACCTTTGCTTAAAAATAGTAAAAATATAAAAATAATGAAACTATCATCACAGAGTAGAAAATCCACTTAGCAGAATGAGGGGGAAACTTTTGTCCTTCTCAAAATTGAAGAAAGAATAACTAGCATTCACATGACCAGAAACAGACAACAGGAAAACTGTAACGGACCATATAGTTGGCTTACTCTGCTTCTGCTTTTAGTATTCAATTACAAATGTGAGCCCCAGTCTCATTTTGCAAGTATTTTGCAGGTCCCCCTTGAGGACCCAAGCTGATAACTCAGTAAAATAGTGAGGCTGCTTTTGTGAATATTATTTTCTCTATCCTTTATGGGCTGAATGCAAGCATTCATTCTATTTTATAGTGGCAGTTCAAACACCTTTCTCAACTACTGCCTGTGTGTGAGATTAAGCTGATCGCAAGCTGAATGACATGACGCTGGTCATAGATGAATTCAACCAACAAGGAAGAGATGACATAGATAAAAACTATTTTATTTAACTTGTTTTTAAATGAAGTGTGTCTTGAAGTATAATTGATTTTATTGTACATGCAGAATGGCCACAACTCAGTAATAAGCCATGCTTTTATATCCTATTCCATTTTAGTTGCAAATTTTTTTGGAAGAATCCATTTGCCTCTGGTACTTTTACTTCACAGCTTTTCCATCAAATAAATTGGATTTCATTTCACTGACAAGAGTAGGATGCAAAGACTCCAGTGGTTTTTGAGGCAGGGACTGGAGACATTTGTCAAGCTCAGAAAAACAAAATGATTTCAATATTGGACAAGAATTCTCAGGAGATTTTCAGAAACACTGCAACGCCAAATTTGTTTTCATTCCTATTATGTAGATAGAAACATGAGCATGAGGAAAGGAGAGGTTTTAGTGACATGATAAAACATTCAAACTTCTCCTGTGGCCTACAGTATCACCAGGAATATTTTACTGTCTTATTTCTTGGCATTTCTTCACAGTCCTCCCTGGTAATCTCCCACTATAACATTATTCTTTGCTGAAACTACAGGTTTGCTACATTGAAACCAAAGCACTTCCAGGAAACCACAGATCATGGTTGCTACAACCGATGCACCTACAGCCTCCACAAATACATGAAAACCTTCCATGTCTGAACCAGTCCAGAATTAACGTAGCTACATTTCTTACACAAACTTACTCCCCACTCTGGAAAATAAAGGTATTAAAGCATGACTAACATTTCTCCACATGGTGACAAATGGCAAGTGCACACTGAGACAGCATCATACACTGATTTCTGCACTCATGGAGGTACTTCTAGCCAGACCTGGAAGGCCAAGTAGTAGGGTAATACTATTCCTCAAATATGGAAAGAAAATATGCAGCTCTGCATCCCTCTGTAGACCCTTAATGGCAGAGCAATGACATGCACACAACAGACTGCCCAACTCTGCAGGCCAACAAGGAGCAACTACTCCTGCCTTATTCAGACCACTTGAATTTACAGTTCAGACAGAACTTCTTGTAACCTCACTTTCTACCAGTATTTTACCATTTCTGCCTCCAGAAAGCCATTCAGTCACCAAGTAGAAAGGACAACCACTGAAGGTGGGCTGAAGCCAGTTTGTGCTGATACCAATTGTTATATGAAATACAGTTATTTTCTATTTGTGCTACCCTCACAAGAGGACAGACCCAATTCTGAGATTTGAACAAGTCCTAATGCCTGGCAGTCCTAAAGCAAAATGACTACTTCATATCCTCCAGCGTATTTCCAGCACTCAACTGATTGTTTCTGATCCTGGAAAACAACTTTCTTCCCCCAGAATCTCAAGCAAGGCCAGCTGTTTACCTCATCAAGACAGGTCACCACTGGTTAGCTTTCAGCAGCCAAGCACAAACATGTTTGACGATTATCTATATCATGCAAGCGATTCATTTTCCATTTCTGTGATAAAGCACTGAAGGCCTCATTAACTGAGAATACGTACTGGTGACAGTTACAGCCTGAGGTGCTGAAAAGCCTCACACTGGAGTTTCCCTTTCTGTCACAAACCTGACTAAGTTGTGCCAAGCTCCAGAAGGAAGCAAATCTCACAGGCCCAGAAGCTGTGCAAGTTCTTAATGTTGAAGGATATTTAAGTTAAGTCACATACAAAAAAAAAAAAAAACCACAAAAAACCAGAAATATGCTTCTGTAAGAAAATAAAAATATACAACCTCATTTAACCTGAGATCTTTGTCTTTTATTGCATCTCCACACAACTGTGAGGTATTCTTTGCCATGCATATATCCTGAAAGATTTACATCCTTCCAGCTCTGGTCTCTGCACCTCAGCTTCACCATGAGATGCAAAGCATTATCACATATTATATTATAACACAGCTTCAGGTGTGTGTTGGTGAGTTAACCAGAGCAGAACTCTAGAGCACAACAGTGAGGACAGATGACAGCTCTTGTGTTCTTGTGCAACTGCAAAGACTCCACAGCCCATACTATGGTGAAATAAAGCAGACAGCAGCTGCTGGGGAGCTGTATCACTGTTAACATTTCCAGAAATTCAGTCTACGTTGTGTGTAAATTTTAAATAACAAATTACTAAACTCTATATAGTTACAGAACCTTAAGGATTTGCACATTTCTTTGAGGGATCAGAAATAGTATACTGATAAATCTTAGGATAATCGATGGCAAACCTTCCCTCAAGCCCTTGTAATATATGTAGGGGACACCTATGCACCATGTTTTCTAAATCCTACAATTCCATTCCACACAGCAACAGCCTCAGTGCAGTAAATTAGTAATATGTATTAACAGCGACAAAACAGAAGCTGACACTTTAAGTGCTAAAAGGGGGTGAGCAAACACTGGATGTTTATAAATCTGCCTGGGAAAGTGGAAGACCATCAATGCAAGCTGTTTCAAGACATTACTTGCTTATAAAAACAAAGGCTCCACATTCCTCCCAAACCTTACAGCCACCTCCTCAACAGAGGCCATGTACTTCGTGCTGAACTTTCAGAGAAAAGTAAACATAGAAAACTACTATAAACATGATCCTCATTTTTAAGACTGCTTCATTTTTCTGCTTTTTTAGTTCTTTGTCAAGAGGAAAAGGATATTTCTTAACCATGTATATAGCGCCCTTATCAAACTCCCAGGTAGAAGGTGAAGTGCTTTCACCCTGAGGAACGTGGATTCCTACACGGAAAAGTTACCTTCTTAGTGGGAACGGAGCAGTAACCTTCTCCAGTAACAGACATCAAGGAGTTACTTAGAGGTTATTTTTAGCAATGGATGAAAACTCTTCAAACTCCTGAAGAGAATTACCATTTTCCTTGAAGTTTCTTAACCCTCTCTCTTCGAGGTGCTTTTGTCCAGCATAGCAGGCAGAAATTAGTTGACCAAACATGCTGACATTTGGCAGAAATCACTGAACATTAAAGCAGCTTAGCAATATTGAATGGTAAGTTCTATTAAGGTGATCAATAGACAAGATTACTGTCTGCATGGCATAAAGTCATCCATGTCACCACTTTGTTTTTCTTTGCTATTCCATTCAATCCACATTTGATGGAAAATTATAGTTAATATGACACCTACCAAAAATATAACAGCATAAAGTCCCTTAGCAAAAAATGGGGGGGGACATTTCTCCTCCTTTCTCTAGCAGCAACTATTGGCAAGACTTACACACTTATTTATTTTTTAATGTTTTTCTTTGGCATTTTTTTGCCTTCCCTCTTAGCTTTTATTGGCATTAGCAAGACAATAGCTCAAAACTAACTTTATCTTAACATTTCAATCCACATTCTGAAAGCCTTTCTAGACTGTGGTCCCACATCACAGCAATATATAAACATTCATTAGTAACACATGTACATCAGTGCAACAGCAGGCACGAGCTGGATCATCAACTGCTCTTGAAAAGGTAGAATGTAATGTAGAGATGAGGATTCCTCTGCTGAACTTCTTCACTTACAATTCACCATATACAAACTACCATGATGAGGATGGTATTCACATAAAGGCAAGTTGTTTAGTGAGCCTGTATCTTGCATATCTGCTTGCTTCACGTGGCTGCCAAAATTACATGCTCACTGCACCCCATGTGACTGCTGCTGCTCTTTCTTTCAAGGTAAATTTTGGAGTAAATCCTCACAAAGCAAGTGTTAGCAATTGGTAAATGAAATCTGAAGATGTATCAAATGTTTCACAGCACAGCTGAAAACCATCTGAGCTGTCTGTGGAGGCTCCCATAGAACTAACCCATGCTATACCAAACTGATGTTGAACATTTCTTGCAGTCTCTAAAATATACTCTAGGAGAGAATCTAGCCCTGAAGTAGATGGAAAAAGTCCCAGCAACTTAGTGGAAAAAAAACCAACACACAAGAACTGTATTAATAGTTGAATACAATGCAGCCCACATCCAACTACAATGTGTTTGCTGTAGAGTGCTAAGCATAAAGATAAAGCAAAACACAGGCAACATACTCCAGTCAACACTAAGCTATTTCATCAGCAGAGGAAGTCTTTACCACAAAGCTTGCTTTAGAGGGAAATAAAGCAATTTGAGATATTTGGTGAAGATGAGACAGTCTCTAATAAACACAACCAGAAGAACTTCTGCCACCCAGCAGGTAGAGAAGTTGCAATTAAGTAAAACCTTGTTTTAACATCTGTTTTGTTCAACACAAAGCTCAAATGCTCACCACGTCTATTGTGCTTGCTGAGCAATGGACAGCCTGGCTTAAAAGGCATGGAACTACTTATTCAATAAAACAGAGCTGGTTGTCTGCCACACATATCTCACTGGGGGACATAGTTGCCTTGCCAAAAAATAGTGTTTCTTCAGAAGCCTGCTAGAGTGGCCCCTTGAAGTACACCAGTTTATCTGATTGAGCACCGGCCATCATTCCAATTGGTACAGAAAAATACAGCAATCCCAATAGCAGAGCAAGGCTGTTTACAAATTACTCCTTCTCATTATTTCCAAGATTATTAGTCCAACTTCCTTCAGTTTATATATATACACATGGTGACTGCTACTTTAGGGAATTAGGTGGTCTTTAAGGCCCTCTCCCATCTAAGCCAATCTATGAGTACATGACTCTATGTTACCAAGGGCTCCAGTTATGATTCACCAAAGCATAAGTACGGAATTTAAAACAAAGTATGCGAAACACTCGTTCCTTGGAAAACAATCAGATGAGCCTGTGCTTGAAACACTTGTCACTGATGCTTATTATCTTCAGCTTTAATGGATCTCATGCCCAAGGAAGCTGTGGATGCCCCATCCCTGAAGGCATTCAAGGTCAGGCTGGATGTGGCTCTGAGCAGCCTGGTCTAGTGGTTGGTAACCCTGCACATAGCAGGGGGTTGAAACTAGATCATTGTGGTCCTTTTCAACCCAGACCATTGTATGTTATGATTCTATGACAATACCAGAGGTGTTCCTTGGGTTAGGGCTGACACGTGAGCAAACACATGGGAAAATGGAGGCCTCAGCAGTTAGATCTCTTTCACACCCTACACTGCCACTCAGCCAGACTCCAGAGAGATGACTTTTGGCTCTTCCGCTACCTCACTCTCCTCTGTTAACATTAACTTGTCTGTGCTGCCTAACTATCACTGGCACAGAGAACTGGACGTAGGCACATAATGAATAAGCCTAACTAAATCAGCTCAGTTTCTTACCAGAGCATTTCAGCAAACATGAGATTGAACTCCGGGAGGCTGATTATAAAACCTCTGGGGCAACACTAATTCAACTTTGATAGCCAGAACATTGCTGGAATTAGAGCAGTATTTCATCTCTGAAAAGAGTTGTTCATTGTTTTGTACAGTGATCTCATCTCAGGATCCATCATTTGCTTGTTCAGTTGTTTTTCTTTTTACTGTCATATCTGGAGCTTAGGTCATAAGTTATGATAGAAAGGGTAGTCTGACTTGCCAAACTAGACTGACTCATGAGTAAGTAACATGACTTAAAAACAGCTCAGTAGCAGCTACCTAAGCTCACCAGAGAGGCAAGGGAACAGAAAAGACTCATTGCCCTCCCTGCAAAGCTGTCTCTCTTGCAGATGCTTGGACTCAGCAGGTGGTACACAGTTGACCATCCTCCAGCATGAATTCAAGCAGCCTCTACTTAACATCCTTCCCAGCTAAGTTCTCTACAAACTTGTCTTTCAAAAATAAAAGATCTGTGCCAATTAAGACATTCAGGTAAGATCCAACAAAGAGGATTACATGAATAAAGAGGAGAGTACAGAATACCAAGGGTTACAAGTCAAGCTGACAACAGGCACAAAGGTGATAATTATGGCCCCCCAAAACCTCCTCCTGTGCCACCTCCCCATTCAACCCTCAGGTACTGGAGCACTCACATCTGCACTTGCACCAATATGGGATAACACACTGCTTAATCTAGTGAGGCATCCCAAGAGTACCTCAATAAGATGCTAATTTCCATCCCAAGTTATGTCCGGATCCCAGAGCCTTATTGATTTCTGAAAGTCAATCTGAAAACAGGTTATCAAGAGCTCTACACTGGATGCCTCTTATTTCTAACATATGTGCAGATTTCACAAGCATACTTCACTCTTTCTAAACCATGCTGAGTTATGTATTTAGTTGCACATTTGTACTCATCGATACTACCTGCACTACTGAATGGAAACCAAGGCGTACTTTGTCTTGGAAGATTACGTGCAGAATATGACATACATCACAAATCACATTCAAAACAAACAGATATAATGCCCTGTTTCAAATTCCAACCTTGCCTCTGGACACATGTTTTAAAACAGAATCTTGGGCGTCAATCAATTCTACTACATTATATACAAAATTAGGTAACTAAGTATTGAACTTCTTTATTAAATTACTAGATATGTAATAGAATATTTCTACAATACCTCTGCCAATCAGATAATCACATGTACTATGTATGTACCTACATGAGTACTATACAGATATTATGTTTGTATACATACATGCACTGTAACACAGACATGGTGTGTAATCTCCCAGCAAAACTTAGTGACAGTGGAAGCAGAAGTGGTATTTCTCCTCAAGAACATTTCAGAGACATAACAGAAAGATAAGAGCAAACAGATCATTGAAGCAGAACTACCAAAGATTTGGCAATATATCGAGTAGAAGATGTTACGTGACTGCCTTAAGTCACTTTTAAACAGTACTTGAGCTGTTTACTGCTAACTCTACAAGCAGCCTGCTTAGTTTTTTTAGTCAGGGCAGGCCACCCACATCTGATGTAGTGAAAGTGTATGTGTGCAAGAATCCCCGAAAAGCAGTGCAACCATTTTAAATCATCTGACCTTTACCAAGCAAAAACTCTCCTTTCATTCCATGTTTATAAGGAGAAAGGTAAACTAAAATAGTTTTAGTTCTATGTGATTTTTAAACCACAGGAGACACATGAGTAACAGCGTCTGGATCAATAAGCATGGAAATAGGTAAAAATCAAAATCTCTTCTAAAACACATCAATAGTCAAGCATTTGTTTTAGTTACAGGTTCACAGGGAAGTATCAATACCAAAACATCTGCATGTCACATACACACCTAATTGTTTACATTCTGGTCAATGAGCCCAGAGGCACGTTAAGGAAAAGCACAATGCCAAAGAACCCAAGCTGATCTTTATAGGTAGGGCTGGACACCATAGGCGTACAACTGCCACATTTATGCAACATGAAAATGTGCATTTTGCTTTTCTTTCCCTTTTGGCAGGGGTAGAATGGAAACCAGCAGCAACTACGTTTCACCTGCTTTTTTTTTTTTTCTCCAAACCTACAATTTATTCATGGAAAAATACTCGCAGGCAATCTATTAGGTTTCAGAACAGAGAGAGCAGAGAAATAGCCTAGAGCAGCAAGAACAGCAACAAACAAACCTACAGGAACCAGCAGAGAATGCTCAGCAGGTTTAAGTTAGTTTTAGAAACCATAGCTTGGACTTCAGCAATTTGATTTATGCTTTCAACTTGTTGCTGATATGGGGTTCTGATTCCCCATGGCTCAAAGTAAATCAAAGGCACTCAGGTGAGAATAAGCTCTGACATAAAACATGCACACTATTTTTTTATATATGCACCATTGAAAGCAACTTAACTCATCTAGAGACAACGAGTGTGCAAAATTAGCAATGCTTCTGAACAATTATTTGCAACACTGATATTCCCACACTTCTTACTTGAATGCAGAACTCAAGTGAGACACAAAGGAACTGAAAGGCAATGGGATCAAAGCCTTTCCATCAGATGTGGAGATGCCTCTATGACAAGGGCAGTGGAGTGAACCGCAGGAGAATTGAGCTCTGCTGTGGCCACCATTCTATTTACAGAACATATGTAAAGGAAATCAGTCTTGCGCTTCATAAAAGGCACAAAACCAACTACTAAGGACTACCTCCAGATTAATTACCAGCTATTTCCTTTCCTGAAGCAAGAGTTCAGATTGCTACCATCAGGAAGCAGCAAACTTGCCTAAGGTTTAAAAAAAACACTTTGCAAGATCACACTGAATATTAGACTTGAGAATGAATGACACAGACAGTACCTTTCATACAG
Source organism: Coturnix japonica (assembly GCF_054131305.1). Classification (NCBI taxonomy): domain Eukaryota; kingdom Metazoa; phylum Chordata; class Aves; order Galliformes; family Phasianidae; genus Coturnix; species Coturnix japonica. The sequence goes on from NC_140666.1 coordinate 49,753,356, forward strand.
TCAGTTAAATCACAGACAAAGCAACAACCACAATGCAACTTCACCAGAGAATGCTTTTCTTTCACAAAAGCAACTCAGTTTCATGTCTTCAATTTTCTGCTCTCAATCCAGTGATGGAGAGCAGTAATTCAGCAGTGGTGCTTGGATATTTAACAACTTTGGAGCTGTGCATATTTAGGTCCTGCCTCAGTTGATATCTACAACTGTTCCATGCCATTAACAATGATTCTGACAAAGCATGCTGCATCACCACAAAGTTGAGTCCAAGTGTTCTGTTGTACAACAGACCCAAGAATGGTATGGCTAGAACTGTTTCAGAAGGAGACAGAAAGGCCAGATCAAAGTGGAGAGTCAAGAATATCTTGTTTCACACTTAATTGATGACCATCAGTGAGAGCTAACAAGAAAGATGAAAAAAAATACCAAAGATAACTTTTGCTTCTGAAAGACTCAAACACTTCCTCCATAAATCATACTCAAACTTTGTAAGTCAAACACAATCAGGCAATAGAAAATGCTATATAAGCATTGATTAAAAACCCATCCACCATGTGACTGTGGTAAAAGGCTGCCTTGCGTCTTTTATATGGAGACTCTGAGCACCTAGATGTTATCATGTGCTCACCTGTTAGGTTTTTGTTTGTCTTTGTTTTATAACCTGATAACAACTCCTTGCATGCTAACAGCCACAAGCCTTCTGAGCGTGTAAAGCAACAACATCCACAAGCAGCTTCTGCTCATGGAAATCCAGCATACAATCCTTGTGCACCATCAGGCTTCCTTTTTTTTATTTTTCCCTCCAGTCTTGATAATAAAATACTGCAGAAATGGGAGATGCTGCTGCTTTGCATATACTTTGATTACTTTTCAAGTAGAGACAGTTACAGCCTAGTTATATTAGATCTCAAGTAGCTAAGAAACAAAAACACCCAATGGCCCCAAAACTCTCCCCAAGTGGTTCAAGAGCTAATAGGCAATCAACAATGAACTCAATGTGCATGCAGGGAAGTAAAGCAGCATCACAGTGACTACATTCCTAAACTATTTTCAAAGTTTATTTTGCATAAGTGGTCAATATCATTCTTCAAAGCTGCTACCATGCAAAAGGTTTCAAGAGGCCAAGGAAAACATTACTTGCCACTATTTCTTTTTGTGGTTCACTTGATTTGCTTATCTACCTCCATAACCTCACACTGCAGGTTTCCTAAAACTAATAGTAAAACCACATGTGAACCATAGAGAATTAAGCTAGATGTAAAAGCATGTTAATCAGCAATGGAATTTGGCTTTCCATACTAAATAGCATACTTCTGCTATTATTTCACAATATTGAGTCGAAGCTCTTTTACCAAGAAGCAAAACAGCTCAATTCACATCTAATGCAAGAAAGATGATAGTCTACAATTTATTACCTGCAAGTGCCCAATTGGACAATAAGGCTTTCAAAGGAAGCATGGCAAGCCATAACCTCAAATTATCTGTCTGGATAGCACAGGGATGACAGATGAAAGATTGCCTCCATACATCCTATAGGTCATCACCAGGGCAGTTATTGTCTGGCTATACTGTCATGTCAGCTCTGGGTAAACAGATCACATCAGTGCTCAGCACTACTCAACCCATCTGTTTCAAAAACAGCCATCCAGGCCCATCAAAATCTCCTGTAGTTTTCCAAGTTCTATTTTTATGTGTCATGCACTCAAAATCATTTGGATGTTCACCAAGGGATTTAATGTTTAGGTCAGCCATAGATTGCATGAGCTGAGAGAAAAAAATGCTTTTTAAGATGCATGCTTAACACAGCATGCACTTGGAAGCCACCAGAGTTAAACCTGCTCCAGACCTTGCCAGCTGCTCTCTGAGTTTCTGAAATAACCAGGGAAAGGAGCTCATAACAACTCATGTCCCAGCTCCCAGAATGTCAAACATCCACACCTCAACAACAGATGCTCAATGCAGCATTGGAGCTTCCCATACAAGCAAACTTTCATTTGTTCCCAGTCATCATCCCCAGTGACCTCCTGCAGTCCTAAGGTCAAAAACAAAGAGGAAAAATATGCACTCAGCATCCCTGACAAAACACAGTTTTACTTGATGCAGTGGAATTATCTGACAAACTGAAAACAAAAGCAGTAACATAAAAAGCTGGAAATGTTTGGATAATTGTACACTCACAACATAACCAAAACAGTGTTAGCATTAATAACTTTGGTAGGTAATTTAACTCGCAGAAACTGTTTCAACCCCCCAAAAATCAACACCGAACTTAATAAATTACTGAATAATTGCAATTCAAGCTGCAATTTGGAAATGAATAACACCCTGAAAAATACGATGTATATCCTGGTCACCAAAGCAAGTCCAAACAGTTTACCTATAAGAACAAGTGGGGGAAAAAATTAAAAAAAAATCAGTCCTTCAGCTTAAGACTCACCCCCAGGAAATTCTTACAGTGTAGTGTTATTTACCAGTACTGTATACAGCTAGGTAAATATTTTGCATTTCTGCAGGCGTTCTCGTGCAATGAGATATACACTTCCCTTCCAGTAACGTGAAGGTATGTTCAATCAGTATCTTCCAAAACACTGAAACAGTTTCCAGAGCATGTTCTGTCTACAAAATAAACTAGCAATGAAGATTATAGTCACGGGGGGAAAAAAGGAATTATTTTGGATTTCTCAAATAATTCCTAGAACTGTACGAAAGTCATGACACAGCAAACATGAGCATACATGCAAATAAACCTTATCTTTGAACACATCAGAGGAGTGGTACACGGCAGCCTTCCTTACACAAAATGAGGTGACTAAAGAGTTTTGCATCAGTACAGCCAAAGTGGACTGTCAGCTTCCAAGTGCCCACCAGATGTTTGAAACAGCAGTGTCATAGAGGAAAGTGAAGCATTAGGGGATGGACTAGAGATGGCCAACACAAAGCCAGTAGCAATTCTCTCCAGTCCTCCAAACCCTCCTCCTTCACCTGAGAAGCTAAGCAGCATGAAGTCCTGAAAACCACCTACCACCAGATTCACAGAGAACATCTCTATTGGGGCTATAATTTCTCATGGTTTCCCTGGCTGTCCAGATGAATGTCAGCTCCACAGCATCCATGTGATGCAACCATTCCAGAGAGCTGAAACTAGCAAAAACATGTCATTCATTAATTAAGCCTTCTGGAACCAAATTGACCAGTTCACTCATCAGACTGACACACAGTTCATGTCAGGGGACTTCGTGTCATTTTGTCTTCTCTGTTCTTCTCTTTCCTGGGAAGTACCATTAATTATCACTCTATAAATTTCTCTTCACCTGACCTTTCTGTAAAAGGGAGAGTGCAAATAATCCTCCTGAAGTACCAGGGAAAACCAAGCTGTTATTCCAGCAGCAGCCTTCAGAAAGCACTGCACAGGGAAAGATCACAAGAAACTCCATCAACAGCTCTACTACAAGAGGTAACCCTTAGAATCCCAGTTTAGGATTTGACTAAGCACATGCAATCTGAATTGGATTTCATCAGTCTCATCACTGAAGTCCCAAATGACAGCAGAAGGGGTACAAAATGTCATACAAAATCCACAGATCTAAATTACATTGTACCAGTGAGCTCTCCTGTGCTCTGGGAAACCAAACACAGATTTGACCTGCCTGTAGTCTCACTGCACTGAAAACAAACAAGAGTTAATGTCAACAGAAGACAGATGTGCTGTCCTTTCCCATCAGCTACCCACATCCCTTACCCAAAAACCACTGAAAGCCAGGCTAGGGAACCTCTTGCTCAGCAAGGGTGCAAAAATGTTTGTCCTTCCATGAACAGCTGCTGCTTCAGGGAGTTTTAATGAAGTATGTTTGGAATAAAAATAACTTGGAATACTGAAACTAAGAAAAGTGATTACAAACCTGAAACCCTCAGGTACTATTCATAATTACCTTCCTACCCCCACTGCTTTTTTAGTTAGGGCTGACTGTGCCACCTTTATGTATGCTATTTAGCCCTCTCACAGTAAGTATTTTTAGAAGAAGTTCTACTAAGTCAACTTAAAGTACATCTAGCCTAAAATTCCCCTGGTCTGGCTGTGACACAGCTCAGAGGCCAGATCCCACCCATCATATAGCCCTAACTGGTCCAGTTTGTATCCCCTCATACCGATTCAGTGAGATATCATATGCTATATGAGATAGCACTACCACCTGTACTGCACTGCAGTCCCTACTGGGCAGACCTTGCTAGAGGACACGGCTTTTGTGATGGCATTCCTTTGGTTAAGCTCTCTGCTGTAACATCCTGTTAAGACAGACTAGCTCATTATAACAGCGTGGAAGTAATCTGAAGACCCCCCAGAAATCCTCTGAGGAGCACAGTTAGAAACCCAGCAACTGTATACAGAGCTGTTGGTTAGACCTCACATTCAATTCACTGAACTTCATTCAAGAAGCTTAAAATACTTGAAAGCAGTTAACTGAAGGCATTCAAAACCAACCAGCTGCTACTTACAATCAAATTCCAAGTGTTAGAAGCTTAAGGTTAGCAATCACTTACCATAAAAGCATTGTTTTTCCAACAGGAATATCTCCAGGGAAAAGATACCAGAATGGACCACTAGGTCTGCTGAAGCCATTCAAAAATAAAGGCCATTAAGACCCCAAAGTTTTTAAAAGAACTTCAAGCTTAAATGATGGATCTTCTCCTTACGATAAAAGTCAAATACTGTAACTGTTCCCTGTGTTTTATATCTCAGACCTCTTACTCCCTTCTCTTGGCAATTTATCATTTGTGTGCACCTTGGGTTGGAACTGTAAACCTTAACCACAGGCAGAGCAATTTAAGTCCAAACAGGCAAAACATGAATCATGCTCTCTGGCTGGAAAAATGTGTCTAAAACCCCAATCTCAGCAGCCAGTTCACTTTTAAAAGATGTCACAAATACTCTAACAAGTGAAATATGTTCCTAATCTTAATTTAGGAGCAAAATAATGAGATGATTGCAATCTTGATAACAGTGACAGAGAGGAAAGTCAACATCTAACAGGACAACTCATTTCGGTCAACTCCAGGAACTTTCTTATTTATCATAAACCTTAAGAATCATCAAAGGACCAACAAAGCACAATACCTATCACCAGATTTAGTAGGAGAGTAAGCTACCGTAAGGTCTTCACTTACTAGGGAATTTTGTTATTCTAAATTTCATTTCAACCACTTCTTCTAGCTGCTTTAACAGCCCATTTGTAGCACAATTAAACAGACACAGACTAGACCAGCAGAAATCACTGAGAAATATCCAGCAGCTCAGCTGGCACCTCAACTGACAGTCACCCAAGGCAGCATAGGACCAATGTTTCTTCAGGAGCCAATGTGAAGGAGTGGGTTCTTCTTCCAGGTACCAGGTTTCAAAGACTGAAGCTTCAGGTAACAGAAAGCCGTACCTACATGGTACCTATTCAGCTGCCTGACAAAAGAGCATCTCTTCAGTGCTTATAAACATGCACTGATAGGCAATTCAAAGGGAATATCTAGAGTTTTCTGAATGGAATTTCAGGAACAGGAGAGCCCAGCTGTTTTTTGACTCCTACCTTTGCTTATTCCAGGTTTGACAGGACTTATACTGCTGCTGGGGAAAAAAAACAAAACCCTTAGACTTAACTTATCTGGCCATACCAAAGCTCACATTAAAGGAAGGTCTAGTATTTCCAGCTCTGGAGAAAAGCTCTTCATTGATGCAGGCATATAAATGTGAAGTGCAGCTCCTGCAGACAATCATGTTTTCACTCTGCAAAAAGCAGCAAGGATTCTTGACAGCCACAGTTCTCCCACAGGCTTTAGGGATACACAGGACAGCAGCAACAGCTGTGATCCAATTTCAGTCTTACTTTATGCAACTCTGAATATTTAACGCTGACTTTCTCAGCAGGGTTCTACGTCAGAACACTTGAAACAGCACAGCGCTCTCCACAACTTGCAGCATGAACAACTTCTGCACAAGACTGGGCCTTCATCCATTGCATGTTTTCTCCTGCCACCTGCAACTCTTAAAGTATTAGGTAGCTCCTAGCAGAATAAGGTAGCTGCAACAAACCAAACCCCAGAAAATACAGCTGCTTACTTCTTCCCTTCTCCCTCATCTTACCCATGCCAAACCCTATCCATTCCATCACTCTCTTATCAGGAAGTCAACTTCCTTGCAACCATACTTTCAGTTAATACTTTGCAGTCACTGCTTAAGTTACTCATGATCAGAGATGTAATTTTGCTGAACAGTTTAATTCCTCCTCCTTTCAAAACAGAACTGTGTATTCTGATATTACCTCTGTACAAAATCTTTTTCAAAACTATTCCATGGGATCATGGTAACTTGGTTGTATATACGTGTTGGACCATTTATAGAAAGGCTTGAGACACATTTCTGTTATTTTCATTAAAAAAGCTGGTCAATTTCCCAAGGCGGCCTCCTACTGACTTCTCAAAATCAAGCAATTTAGGAGAGCTTCTGACATCACATGCTATTTTGCAGCTGGATACTAAAAACGTCCCCAGATACTGAGCTTTAACATAGTAATTTAACTGCAAAGGCAACACACTTAGAATAACATTTTGAAGTTATAAAATGAACTCAGAGAAGCAGAAAATTGTGTGCCAGCACTGCCAGAGCACCCTTAATTGAACCTCGCCATAGCCTGTTACTGTAGCACATTATATTAATTACAAGTTCTCTGCCAAAGTAGAACTCACAGCAGGAGACATTCCTGTAGGGAAGGACAGCCCCACGCAACTTTCTGCGATGGCAAAGGTTGGCTTTGGTCACGCTCAGAAACAGCTCCAACGCTCAGACACTGAATCTCACAAATGGTTTGGTCTCTGACTAAAAGTATGGTAATTTAATTGCTTTCACTTGTCTATTACATTAATTTACCAGGCCAATTAAAGGCACATTCAAAGCCAAAGCACCTCTTAACACCAACATGCATTGCAAATTAAGTACAAAGACCAAGCAAAGCTTATTTTGCTACTTGGCATTAAAGCTCAGCGACAGATCAAGTAAAACGACCTGCAGACCAGGATTAGATAAAATTTTAATTGCATTAGGGGAATTTTCAAATAAATCCATCAATCTTGCAGAGGCCTTTACATACGTGGTTGCATTCTCACTGCAGGTGCAAATAAAATTACTTACATGAGAAGTTTACTCTTAAGCCTCCTTCAGTATTGCATCACATTCGGCTTGTTCACTGTCAACCAAACAGCCAGAATTTATTACAACATCTCAAGTACCAGCTTTCTCTTCAGAAAGCACAGTAAGTGAACTCCCCACTCCATTCCCCACGTTCCTGAGCTGCAAGCCAAGCTGTGTGCATTTTGCCACATCTGCTCACACCGGGATGCATGAAGGATAGGTTTTATGCTGTTGCAAGGAATGAAGGAAGATGGGGACTCATGGAAACTGATGGATTTCTACTACCTCTGATGCTATCAGAAGTAGATTTTTAGTATTATTACATCCTAAAGAGATATCAAATTTTGATGAGCAGAAAAAAGGTGTTTTACATACTTCTTGCACACTTTTCCTCCATTGAGTACACCATTTAGTTCCTCGAGTACATGGCACATGGCTTTACAGATAAAAGGATACAATAAATAGTCAGTAACACATAACACAAAGCATGTCTGAAGCAGTTTGGCCTTCCCTCCTGTAAAGTACACTATTTTATACATCTGTTATATAAAGGAAAAAGGTGTGATATTAAAGGGTGTCAGCTTTCTCCTGAGGCAACCTATAGGGTTTAGCTGAGGCTGCAATTTGAAAACTATGTCCATATAACTCTTATATTAAACCTAGTGTCACACCTGCCTGTATGTGTATTTTAACAGCATTGCCCGCATATAAAAATACTGAAAGTACACAAGTTAAAAACTGAAGACCAAAAAAGAAAAGCATCATAAGGTACTCTGTAGGACATCACAGCCATGTTCAATAGGCTTCTTTGTCACTTGGGTGCAGAAAAAGACCATTATTTTATCATTCTTATTAGAGAGGGAATACCATAAAGCTAGAATTCTTCCACATTTTATGGAGTAGAGAAGGAAATTATTCAGAGTTTCTGCAAAATAAAGAGAAGTAAAATCTGCAGGCTCACCACAATGGCTTCAGCCACATTTGGGGCCTGCCCATGGATGGACATTCCGCAAACTCTCTGGGCCACCTGTTGTGGTGCCTGACAGGTTTTTTTTGGCCACTACTTTTAGCTCTGTGGTTGATGTGGGATATGAGAGCGATCTAGCTCCCTTGTTTTCACTCCCAGTGAATCAATAACATTGATTTACTCAGAAAGGTTTGAAGAGAATTTAGCTGTCTACATTGCTGCCTCTGTATTACAGAGAAACACAGAACCTTTCCACAAAACAAAAGACAAACGCTTCTTCAAAAAAACAGTCCAAGGGACACTGATATGCAGCAAGCACAATAACGTTACCATACCACTAAGAGCAAGTTAAAATTAATGGATAGACTACAGAGAAGCAAGGATAATATAAGCAATGTTGTGTTTTTCAACCAATGGCAAGAGTACAAAATACCTCTGGAGTCCACCCACACACTGGGAGGAAGCTGCCTGCAGGTACATTAGGACATACTCCCACACACTGAATATTTTAACTAGATCGGGTAAGCTACAGAAAACACTGTGTAGTACCCATACATGGTTTGCAAGATAGCACTGAATACTACAGAAGAAAATTACATAATCCAAGCATTTTCCTGCAGATATCATGGCTGTCTAAGTTCAGTAGCTATCCAGCTAAGAAAGCCAAAGCATGATGATTTTAGCAGCTTCTGACAAACTCATATCAAAAGAATAGAGAAGTCAATTTATTTTTTCCCAAAGATAATTAATAAGCCTTAATTGACCTCTTTTTTCCCCATTTTCAGATCTGAGAGAACATTGCACCCTGGGTCATACTACCCAAGATTTTTCACTATTCATTTCATTTGGCATCTGCAATTAAAATAAAAAAAATCCCATAATACTTATTTCCACAAAACTGGATTATCAACAGGATATTTGCTTAAACACAGAGCAAATGCAGCATACAGAATTTATTTGCTTTAAAAATTTGCCTGTTTGTCTCAACTTTTATCTTATACCTGGCATGAAGTGAAAGAACACTTCCTTAAGTCTCAGAACCGTAACAAGACAACAAACACTCTGAAAACAGAATGAAAGTCAATCACATGAAGACAGAAGAAAGAACTGGTGAGAAGGATTAGTTCTACATGACTAATACTGGAACGGTATTTTCTATTGTCATTGATGAAACTAGAACCCCTGTCATTGTGTGATGCTTTACAGGACATTTTTGCCTTTACCTCAGAACAGTCCAACAGATTAGGGTGGATGAGTAGCTAAACAGAAACTTGGGTCAGGTATGAATACAAGGCATTGGCACAGGCTGCCCAGGGAGATGGTACAATCACCACCCCCGGAGGTGCTCAAGAACCACACAGATGTGGCACTAAGGGACATGGTTGGTACAGTGGGGGCAGATTGGGATTGGACTGGATGATCTTAGAGTTCCTTCATGATTCCATGATTCCAACTCCCAACAGAACCATAGCTGGAATCTTCAGTATGTCAGGCATCAAAGATGAGAATAATTACACACAAGACAAATGCATATCCTTAACACCTCCATTTCCAGTGTTAAGACATCAAGTGCTCAGAAAGTTGTTATACTAGAGAGCCAGGACTCACACTTCAGCAGACTTTTCCCCCCTACTCAATCCATTCAATTTATACCTGACAGTCATAGCAATCACACAATATGAAATGCCCTGAGCAAGTCAGAGTATGAGTGCCTTGGACAAGTGACAACATCTGCAATTCATTTGTCAGTGTCCCACAAAGCAGGCAACAGAAACAATTACCAGGTTACCGACAAACTCACCTCACAAAGCTGTTCTTTCACCCGATGTCACCCACCATTAGTGGAACTATATTCAATATTTAGGTGTGTAAGTGATTTTAAGTGGCTCATATGCTGGTATAATGGAACTTTATTTTCTGAGGGTCTCATTCACTGTGTAGAATGAGCCCATGCTGAGGGACCTGGCCCTGCTCTGCTACAGTGTGATGGCTGATAAGGGTTGCTGCAAATCACATCCTGAATGCCTGCTTTCCCTTTGCTACTGGGAGACAGAAGTGCCACTGTTCCCACTCACCACAACCAGGCCCAGCCCCATCATGCTTGCAGCAGCTTGCTGTCCAGACATCAGCCAAAGGCGCTTCCCAAGGAACTCCTCCTTTTTTGTGGTCTGTGCTCAGCTGTCCCCAGTTTCCATGTTACTTCTCCTCAGACTTTAATCTGCCTTTGGCCAAGCAGAAACAATGGTGGGAAAATACAATACAGCTAAGGGCTGCATCCGCCACTGAAACATTCAGGGAAAGTCTGGTAGTGTGGCATTTGGAGTCACCTCAGCTAACACTGCCATGAGACATGGTTTCCTCACACACAGGAAACCTTGTGTATATAGTTACCTTTTCCCCCCTTTATTTCAAAGTGGCAGAGCCAGAAGTATTGCCAGCACACACTAAGCCCAACCTTGCTTACAGCAAAAGACAAAGAACTTCTGTCAGGATTAGAATGCACTTATTGCTCCTGTGCAGTGATGAATGCTCTGTACAGTTACACAAAAGGGAAAGCTCATTTTGGTACTAGCAATAGACAGATTTATATATCTCTGAATTAATATTGCTTTACTAAAGCAATTTCCATGTTAAGTATGCATTAAGCAAAATGCCTTTATTATCCAAAGAGGTGCCAATAAAAACAGAAACAAATTTTCTGTACTGCCTTTTATTGTAACATCATTCTCCCCTTTTTTTGGTTCACTGATGTTAAATAACCTAAGTAATCTTATGTTGTCACCAATTTGTGTTCCTTGTTACTTGCTCCACACTCAGTCTGCATATTACAGCAGTAGATCACAAACATCACCTCTGATGAGAGGTGGTTGAAATAGAAATGCATCTTTCAATAGAAAAGATTAAAATATCAGTTAAATAACAAGATTTTATTTTACAACAATCATTCTTTGGCTTTAACAAAAAAACATTAAGTTGTATGATTTCTTTTACCATCTCACTTCTATGCTTTAAGCCAAGCATAGTCAGAACTAGAGAATACTAAAGAGAAGCAATGATTTAGTTTTACAGTAGTACAAGGCCACTAGGAAATTCAACTCCACCATTTCAAGTACAAAGCTCATTAGGGGAAGAACAAAGCTCCAAATACATATGGGTGGGTATTCTAGCATTAAATTCCGCATACAATGCTAAGATGGTCCACAGAGTCAAAAAACTGCATGAGAAACTCATAACAAGCTCCATTACCAAAAAAAACCCCAAAAAAACAAAAAAAACACACCAATCTTCACACTTGCATAAGACTTCAAGTGTTGATTGCAACAGCCAGGCACTTCAAAGCACGCTGTTATATAACACTCTGCTAACGCACACAGCTTTTAAAAACACCTTTTAAAAGCTTGTTTTCATTTGTGGGTGTCTCTAAAGTCAGGATAACATTTTTCTTCTTTACAATGAAGAAACATAAGGGTGAAGTGCAAGTTGATCCACACTTGAGTCATGTGCCACTGATACACTTGGATGTCACGGTTGAGGAGTAGCATAAGAACTTCCAGAAATATTTACTAACTGCTAACCATCAGCTGGATGAACTGTTTCTGCCACATCTCAAACTAGTTAGTTCTGGATGATTTTTGTCCTCACCAACAACAGGAGTCTTAGCCCTTCTACTAACACCAACATGACACAAGCTCTCCAATCCCACAAAGTCTTGATTCTGAGCAGAAACACATTAATCAATTCAGCTCAAACTGCTGAAGTAATGCTTGTGCTCCCTTCTCTCCTCACTCCCCCTGAAAACACCACTGAAAGTGGTATGAAAGGTGGTACACAGTGCTGACTGAAGCTCCAGGCAAGCAGAGGACATGCCAGTATGCTGCTGCATGCTTGTTTCCAAACAATGAAAAGTTGAACAGATGGCACTATAGTTCAAAAGCACAGTCTCAAAGCCATCTGCTGTTGTTGGACGTGTGTTTCCATTCATGCACACAAATACAAGCCCACAGCACACAAATTAGTGCAACACATCACAGACACATCAAACATCTTAAGGGCAGAGAAAGGAACTGGCAGGAGTGGAAGTTGAGTGTCCTTCAGAGTTAACAAGGAAGTAATACTGCAAAACCTAACCACCATCAACACACCACAGACACATTCGGTCAGAATTCACCACAATGCTGCCATAGCAAAACATGAAATCAGACTGATGAGCCCCCATGCAGAATAAAAACCAAGTAACCACAGCTCAGCCTTGGGCAGGAGAATTTGCATTGCATTCTCTCCCAGTCACAAAGACATTGTGGCCCAACTCAGATTTCTAGGACAGCTCAATGAGATTAGGAGGAAGTTTTTCCACACAGAGGGTGGTGACACACTGGAACAGGTTGCCCAAGGAGGTTGTGGATGCCCCATCACTAGAGGCGTTCAAGGCCAGGCTGGATGTGGCTCCGGCCAGCATGGTTTTGTGGTTGGCAACCCTGCCCATGGCTGGGAGAGGTTTAAACTAGATGAGCAGTATTAATTATCCTTTCAACCCAGGCCATTCTATGATTGTGTAGTTCTGTGAGATAAGAATTGATTATGTTAAACAGGTGAAAAGAAACTGTACAGGAAAGCTCAGAAATAAAACTGCAACAGCTACTGAGTGCTGCTCATGAAGATGAAATCTTTGTCCCCAGAAAGCAGAGAAGTGACTTTCAGCCAAACCATAACAAAATATTAGTAATTCCACCTAATACACCAACAAGCATAATGAGAACAAAGCTGCATTGCTATACTTAGCAGAAGTTGAATATTAAGATTGGCACAGAAAACATCAAAGCCCTGTTAAGCAATAAAAAAATAAAGTAGAAATAGTAAAAGCAACTATTCAACAAGTAGAAATATTTAGTCTCTTTTTTTTCTTTTTTTTTTTTTCCCCTTTTTCAGACAACAGTTAAGTCTTTGCCAATGCAGAAAGTAATGAAAAGAAACAGAAGTTAAAAGACTTGCCATGATTGAAACCATGAGTATTGTACTCAGCAGCAAGAGGTGAGCCATGTCAAGAAAGGGATGAACTCATCTCTTATAGCACTGCATTTTTCCATCCAAGCATGTGTCACTCAGGCACGCTGCATCAGACAAGATTTCAGCACAACAACACAACAGCGTCCTCATTTATCCTGCCTGGGAAAGCCCATGTGTTCTCAACTCATCACAAGTGAGTCATCTGCTGCAAATCAAAGATCTGATTCTTTCTACCTCCAGGACTCCAGCATTGTCACTTCAAGAGAACAGAAGCCGAGCTGTGACTAAACATGGAAAATTATCTTAAGGTCAGTCAGCATTCTCATGCAATTATGAGCTCTGAGGCCATTGCCTCACCACTTCCCAGTCCCAAAAGAATCACAGCCAAAAAATGGCACAATCCTACATGGTGTGGGATGACTCCAACTTTGCTTGGTTTTCAGAAACATCAGCAAGCTCCACCCTGGTGGTCAGTCATTAGCAATAAGGAGGATTGTGAGGGCACAGGGAATGCTTTGACAGGCCAACAGCATTGATGGTGATACATACTACTCTCACCAGAAGGTGAGTACAACCACCTCCTGCAGGCTCTGGAGCATTGATTTCAGGCATATTAACATCTGAGCACATACTGCAAAATGTGTCTTCCTTCCAACAAGAAAGTACATGACTTCAAGATTGGGACTGGTCACTGCATGTCACAATTCTTTAAACTCCCACTAAAGCAAACAAGTTTCTCTTAACTGTGAAACTGGAGAAACCTCTCTAAAAATTAACAAGAGGCAACAGAATCAGAGAGACTTGCCTTTTCATGTTCTTTAGGAAGAAAAAGCTTAAATTAACAGACCTGAGCTAAGTACTGGCACAGGTTCGGTCAAGTGGCATTTCTGTGCAGTTTCCAGAATTCACACATCCTGGGGAATCTGGCAAACCTCCTGCTAAAACAACAAGCCTTGCCTTCCAGTTGCTTGTCACCCACAAGAGGGGACAGGGCACACTGCATCCTCACACCACACTGGAACAAGCTGAGACTGGGAGAAACCACAGCAAGTTTACCAAGGGAACAGATAAAAGAAAGTTATGATCTGCAGACCGTAAACCACAGGAGGCACCTTACAAGCACGCCTCATCCCAGGCATGCTCCAAACTTCACTGTGATCAGTAAGCCCTTGAAGTGGATCCCAGCCAATTCATACAGGGAGAAAAAAAATAAATCCCTTCAAAGAGAAGAATAGCCAAACAAGACAAAAAGGCAGAGGCTGCAGCTAAGTGAGTGCAGTCAGAGGTAACACATGAAAGGCTGCACTCAAGATACAAGTCCACTGAAAGCATCTTAAAGTGCCGCTGCTCCTTATAGTGTGCAAGCTAGCTTTTCTTTCCCCCTGCGTTCTTATTTCTCAGCTGAGGACAGGTGCCCACTGAACAGATCTCCAATTTCATAACTGCTCCACTCGGTTGGGTAATAAACATCAATTCCGAAAGGAAACAATGTCAAACATAGAATTCACTTTGGCAGCATAGCAAAATAGTTTTTGCTCCTCACTGCAATCCTCACTGCAAGTGAACCTTACCTCCTTCAAAGGAAAGGGTATACCATCCTCAAGATAGATTCTTAACAGCAGAAAACAGGATTACTGGCTTGTGCAAAGCAAAAGCTAACAGAAATCTTAACACTAACCTGAGTGTAGACCTTCTTAATTCCAGACAGCAAACTCCCAAGGATTTGTGTTTTAAGGAATGTGACAACAGTAGTTGTCAGAGTGCTAAGAGACTTCATATTTCCCCTGCCTATTTGTACTAGTATTGCCATGCTCACCCCTGCTGTTTGAGAGCATTAGGAAGAAGGTGGACAGTTACATCTCCTGAGCCCCATCCCATGCACAATTACGCCAAGAGCAGAACTGACTTATATAAGACATAACCAAGAACGTATGTGTGATATACCCTAACTGTGACACTCCTCCTGCTGGATAAGCATGCCAGCTTCAAAGTTCACAAACTGTGTCCATTGTAAGCCTTACCTAACAACGGACACCTGAGAAAGTAACAACAGCAGTTAAACCAACTTTTACTGAGTCACTTCAGTTATGTCCTATACTGAACAATTCACAAAGATTAATCTTCATTAGAACAAAATACAACCCCTGAGGGGAAAAAAATAAGATCACTGGGCAAACACCCTTAGGTATCAACATTTTTGCCTTCCCAACCCAGCTAAGAAATGACTTAAATCAACAAAACAGAAACTTGTTGTAGCAGGAACGTGAACTGTGTGACTGTTACCTTCCTGAATACATTCCTTTTGTCATCTGTTCCCTTTACAAATACCTGGAATTGCCAAAGTCATTTGACCCACCTTGCCCTCGCAGTGAGCAAGGTATGAACCCTTCCCTAAGATGACCCTTTTTCATTCTCCACTGACCTTGGTTCAGCTGCGATTTCAGCATGGAATCAGTTGTATTTAAGGAAGAATCCACACAAGTCCTTGGGGACCCCTCAGCACCTGAGCACCTCTAGCACTTACTGCATCCACCCCTGCATATCATCCACAGTACTCAAGCTGCGCTCATTGCTTTCGGCAACAAGTTCAAAGAAATAATCCCACCTCTAACTTCTAGCTCTTGCCCACCCCACACCTTCTGTGCAGAGGCAAGCATTTGCTAAAGTGGTACATCTGACCTTAGAACTTACCTCTCTTTCGACTACCACTTTTCATTAGCCACCACCAGTTCCTCCCTATTGAGTCAAATGCCACGCTGCACAAATGCTCAGATCAAGAGATCCTTTTAGACTAAGGAGCTACACTGCTGCCAGATGTGGGAAAAGGAAATACAAGCATTTATCTGTCTGGTCAGAAGGCAATCATAGTCTTTCTTGGGAAGATTCCTATCAGGTGGAAAAAGGGGGGTTCTATGGGAAAGCCTATTACAGCTTCAGCTGTGGAGCTACTACATTTTCATCTCCCACACTCCAGAAACCAACAGCTTTCACAAAGTAGCAGTTCAGACTCAGGGTCTGTAGATTTAGAAGCAGTTTTCACTGTGTCTTATCCTCCAACTGTATGTCAGACACATTATGACACCAACAAATTCAAGGCATACAGAAATACATTTGGTAGCCCTGCCGAACAACTGCTGCATTCCTCAAAACCTTAGGAGATTTTTTCTTTTTTAAAAACAGGAAAAAAATGCCTTAAAAGACCTGAAAGCAGACAGCTTTCTCCAGGCCTATGATTCAGGTCAAGTACTAGTCTCAGTGACTGCCTGAGACATCTGAAGAGCAAAAGGAAAGTGCAGGGCATTTAAAGGTGAGAGTACTGTGTGACACCAAATAGATAAAACAGCAGGAAACCAAATCCTAGCTCAGTCTGAACAAATAAATGCCTGAGATAGCTCAGCCTAAGATACATTTTTCTGTCAGTGCTACCAAACATTCTTCCTAGCTCTCAGTATCTATAGGCTCCCTTCTAGCTCTAGCAGGGAACAGTTGAAGTTCACTCTCTTTGCCTATGGTCACCTCACTGAAGAGCTCCGCTACAAAGTCACGTGAAGCATCCAATGCACAGTAAGGGGCAGGGGGTTCAAAAGGAAAGTACTTAACTGTCGACTATCAGCAGGAGGGTTAACATTTGTTCTCCACATTCATCAGCTTGTTTTTGTCCTATCACAACCACTGGCCCATGGTTAGACAAGCTTTTCCTAAATTACTGAGTAATTTTCATGGTACAGGACTTAAACAGCTAAGGCCAGTAAATGCATTTTCAGTCACAGCTGTCTGCAACTGTCTGCATCCTGGCCAGCTGAAATCAGTGAAGTCCCTCACTATAACTGTACACCAGTGGTAACTGGCTGGCAGCTGAGTGCCTCCTGAGATGGGAGCAGACAGATGAAACAGGGAACGACACTGACTGCCAACAGCCATTGACCTCTACCGCCAAGTCCAGAGGCTGAAGCAACAATTCCAATAGCAAGAAAAGGAAGGCAGGCAATGAGTCCATCCTGCAGTGCAATTAGTAGAATGCAAAAATCTTGACAGACCGTTACCCTATCCTGTGTGGAAACATGAGAAATCAATATATTTTATGAGTGCAAGGCAGCCATTCAGAAATCTACAGCCTGAGTGCCAGCAAGTGCCACCATTCAAGCTTCTCCAGCTTTGCAATATTATTGACGCCCTAGATGACTATCAGTTATTGCACAGTTGTCAGCACTGGGCAATTGCTGTCATATGCCAGTGACAGATCAAACTGCTAATCCTTTGTTAACTGACATCTTCTGCACTTAAGCCTGCTTGAATGAAGTTCAAAGGTGTGCAAGGATGAAATCTTACCAACAAAGATGAAATCTGACAAATTTAACCATTTTGCTGCTCTTGAACAGTTTTTCCCAGAGAGCAAATTTTTGGTACAAATTACATTTGTTTAAACATTACTTCTAACTATTTGGCCACTACTGAAAAGCAACGGGACTGAAATTCACCAAGAATTCTAGCTTGCTCCTTGATCACAGAAGAAGTTTAACCTGTTGTAGCCTGTAGTTTCTCCTACTAAGCATCAAGTTTGCACTTTGGTCATTTCTGGCAGATAAAGACTTGACGTTCCTTCTCTGAGTGTTTTTAACTTCACAATACATCCAGCAGGTCATGCAGTTCTAAGAGATGGGTTGGGATAGAATTCATGCCTGTGCAATTATAACCCAAGTAAGTTCTCATTGCTTGATGCAGCCATAAATAAGAGTAAGCTCTTTTACTCAGAAATAACTTTACAAATGAAAACACAAGTAGGCAAGCTTAAGTAACAGTATACAAATAACATAGATGAATACATTTTTGACATGAGTTAATTAACATAATGAGGGACGATGGGCAGACTGATCTAGTGGGATTAGTTCTTGCCTGTGTCAGGGAGCTGGAATGAGATCTTTAACATCCCTTTTGACTTGCACCATGTTGTGATTCTGTAAATGAAAACAGAGCAATCTAAATTGTATCTGGAATACAGAACTTTCCATTTTGACACGATTGGAATTACTAAGAGAAGATATCACTGTGGAAAGGACAGAAGTTGAGAAGAAAAGCACCTCTAGTGTAGCCACAGGGACTGTGACCTGTCTTCCCAAATTTTATCTCAAGCCTCTGGACTCCACATCTGAAGACAGTATGAGAACTCCATGGCACTATTTGCTGCTTCTCATTTCCTTAAAGTAAAAAAAAAAAAAAAAAGCAGCAATGATACAGCAACCTTCCAGCTCTTTACAGAAATGGAAATTGATTGCATCACCTGACTGCTCTGGTGGGAGCAGATGTATCATTCTGATGGGAAATCCATGAATTCACACCTGCATACTCAAACATTTAAAGCTCCTAGAAACAACCTTGTGCTGTATGAGAGAGAAAAAAAGCCCCAAATATTTGTTGGGGTGTCTTGACTGCTAGAGAAAAATAGTGATCAGTATCTCCTGGACTCAGTGCAAATATGTACATAAAAGCAAAGCGCATCTATAGTTGCAAAACTATAGCTTGTAGTCAAATTTGCATTAAAACTGTGGATATTACAAACTGGTGCATCTTTCCATTTCACTACAAAAAATACCAAGTTGAAATCAACACACAGAGAATCACTACTAGAAAAGTTGCTCTTAGCTACAAGCTCAAATCATGATAGTGTTGCAGATGTCTCAGTCAAGAAGAACAAACCAGTCAAAGTCCACAGAAGACCAAACTGTTAGCTGCAGCCTCACTATAACATCAAACATTTTACATCTATTTTAGCTAAGAGCTTCTTTCTACCACATTTTATGAACTGACCACAGAAGATGTGTTTTGTTAGGTCTCCACTGCAGATCTATTTTAGTAAGCATTTTTAATTCAGTACGCAAACATAACAAAGGCTCAAGTTTAGCTCCTTGTGCATCAGTTTTATTTATTTATTCTCAATTTTGATTTCTTGAAATTTTGTGAAAGTCTTGTTTTTAAGTGAAAAATCTACTTCCTTTCTAAGTACGTTTGCTACTGATATAAGAAGTGCTTTGGTACAACTCTAAAACCTGTTCCAGAAAACCGAAGTATTTAGTATGACTCAAATCTTCAGAGAAGAGCTTTGAAAGAAGACTACACTGGAATCCTTCCTCATGAAAAGCTCTTCAATAAAGGTCACCCTGCATATGAGTTTAAAAAGCCAACATCCCCACACATAAAACATTTATAGGGACACTTGGATGCAGCTATATGTACTATGCAGCACTTGGCACATGGGATGTAGTCTGTGTCTGTGGAACACCTATTGATCCTGGACTTAACAACCTTGGCCTTGCCTTTTTCTTCAAGGTCTGCCTTCTCACCATGACTGGACGCATCTTCTACTGCACACCCCTTACCACTGTGCAACACCTTCCAGGAGCACAACCAAGTTAAGGATCCTTTCTTCATAAAGTTCTCTATTTGCCATCCCCACCTCTGAAAGACCTAGAAGCAATCGATGCCAGTTCTCTTCAATTAAGCCACAAGAACGACTTTATACCACTGTCACCCAGCAACACACAAAGGGAACAGATAACAAAGGTATCTGTATAGGCTGTTTGCTAAGTAATGCAGCTTTTCAATACTGTATTTTGCCAAGTCGTTACACTATCAAACAAAGTTTAATGGAACTGTCAGTAGCACGCAACCCACCTGTCTATGAAGGGGTAAAAGGAACAGCCACACATGCAACAGCTTCACAAGACAGCTATGCTACATAATGCGCTATAGATATTAAAAACAGAATTATTCTTTTCATGCAGCTAAACACAGATTGCCCAGATTCCTTTCCCCTCCACCCCCCTTGAAGGTTACACTCAAGTTTCAGACACAGCTTGATCCTCAGCTGTTCACTGCAACCACTTAGGTTGCATTCAGATTAATGGGCATTCATATTCAAGTTTCTGAGACAGTGACCACCAAACTGAAAACTGTGACAGCTACATTTGTATATATCCATTTGCAATCCACATCCTGCTGAGCAGATGAAATATCTCCTGTAATTCATGGGTTTCTCAATTTCATTTCAAGAAACCAAACTCCCACGTTACACCTATCAGGAAGGCGCAAAGCATCTGCTTTTGTGTTTTGTGTACAAGGATGAAACTTACTGATCACACTGACTGACTGATTAATTCTCTGATACCCAGTCTCAAGCAAAGAACAAAGCCACACTGCATACTGTGGAATATCTGATCCTGCTGGGACCAAAAGAAAATTCTGACTTCAAAGCTTAACAAGCATAAAATCTCAGTTAAATAATGCTATTTGCTGTAAAAAACTTCATGCTACTTTCTAATTCATACAATTAGCCCAGAAAAAAACTAGTGGGCACAGTCACGCGAAACAAAAAAGGAAATGCAAGTTACACCACTGAAGCATTCATGACTTAGAAAACTAATTGCTTCTTTACAAGTCAGAAAGTCTCTGTAGAAAGTCACTTCTTCCTGTTCAACTGTTTTTCTTTGACACTACTCACAAGCTTGCCTTAGATACTTGTTCACTGTGAGAAAATAAGTTCATGATGTAAACAGACACTTATATACTCACTCAGAATTACTGAAGGAGGATAAATGCTGGGAGAGAAATAGATTGCCTTGGAACAAATGGCGATTGTCAGACCACAATCAGGGTAGTATTACAGACAACTGCAGCTGATTTTTAGAAGGCAAACACAGTTCTGTTTCACTACTTCAGTCACCCACAGCCATCTCTTTATACTTCAGGTTTCAGTACATTTCCTTGCCATTGCCTTCACATGACAAGATCACCACTTAAATTAGATGCCCTATTGCTATTTCCTCTTTTTTCGAGAAGTGCAACCATCCTTTCTATATCTGGTTGTAATTTGCCTGAACAGCAGTTACCCACAGAGTTCTACCAGCAAACATCCACAATCACAGAAATACTCTCTCACTCCAGTTCCTCGACACTGAGATACTCAGCACAGCATTGTTTCTTGGTGGTGAAAGCTGCTGCTTCTCAACTTGTGGTTTTTTACCCCCCATCAGAACTCTTTTTTTCTTAGGATGACACTTCTATAGTTCTGTATTTCTATTAGATGCTATCAGTAGGCACTAAAAAAGTATAACTTGACAGACCTAACAGACAAAGCACACCATCCACAATGTGCTGCATCCAGTAGCTGTACTGCAAGATTCCAACTCCCTGGAGGATATTCACAAGTTAGATTGGCTCGTGTAAGCATACACAACCACAGAATACAGCCATTTAAAAAAGCATCCAGTGTAGCTCTAGCTCTGGGAACAAATTCAGCTTGAGACACTACTTGGCTTCCAACATACATAAAGCAGTTCATCAGGCCCTCCTCCATGCTAACTGCATGCCCAAGGAGAAAAGCAGGGTCTTTCCTTCAGGCTGATACTCTGTTGAGTTCTTTAGTAGGGTCAGTTCATACACACAGTGCTTACCACTGGGCAATGCAATGCTGGAGAAGGAAGAGTTACACTCCATTTTGTTCATTCTGAAGTTTCTTGAAAGCAGAGACGTTTGACCATAAGAAGGAAAACATTTGTGGAATAGGGCCAGATTTTTCCCTTGACTTAACACAAAAAACACATTTATCAGCATCTGATTGTGGGTGCTGTTCTATCCTTTATTGCAAACAACTGGCAAGTACAGTTTGGGGCCAGGCACAAGCCCAGGCATGTGAATCAGAAACTAACCCAAGTGATTCAGCTGCTCAGCTCCTACTCTAGATGCTCCATCAGCACTTCCCACATCAATGAATTCACCATGTTACATCGGTTGCTCCAAAAGTAGTGCTTCCTATTTGTTTTCATGGAAACTACGACACAAAGAGCACAATAACACTGTTTGATAGAACCTGTCAGCTAAAAGACATGATTTTTCAGAGTCGCCACCATTAGCTATGCATTTTCACTAGTGATGAGCAGAAACCTGCATACTGTGCATGTAAAACTCTACACACCAGCAGTGACAACCCACCAACGCTTTCCTTCAGCCATCACAGGACACCCTTTAAGGTGTCTTTCAGGATCAGCTGCAGATTTCACAACAGAGGAAATCTCCTGGTGCCTCTTACATAGGAAGGCATAACTACAAAGCAGTCTTCTTGACTGATTTAACTGGAGCATCAAGTGTAGTTAGGTTGGACACAAGGACTTCTGCTTTAGCAGGAGACTGACTGCTAAGCTATGAGGAAGACAAAACCTGGCAAACTAGCTGAAATGTAAAACCACATTGCATCTTTATGGTTGCCTGAACAGCATACCCCAACATGTTTCAGGGCCATGGTACTCCAGGTATTCCTAGCACCTGCTCAAAGCACAGTGCAGATTTTTTCCCCACACATTTTTTTACTCACTTTTACATGGGATGCTGAGTGCTTTAATCTCTTGCATGACACAGCCAGCACCAAGAAGTGACAGGCTCCTCCTATTGCTGCTAATATATGCTTATGGCTTTACTAGGCTATTAAAATCGATAGGGAAAAGAAACTGCAAACATGCAGGTCTCTACTGACCTTGACTCAAAAGAGGAAGCACCCCAGCTCTGCAGCTGTGATCACAGAAACAGCTGCACCCACCCTGCCTTCCTCACAGTAACTGAGAAGCATAGGGTGAAAGCAAAGGTCTTAACACATTTGGACAGCTTCTTTCAAGCTTACATTCCAAATCATTACTTGACTGCACCTGAACTTTCCCTCCTGATTACTAAGAAAGGGACAAGAAGGCTGAAAAGCAAATCACGAGAAGATGAGAAACAAGTTACAGCTTTGATAGATATAACTTTCGCTTTAGTCAGAAGCAGAGACAGACCATAGACTTACTCACTCTAAGGGAAAAGAACAAGTAGTGTTCATTCATTTCACGCACTGAGAAATTACAGTAATCTATGCTTATGATTTGACTCTCCCAGACAAAACTGTACTGTTACTGGCTTTCCACTTACATATTTTTTTCAGATATAAAAAGGCAACTAATCTAGGTTTTGTAAATAAGTAGAATGACCTATGACTATCGCAAACTTACTCTAACCTTGCAATGCCGGTTGCTTAAGCTAACAAATCAGCTGAATTACTTTGTCTACTGAGAAATACAAGCCAGCTTTACAGTACTGTCAAGAAGACAGTCGATCTGAACACTGAATCCCAGCACAAGAGCAGAGCAAAAGGGTGAATCCTTGCATGGTTTGGGATAGTCCACAACGTGCTTAGGAAGACTACATGCCAACATTGTTACCAGTGGCAACAGGCTAGATTCAGCTTCCCCAGACAACACCTCCCACCATGTGCTACTTACCAGAGCTGTTCCAGGGGATGTAAGGCTCTAAGTAAGCAGCTGTTATTTGGTTCCTGGTTGCTTCTCCATTCCAGGTGTCTTTATCCAAAATCCCAGGTCCTCACCATATTACACAGCCTCAGAGGATGAGGTGCACTGATACAGAGCTAGGATGCACCTCAGAACTTCACAAGGCTGGTCAGCCTTATCCTGCTCATAAAAACCATCAGCACAGAATTAGACTCGAGACAAACAGCATCCAACAGGGGGACTGCCTAAGCCTTTGGCTCCCAAACTTGGCCTGTGTCCAAGCAGCAACCACAAGAACTTCAGGCTACCATCATCATCATACTATGCTCTTCCAGTTTCAGTTTTAATTCATAGTGGGCACAGGACTTAATAAGGATTTCACAAGCACATGGCCACCAGCTACAGATAGAGAACTGCTGCCCGTGCATGGAGGTGCACACATTTTAAAGGGCCAAGCAGTACATGCCTCTGGTCTACAACATAAGTCTCACATCTCCATAGAGCAGTCAATTAGCTGAAATCCCTGCACAGATAAGTTCAAGGCACATCTATTTCTCCACAAGCCTATGAGAGTAAGCTAGATACAGATTCTATAGGGCTGATAATCAATGGTGAAAACAAAACAGAAAGGAGAAGCTGATACTAAATCACAAAAGAGTTAATCTTGTGGGCAGAAGATTAAAACCTAGCAAGGAATCATGATAGCTTGTTAAAAATGAAATACTCTGTCTAATGTTTGCCTCTTAAGTCATCCCATTCCATAACAACTAGGCTAAATCTGCTTGTCTTTTGGCCTATAGATAACCTGACCAGTAAATCAGAGACAAACAGCACATAATTGAGAATCAGTCCAGTTCAGATTATGGAATATACTATTTATTTTCACAAGTAAGAGGATGAACTCCATAATTCATTTGACATTTCACCACTGCCTTGAAATATCATCTTTCTACTAGTGAAAATGAATTGCCTAGCAGCTGTGTTATATATTTTACCTAAATGTATATTTAGACCCATCATGTGTGCAGTCTATCAGATTTGTAGCCATTTTAAGGAACAGAGACAGTTGCTATTCAACCACATGCAGGCAAGTTGAGAAAACATCATAGTAAATGCCATTTGGGTAAGAAGAGTAGTACAGGTGAATGAAACAATTTCTAACTACCAATTCATTATTTCCAATCCAGTAAATATTATCACTTCTCTGAATTTATTCACTCTAACCTGCAGCTGCAGAACTCAAATGCTCAGAATCAGTTTGCCTTTAGGTCCTCCATCCACTACAGGCAGTACAAGTGTTGAATGTACACTGAATCATTCTGTACAGCCACAGCTCCAGCACAGCCTACTGCAGGCCTAGACATAGGACTACCTGATTATTAAGCCAGTAGTATGCATCATGGAAGGGACATGAGAGGGAACAGTGTCTGTACATAGCTCACTTTTGGGGGCTTCTATTCCATGACAGAAACACAACTCCATTCTGCTTTCCTCAGCTGGATACTAACCGCAGGAAACATTGAAGAAATAACAGTTCTTCCAGCTATAGCCATTGAGATACTGTTTGCTAACAAAACAAAGCGTGAAACCCAAGTAAACAATCCTTACTTTCATTACAGCTACCACCAACTCTACATGTTACACCATGACCCAAGGGATGTTTATACTCCAGCAAACAGAGAAGACATTTTCTCTCTGTCATTGTACAATTACCTGGGATTAACACTGCCCCCTAAACCAAAGGCTGCTCAGGTCACAGCCAGGAATCAGAGCATGCTATGCATCTCCCATCTTCTCTTTAACAAGGAACAGCTGGGAAGATTTTGCTGAAAATGAGCTCCTGTTTCAGTCTTGATTTGGCTGGTTTTATGTATTGCTACCTCAAATATCTCCTTGAAAGGCAGGACTTCTCAGGTCTGACACTGCTCTTATCAAGTTCTCACACCTGATGCGGGAGGCAAGGGAAGATATTCATGCCATTCACGCCACAACAAGTCCTTAGAAAAAATTACTTGTGCTAAAACACAGCCCTGAGAATTACTGAGCACCAGTGACTCTGCTTTCTCAATATAATGTTTATTGCACACAGGAGCCATAAGAACTACTCTCTTGCTGACTATGAAGTTATTGCACACGATTTATAAAACAGTATGTCCTGAAAAAAAGGCATTTCTCTTACCATTCCCACAGCATTAGGAATCTACCTGATGTTTACATAGCAACAGAAGACTGAAAAATAGGAGCAGAAGCTGAAGCAAAGCCCGAGAATCAGCATCTTGCAACATAGCTGCTTCCACAGCTGCACAGCCAGGAAAGGTACACATTCCCACAGGCACACAAGATCACATACCTTGCTGCTCTTTCCCCTACCAAGGCTCCATGACACAGAACTGCTTTTTTACTAATTTAGTTGCTGTGTAGAAAGGGAAAAAAAGAATCACTGGCCGTCTCAAGTAAGGGGAGGAAAACCACAATGACTAATTGGCTGAAGTGCATTTATTCTGGTAGGTCAGCTGGCTGTAAAAGATGAAAAGGCAATTTTCAAGCCATCAGAGTGCAAGTGCTGATAACAAGGGAAGCGTTCTTAAGAACATTTTTATTACTCACAAGTTAAAAGGAATGACTAGAACAGACCCAAAAAATGATTCTTATGCAGAAACATACTCTGAGACAAAAGAAATATAACTGTCCCCTTAACTCTATTTTGACACGCATAAGCTAGTCTTTTTCTTGTATTCTGAAGTGCCAACATGAATGAAACAACACATTACAGTAATTCTGTTACCACCAACACAAGGCATATCTTCCATTCATGTGATCACATCCACAGCTCATTTGGAAAATCCAAAGAGAATCGTAACCAGTTGTGGGTGATCTGAATCTCATCTCTAAATCTGGAGCATGACTAAATTCTCAGAGGAACTGTTAAACCCTTGGGAGCACACAACTGAATCTGCTGTGACAATGGGGGTAGTGTTATGAACACCATCTACCCTGTCCACCGGTCTCTAATGGCTCAAGCACATAAAACCCACAATGTTCTATGATTCCATGTTGTCTCTCTGTCCAGAGAGGAGTAAGAATAGCAGTGCTTGTATGGGTATAAAACATCTCGCACATCCTAGAAAGAAAACAATCCTCTGGTGCCTCTAGCTGCAAGAGACGGGACGGCTAGCTCTCCCTGCAGTGCAATCGTTAACACTGTACCTTGTTCCCTAGCGACTGCGAAGGATGCATTAAGATGGTCTGCAGCAACACAATTCTGTTGGCCTCTCTGCTAAACAAAAAATTCCACCCTAACTCAAGTGAATCAGCATCAGCTCCCCAAATTCATCACATAAAACAGCAGGACCTGTACCTATGTCCTTTCTTGAGCAAGTCCGGTGCACTTAAGGGGCTTTGGACAAAGCTATCTTTTCCTTCTGAGAATTGTGATGAGACCTACTTGCCTGGACATGCAAGGGCTTCATCTATCCCCTCATCACAGCTTCCAGCCACTCCTTCAAGTCATCTCAAACCTAGGGAACCTGAAGAATCCAGACCCCTTAGGGATCCTAAATTTGTACATAAATCTCAGCTGTGTTCTGTAATTTTTTTCTTGTCTAAACAGATCTTAGAAGTACACTGCTGCTTATTCTTTTCTGAAGAGGAACCAATAGAAGAGACAAGACTAATTCCTGCCTCCAGGTATTGGAACAGGATATTCATGCTGAGCCTCCTCTCAACCCTTCCTCAGAGAAATTTTAAGCCCAGAAGGTGCCACTAGGGACCAGCATAATTCAACAGTTCTCCCTCCACTGCTAGAGACATTCCTGTAGGGCATTTTCCAACTAACACAAATGAATGACTGGCTAACGTGCTAGATAAACACTTTCACAAACCATCAGGAAGATGTTCAACAGGGGAGAAATTAGGTTTAAAAGAAAAGCTCTTCATTATGTTTAAGAAATGTTTTTCTGTAGTCTTGGTTCAGCAACATCTTCCCAAGACTCCCTGATGCATTAGCTTGGAAGATGGACTTGTGCTCAGCAAGATAATCCCTCCTCTGTGGGACTACTGAAAACCAATGTGAATGAGTGTGTCCTTAGGAACTCCAAGCGTTTCAGTAAAGAGGAACAGCAAAAGGGACCAGCAACAGAGAATATTCATAATGACCCATGTGATAAAAAGGCAAGAGTCTGAGAACTCATTGGTATTGTATGGCAACAGCACTCAAGTTTTGTGGTAGAAGAGAACTGTACAGTGTTTCTTAAAAAAAAGAACAAGCCCCAGGTAAGGGTAGCCTGGAAAAAAGGGTACCCTAAAAGCTGATTCCTACTGTCTCCCAAAGAGAAATGCGTTCAGCTCCTGTGAAGCTCACAAGCTGCTGCTGGCAGAAAGCAAGGTGAAAGCCTGAAAGCAGCTGAAAAAGCTGAAATGCTGTTTTCTAGAGAAAATTTAATCTATTCTGCAGCACTTTCTCCTTTGCCGGGCGCTGTCTTGCTGCTTTTAGAAGCCCCTGCACTGTCCTGATTAATCCCTTATCTAGTTGACTGCCATAAGGCTGCAACTGCTCCAGGAGAAGTCAGCTCCTGTTTCAAAGCAATTAAAGCCACTATAAACCATGTATAAACTAATTATATTCTTAACTGGGCTGAACCAAGTGCAACACTGAAAACAGTGCCATTTTGTCCTATTTCTCCTTGCAGAATACTGCGCGTGCATCTATGGTGCACAGCACAGAGACATCAGGTAAACAAGCTTGAAACAAATCCTCATCCTGCCAAGTAACTGTCTAATAAGGCAAATAAAAACAAGAAGGTGCACTACAGTGAGGAACAGCACAGCTTCCTGACTCATTCTGCTCACAGTTCCTACAGTAGTCCCATGTTACAAGCACTGCTCGCCTCAACCCACAGTCATGGTTTTCCTTTTGCAGTGGAAACTTCCACAGTGGGACTTGGCATCTCTTTAAGGAAAACTACCCATTTATTTCAGCCTCGCAGTCACAGAGCTGCAGTTTAGAGTTCAGGTAACTCTCTGGGTCACCACGCAAAACAACCACTTCCAGGAAATAAAAACAAACAGAGTGGAAAACATGAATAAAACATATCCCATGCAGAGCAGTAAAGAATGACTTGTTACCACAAACATAAAACAACACGGCACAACTCCATAAGGCACACACCAAAAGAACTAACCAGATTAAAGAGTAACTTTTTAATAGGATGCAGATCAGAGAACATTTTACATACCAGAAAAAACCTGCCATTTTGCTGTATACATTTGTATTACTAGCTAATCCAACAGGAGAGTTGCACTACATTTCCTAAGCAGCTTCTGCTACACATGCTTCGCGTGACATATATTTCTGAGAAATTACTCGCTTGCTCAGAATTAGGCATCCTAATTAGGGCCAAAATACAGCCCCTTTGCAAGAAGAACTAGTTTTCACTACTACAGCTCTGCTAAACTCAAGCATGGTTTTCCTTCTTGGGGACAATCCCCCAGTAACAAAGGCTGAGTAACTTTTAGAACTTTATTTAGGGCATCCTTACAGCTCTATACCTGCTGCTAGGGAACACACGTGCACCACAAATGGTAGCAGTTCCCTGTCAGCTACCAGTTAAGAGCCAATTGCCTGCAAAGCTGTCACTTCCATGAGGGCAAACAGCCACTTACAGCACAAGTCTTGCCCCGTACCACCTGGTCTTCTGCATGAAGACAGATGACTTCTCATTATTCATTCTTTTTTAACCACTTTCCAAAATGGACAGGTGATTCAAAGAACTAGCCCCCCCCCCCAAAAAATGGATACCAGTCAGAAGACAGGCTCAATCTTCAGCTGTTCTTTAATAGCAAAGCCCACAATAACAGCTCAGAGGACAGTTAGAAATTGCATTATCTGAACACTGACAACACATCACATTAAGTGCCAGTACTCAGTGCAAAAGAACAGCCACACCGATCACCTGCATAAGATCCAGAGCTTCAGAAGTGATGCTAATGTACTGGTGAGAAAGAGCTCACCATCTGCATAAATTCTCATACCATGATACAAGTTAACACCACAATCAATGCTGGTAGCTGCCAGAAGCAATTCTAATACGTTAACAAAGGAAGAAAATGTTTGCCAAGCCTGCAAGTGTGGGAAGCACAATAGGTAGCTTGGCACAGCAATGTGAAGGCTCTAACCACCCTAATTGCTTTAGACCCTCAGGAACAGGTAGCAGCTGGCTGATAGCTGTCTCCTAGTGGGACACTCCAGTGAAAACAAGTCATCAGAAACTAACGCAGCAATTAAAGTATCTCAAAAGAAACACCCAGAAACAGCCATGTCTCTGAATGAAGCCATCAACCTACTGCTAGCAAGCATGGTCAGTAAAGATAGCATCCACGCAAAGCATCTGGATAAAAACAGCTTTAAAACCTATTGCAGAGCTGCTGTGCAGAGCCTGGTAACAATTGCAAATATCTTCACTGTCAAATCACTTCACAGCTTCAGAAAACTCACAGTCTCCACAGAACATCAGGCTGCCCCTGCAGATTGGACCCTTCTGTTTCACCTTTAGTTCTGGACTGAACTCAGTCAGCACTCACTGACAAGCACACTCCAGCAAGGCAGCCAAGATAGATTTCAGGAAAGGAAAACAGTGAACACATACCCTTTTCCCTTGATAGCTCCAGAGTTTCATCACTGCTCTTAAGTGTTGCCACAGTGTTTTCTAATTGCAGATTCATTTTCTCAGCTTTAAATCGTTTGTTATTGAATCTTTTGCCCTAATTTAATAAACAGCCTTTCCACAAAACAAAGTATATCACAAAGCAGCCACTCCAGAGACTTCTTTTGAAAAAGAACTCCAAAGCACAGGCTCCTCGGTTCCTCCATAAAATACATTTTCCTTTTTTAAGGATCCATCTGACAATATTTTGTTGCTTTGCCCCAATACTTTAATACCCCATTTAAAATATATAGCAATACATCAGGCTTATTTTCCCAATGACTTTCCAGTATCAATACATAAGCTAAAAAGTAGCAACATACTTGTATACCTATCTCTGACATCGCATGCATCCATTTTAATGTCTGTTTTGCATTAATGACTCCCTGCCACCCAGATTGCCTTACCTTACCAGCCTGTCCTCACCATAACGTAACATCCACCAGTTTATTCTGTTTACTTGCAGACTACAAATAATCAATAACTACAATGAGATCACTTGACTAACTCTCATCCTTTTGGCTCTGAACCACTAACACCTGCAAATCACAACCTCCTGTGGAATACCTCCCCTCCCAAATGCATTACACCTGCACAATTATTTTTTCCAATCACACTGCTTCTTCTGAAGAAACAACACATGGTTAGTTTGCCAGTGTCTGTTTTCCTTTAAGTCATATTGACTTACGCTACCATATTCCCATCTTGTAATTCGTTATTGAATGAATCTTGTTTGATTTCTCATCTGTCTTCTCTGGGACTACTGACAGGCTAGCAAGCCTATCAATGAGCTCTAAACTGAAATGAGTTCTTGGTCCAGTGATCAATTTCCTTCTGATTGTCTTTCTGCACATGCCACAAAGAAGAGAAACAGCATTCACCATCCAAATGCAAATTTCAGCTACAAAACATACATGTCACACTCAAACACAAACTAGATAAGGGACTTCTGCAGCAGAAGCGGTAGCATTATTTGTACTCATCAGCACAAGCCCTTCTGATCCTGCCTTGGGTGCTCAGTTACCCCTGCAGCACAATTGTACTTACCAGGGTACAGCTGCTGCTTGTTACACCAGCCCTACCAGCTGGGCACATGTCCTGAATTTGCTCCTTAGCAAAACCCCATAGATCAAAGCTATTAGTCAGCAGCCTGCAGAGGATGTTACAAAGGTGGGCCTATATTTTCATCTTCATCTCTTATCACTGCTTTAAATAGAAGGATATGCGTAACCCCCACAGGTTCTTAGATTCAGTTTTATACTTGGTGTCTGCTTTTTTTAAGTTAGTATAAAAGCCTTCAGCAAAATATTATATTTTGCAGTTATTTATTCTATGCCCTTTTATGTTCATTCATTCTCTGTACAACACAAAACATCCAAACCACAAGATTCTGTAGATTACATACAGGATTTTGAATTCCATTTCAGCACCTGGCCTCCTACCACATTATATTATTGAACGTTGCTCATCTTTTTGGTTTTTTTCCCTGCACTTGCCTTCATTTAAAGCTTAAAACAACACAATTGGACAGTTAAATAAAATAATGGCTAGTAGTGAAACTGTAAGCTGTCTGTATATGTTTACTTTTTCATCTAAAAAGAATATTTTCTGCTAGCATAACAGAAATAGCAATTAGTTCTTCAGGCCATAGAAGCTTTACTAGAACAACACAGAGAAGGCTGATACTGGCTTAGTTACCTAGTTCCTTTTCTATAGTCCACTCCCCCAAAAAGCTGCATTTTGGAAGCATTTTGAGAAATAGTGATAGTTTCAAGTCCATACTGCTATAATTACGTGGATGTTGAATGGTAATTAAGAATCATTTAAGGCTGAGAGACCATAATCTGGTCTAGCCTCTTTAATCTAGTAAATTTGGTTTGAAGAAGATTTGAGTCTAAATTACTGAGAAGAATAAAAATGTAATTATATGAAGACAGTGTCTTGTGCTTGAAGAGATCTCTAAGCTCTCTAGAACACAGAAAGTGATTTGCACAAGTCTTGTTTCCCTCATCTGTATTTTGCATCATTTTGAGGAGCCTTTTTAGAAGTTGTTTCTACCAGATCTGTATGACTAAACATACTAAGCTCTAGCTGGAGAACAACTTAAAACCAGCAAGATATTAGGAACTCCAAGTACAGTCACATACCATGCTTGGAAAGCATGTTATACGTTACCTTTAATCAGTCTTCAAAGCTCAGTAGGAATACCTGCTCCTTGATAGTCATTCCTGCCCTTTTGCCTTTTTTGTCTAGTGGAGAGCAAATTTCCTCTGGCACCTAATGACCCTCCAGTTGAAGGAGGTGAAGGCAACATCACCTATACGTGTGGGAGGTATGCTTTGTAGTATGTTCTGAATGCACACGAAGGCTCAGAAATCTAAAAAGCTTGGAGGCTGATAATAGTCTTCTGTGACTGCAAAGGACAAACACGGTTTAACCATAATATAAAACTGGCAGTGTGCTAGAACTTCTCCATAAAAGCCTGAGGACCCTGCAGCAGCTGTGTGTGCTGAGCTCTCCATCTAGAGGGGAGCTGCTGGTTTTGGCTGTATCAGGGTAGGCTGTGCCTAAAGCAGGATACTTCAGTCAGTGTGAGGGTTGAGATCACAGATACCAGCATTGGCCATTTAGATGCTGCTATTTGATCATCAAAGATCGCTTCTGCTTTCAAGCTAGAGCTGTTCACCTGACCCTCCTGTCAAATATGGTTTGGTTGTTTCAGTACAACTACCTCTTGCTTTCTAGAAGTCACCCTGGCACAGAAGACATTTGTAAACTAGTTTTGCACACATCTCTCCTTAAAAATCTAGGTGCATGTCATTATTCTTTTAGTAAGCACTTTCTGTGTTCTTTCCTGTATCAAGGAACCTGATTCAATAGCAAGGACTCACTGCTTTGAAATTGGGAAAGTACAGATGTGCTGTCAGCCTGACCTTGATATCCTGAAACCTAGTTAACTCCTTTTCTCTTTGCATGCCTGCCCTGAAGTTTCAGGCTGGTAACTTGCAATGCACTTCATTATGAGGGCAGTTTACAGCAAACTGAACTACAGTTTGCAAACAGAACTTTCAATTCTAAACAGAACCTCCACAAGGACAATCTTCATTTTCCACAGGGAGACTTCCCTGCATGAGTGTTGTGGCAGTAACTATTTCAAGACCAAAATAATGACCATGGGCTACACTTGTATCATACAGTATAGAGCTGATTCCATTCCCAGATGGAATCATGGCTGAAGCTGCTGCTGCTCCCAGTTCCAGTGCTGGCTTGATAGGGATCTCTGATCCCATGCTCTAGTGGGCCTGTCCCCCAGCTCTGCTTTGCTCCTGTAAATGGCTCATGATTTGGAAAAGATCCAAGGTACCAAGCTAAACAAATGATTGAATATAACTCCCAACAGAATGGAGAGAAGCAGCCACAAAAGCCTCTGCAGATTCAAAGTCTAAACACCAGCATCTTAAATAGAAAAAGACTAATAAGATCTGTTAACGTTTTGTGAATGCCCATATCACAGTGTCACTCTTTGAGAAGGAAGTTACGTATTTACTATTAGCAAACACAATTATTTTCCAGTTGCTATCTTTTCTATCAGCCCTAGTGCCAAGCAAGTCCTTTGTGTTTATCTTTGTTTTGGAAATGGTGTCTCTGTACAACTGTTCCTTTTAAATTCAGATGTTCCTGAAATTGCTTTTTTTTTCCCAGAGGGGAACTGCAAAATGAGTGAAGTCATGGCCAAAAAATAAAACATGTTCTGTTGTAACAAGGTGAAATTACTGTTATTGCAGAAGCACAAATCATTCTCCTTGTAGGATTCAGCAGACAATAGTGTGTGCATCTAAGTTAACCCCACGTCCATAAGAAAAAACATATGTTGCATGGGTCACTGAGTACTGAAGGGTCAACGAGAACATAAATTGAGTCAAATACAAACATAAGCAACCTTTGTGGATAAGCTGTGCCAACAGTGAACCCATTTAGAGCAATGAGGCAGTAATGTCTGACCCTCTCCAGAGTAGTTGTTAACCGAGGTTATGCTGAATATTCCAAGCTCTAAAGGTGAGAGTAGCTAAGGAAGTGAACTTAAGACATCACAGCAGTTCACATCTCAGGCCCAAAAGAAATCCCTGAACTTTACTAAACTGAACAAAAGCCTCATCACAAGCATTTGAGTGTATTTTTCTGTTGATACTCTGAATGGGTACCTGTCTTACACTGTCTACATAAACATGGGGCTTTTTTTCCTACTATACAAGGCTTCAAAACTATCGGGAAAGTTTTTAAAGAGATACCTTAAAGGTAAACTGGAGATAAAATAATTTATCCAATGATTAGCCAAAGTCAACTTTAAGTTTTGATGCTGTTGATGAAGAGAGAGTGGCAAAGATGCATATAGTACAGTCACCGTTCATTCTTGGTCTGCTTGTCTTCTACTGCCACCTATTGAAGTACCCAGCATCTTTACTGTAGTTAATACATTACTTAAATAAATGTACTGCATTGAGGGATAAAGCAGGATACCCCAGTCAGTAAATATGCCAAAGAACAGAGAAGGAAAACCAAGGCATCACAGCTGCAGATTTTGCAAAAGCTTTTGATTGCAATATACCATAATTTTCTGGATTTTGAGATAAAAAATGAGGATGATCACAGCCCAAAAACACATAGAAATAATGTGATGCAGAATCCTTACCTTCTAAGCTGCAGCTACAGCTCTAATTTCAACCACAGCAGGGATACCTTTTGCTAAGCTATTAAACTTCTGCTGACCTACAGAAGAAAACAGAGTGCCCACTTGCTTTCCAATATTTGGTTCATGTTATGTTCAAATCATTTACCACAATGCTTGTTCTTACTCCACCTATTTTCCATGGCCACTTCTAACCCACAGACTACCAGACAGATCTCTTTTCTGCTGTACCAATGTAGCAGAACAGTCAGCATTAAGACTTCTCAGATAGAGAAGCAGGGCACAGAAGAGCTGACGAGTTGTTTCCTCAGTTTACATTTTCAGGGGTTGAAATAGACATTTCTAAAACCTTGAATTATTTTGTGTTGCTGCTTTGGGGTAAAAGAAAAGCCAACAGGTCCCTCCAACACTTAAAACAAGTGGTTTACTGCAGCTTTTATTAGAATAATTACAAGTAGAAGAAACATGGCACTTCCATTTTTCACAGTGGGATGAACACTTTAGGAAGTAATAAGCTGCAAAGCTATAGCAATACGGTGGAAAACCAAACGACATTAAATAAACCAAAACCCAAGCTCGTTCCGACATGGCAGCTTCTATGCAGAAACCACAGCTTTCAGGACAGCAAAGCACAACGCAGATGCAGCAACTCATCCTACACTCAGAGAACAGTGGAACTTCTCACAACAAACACAGTATCGCCTAATGTGTCCTAAGGCAGAGTGAAAGCGAAAGGTGTGGACACAAAGGTGGGTTATTCATTCAGCTAACAGTCCTGCTCAGCTTCCTTCCCTCCAGCACAGAAGACCATGGCTGTGCAGTCACTGAGCCATCTGAGCCTCCATTGCCTGGGCTGTCCATTCTGGGGCTGTCTGACTTATCTTCTCCAGCAGGTTGTTCACCTGGAAGCACAGGGACTGAATCTGCTTATCCCAAGTAGGCAAAGCTTCCCGAGCTGCAAAAGGAAACCACAGAAAACAAAGTATAGTCTTGGCAATTCACCATCATTGTTTAAATGCAAGTTTCACCTTTGGCGCTGCTCTGACCTGCCTTGCAGCTATATCATACACTGTTCTGTCTTCAAAAGTTAAATGACTTTGACTGCCCATTACAAACCTAACCCCTGCCTTGCAAAAAAGCGAGAAGAGAAATTCTAGATATCCTACAAGGAGACTGGCAGTATAAATTCACACTCTGATATGGATAAAAGAACGCAGAATAGAGGGACATGTGAAAACTGGTACCTCTTCTGATAAACAACAAAGGAGAACTGTGTACAACAGATATGGAGAAGGCTGAGGTACTCAAGGAGTTCTTTGCCTAAGTCTTCACTATCAGTCTGGCTTCTCATATTGCTCACAATGCTGAACTTCACATCCCTGAACCTCTTGGTGGGAACTCCACTGCACAGGCAGAGAAAGTCCAAGACCATCTCATAAGACAGAACACGTACAAGTCTATGGTGCTGTATCCCAGGGTCCTAAGGGAGCTGGCTGATGTGCTTGCCATCATATATAAAAAGTCATGGCTGTCAGGTGAAGTCTTCAGTGACTGGAAAAAAGGAAACGTCACTCCCACTTATAAGAAAGGGAAGAAGGACAACCTGGGGAACTACAGGCCAGTGAGCTTCACCTCTGCGCCTGGGAATATCACTGATCCTCCTGGAAGAGGCACATGAGTGATGAGAATCCCTGCCTGTGGCAGTGGGGCTGGAATTTGATGATCCTTGAGGTCTCTTCCAACTCAAGCCACTTTATGATTCCCTGCTATGGAAAATTCTGCCACCTCCTGGCTACAGCAGCATACAGCATTATATAGCATACATCATGGATAGCAGTTGTAAACAATCTGCTTGCTTTGCTAGACAGCAGCTCAAAAGGACAATTCTGAATGGTACAAAACAAATTAAATTAGAAAAAATTAAAAATCCCTACTTACTCTCAAAATGAACAATTCCGTCAATCTGATCAATGAATCCATTCATGCGTCCCTCAGTTATCATCTGAGAAGCTATTTTTTCTGCCTGAAATAAAGAAGAAAGAACGATATTAGGTATCCGATCCATTCTGAAAGAAGTGATAATCCATTACAAGTTTGATAGTCCTTATATGTTTTTCATCTACATGGGGATATAGGCAGAACCACACCAAAAACATCTCATCATGCACCAACTGACATACTTAGTGGCATCAAAATATCTTACTGTCCCTTCTATACTGTGTCCCCTTCCTTCTCATAAAATGTGCTAACTTAACTTCTTTCATGTGTCCAGTATTGAATATTTAATTTCCTATCAGTAAACTAATTTTCCTAATATTGACTAGAGCTATTCTTACATCCCTGCTGCTTTGTGTTGCTTTTTCTTTTAACAAAAGGTGTTGGAAGCCATTACCTTAGCTGCAGGGATCTCTAGTAATGCTCCAAGCTCTTCAAAGGTAATATTGTTGTAAAGTTTGCTTGCAGATAGTAAATTGTGTTCAATAACAGCTCTGTCCAGGATACTGGAACCTTATGGGTTGAATGAGACAACAATTCATTAATATAAATGAGATATTTGGTTTATATTGTAGAACAGATGTAAAGTGTTTCTTTTTTCTGAAGGTTATACATGCAGAAAGTACATGTGCATCTTGTTGCATGGCATCAGCGTGCCACCACAATAAAGAAAGTGATCAGAAAGATTTCCTGTGGTGAATTTTTTTTTAAATACAAGTAGCTTTGAACCTTTTATTTTGCATTCTGGGAAATAACCTTAAATGATCACATGATGCTTTTTTCTGTTACCCTTAGGGACGCAAAGGGCAAACCTGGATGAACAAGCAGCGCTGTGAGGCTTTAGAGAAATACATACCATCAGCTGTAGTTGCTTTCTGATGAGGCATTAGCATAGCTGCAAACTCTTGCAGTTGGTTTCCACGAATAATTCTGTCAAGGTACATTTTCTCCAGAATCCCATAGGCTGCAAGCTGCTGGCATCTCTCATCCTTAAAAAGTGTAGCAAGCATGCGAGAACGCTGCTGTCCTAAGAGAGCCATGAAGAATCCTCATAAGTTGCCACCAAGAAGTTGAGTATTGGCAGATAAACAACAAAGATCTCTCTCTTTCTAACACATACAATCAACAAAGTTCTGCCAGAGAAGACTGGGTTGCATTCAGTTCCAAAGCACTGCTTGCCACTGACTTTATTTTGCATCTTTAAATGGCCCCTCACCACTGGCAAATAAACAAGTACTCCAGCTCCGAATTAACCCTGACACCATGTTCACAACACTGGATTCCTCAGCTCCTTCCCCCAGTAATGCAGAAGTTGACTTGCTTCAGGAATATGTATTTCAGATCTCTTACATAAAAAAGTATCATATTTTACCTGCCGATGCCAGAATAGTGCAATGCAAAGCGTGCTTCAGTGCCTCCAGTCGCTCGCTTTCATGAACTATGCTCTTATAGGACAGCTCGTTGTATCTTTGGGCAGCCTCAATGAACTTTCTTCTATAATCAAGAACTCGAGCATAACAAACCTAGAAAGAAAATGTCTGGGTAACAGAAAACAACACAGTATGGCTGCATAGTACAAGTGTGCATTAATCCCTGTGTAATTAGTTTGCAGCTCCGACAAACATTTCTTTATTGCATCCTCAGCAACCCTGTGTCACCAAACAATCAGTTTGGCTTGTAAAAATCTTGCTTAAGTGCTATTCCCAGTGAATAGACCTGGGACAGGGCTTTTCCCAGCTCTATTCACATGTTAAACACTGCCCTTGTCTAAATGCAAGAAACAGCAAGTGGAATGTTGTACCGGGATCAAGCTGACCTTTTGTCAGTGACATGAACAACTAGCACTTAGATAGCAATTTCTATTTGTCAACCAACCAATAAGCAAGAAGGTCAATTAACTTACTGCTCTGGACTTAAGAATACTTTTGCAGACGGTATTTGGTATTTAATTGCTGATGGGCAAAAAAAAACAACAAAGCAACCCAACTCTAATAATCTCTAATATTGGACACATGGTTTTTTTTGGGTTTTTTTTTCCTTTTAGATCTACAAAGACAGGGGGGCATAGGGGACAATGTTTTAAGTAAAATGTGGTTATTTTGAGCCTGTAATGCTGGTATATAACGAACCTTAGCAGGTTTGTCTCTAAATTCTAAGGAATTAGCTGCCTAATTATTGTTAAGATGTGGCTCTCAAGTTCCCAAAACCATTTAAAAGCTTTTCCCTTTGCCTCTTTCAGTGTTACAAAAGTTTTGGTGGCACTGTATGAAAACCATCCAATTGTGGAAGCATTTCCCTTCAGAAAGGGGAAATCCAAGTTAAACTACCTTATAATGGATTTGTAGCTGTTCATTTGTTGATTCATTCTGAAGAAGGGAAGCTCGATTAATATAAGCTTCTGCCTGAACTGGGTCATCATCCTCCAGATACAACCTGGCAATTTTCAGGTAGGTCTCCAGTTTATAATCCACATTGTACTGTCTGTAAAGAAACAGATAAGCAAGAGTTCAGACATACTCCTCTATTGCCTTTGTTCTTTCCTCTTTTAAACATTCTGCTGCTTAAGCACATGGAAGCTTTTGTTTTACCCTGCTTT
This sequence comes from Coturnix japonica, assembly GCF_054131305.1. Taxonomy (NCBI): domain Eukaryota; kingdom Metazoa; phylum Chordata; class Aves; order Galliformes; family Phasianidae; genus Coturnix; species Coturnix japonica. The sequence continues at coordinate 49,792,784 of NC_140666.1, forward strand.
CTCTTTAACTAAATAAAAATGAAATAAAGAGAATTTAAAACCAGCCCCTACAAACACGAGTATAATTGAGGTTCTAATGGGCTGAAAAATTGCCATAAATAGGGACACACTTAAGAGCAAAAGAAACTTGAAGTAAAACAAATAGGAGCTAAATGGATAAAGCCTACATTCAGCAAACTTCTACACACATACTAAGATTAAAAAGGAAAGCCCTGGAAAAATTACTGAAGTGTTACTTAAACAACAACAGACTAGCATCAGATTTCAAACTATGTCTTCATTTCAAACTGTAAAGGTCAACACACGGAAGAACTTTCAGAAACACTGTCAATAAATTTGACTAATAAATAGAGAAAAACTTCCAGAGCAGTGTTCAGACATGACTAGAATGCTTCCTGTAAGGATAAGTCACCAAACTATACATGCACAGTCTGGCTAATGTGCACCCCCAAACTTCCCACTCTCTGGTCCACTTAACCAAGGAAGGAGCAAGTGTATTAGACAATGCAGAACTGTGACTAGCACATTACTTACTTTTGCCCTGTTTCTAGAGGGATCCCCACCAATACTTGTGCTGCATTTCTCCAGTCTTCTTCTTTCTCATAGATGGATGCAAGATGTTGCCTTATTGAAGCAACCTAGACAATAATATAGTCACAAGGGAACATTTCAAAACACAAAACCATTCAACTTTTATGTATTCACTTTATTCTTCCTGTACACTAGCCCCACTAGCCCCAAGGATGTGACAGCTTCATAGATACAGCAACTTGCACACATGCAATTCTTCCTGCAAGAAGGTTATAAATCCTCAGTCAAGACTTAAGACTGAGTTTTTTCAATTTCAGTGATTTGAAGTATTTCCTAATAGGCTTGCAGCTAAATAAAAGGAGCTGGTCTTTATGGAAGGATAAGCAGTGACTTGTTATGAAACTTTAAAAAAGATGAAAGAGTGTTTCTGAGAATCAGAACACCAAGATTCACATGCCCTTTCTAGCAGTTATATCTCATCCCAAGCCTATGAGATACAAATGAGGTGAACTATGACAAGGTCTTAATACTGAAACCTAGATTTTGCACAGCAGCTGCCAAAAGGTAAAATATCAGTGGTACAATCTGGGTGTTGTAAGAAAAAGTGTGGTTAGAAAAAGAAATCATCTGGCCTTGAGGATTTAATTCATGCATAATCACTGTAACATATGGGTAAGCGTGTTCAGTTTGGATTTAGAATGACAGCTGCTTAAAAAGACAAAAGATAAACAGACATAAATATAAACTATGACACAAAGTGTCTTTTCTTCTTTAGTACTAAATCCTGTAGGCTTGTTACATACTTCAAGTATTCTCAAACAATAATGAAGAATAATTGAAGAAAATCTATCAAATTCAAAACAAAGCAGTACATGCAATGAGTAACAGCAGAATTGGAATTTCATTACTACTTTTTTCCCCAAAAAAGTGATCTTTAGCTTAAATATATATCAAGAAATGCATACATAAGCATATACATCCACACAGGTAATTTTGGTTTTGTTTCAATTAAAGAACAGCTACTTGACAAAACAATTCTATCCTTAGATCACCTGCCTGCTTCCTCTGTTGGGTAAATACAACACAATGAGCCCCAGTCTGTCTCAGAACTGTGCCTCCAGTTGCTCATGCATTGTTTCATTCTAAGAAGCCATTTTCTGGCAGCAGGGGAACAACATGCCTAGCATCCTGATGGAGAGATTAAGTCGGTATCATTTACATGGTTCTAAATGCTTATTTCATATGAATAGTACTGCAGAATTGGCACAAAGTAGGAATGGCCATTTTGATTGCTGAGAATTAATCAGCAGTAAATTAAAAAGGGAAGAAAAACAACAAAAAACTGCAGACCAAAACCCCCCATCGCTGATTTCTCACCTGCTCTTCAAATGAAATGACTCTAGGCTGTATCTTTTCCAGTGTGAAGTGGTATATCTCTTTGGCCGTGCTGTCGGGAAGACTTGGAAGATGGGTACAAAAATCTGTCAGCAGCTGGCGCGATATCACTAGGCTGACGTTCTCGTTCACCACTAGTTCAGAGACACATGAAAGAAAAGCACAAGATGGATGCAATGTTTGTCAGCACCTTCAGTGTACGTGATCCCTTGCTAATCATTTACCTTTATATTAAATCTAAGTAATTCAAATGTTTAAATATCTTTATGTCAGTCAAGGCGCGTTATTTTTCCAAAGATAAGTTTTGTCCTCACAGAAATTGTTTACACTAGAGGTCACTAGAGCTCTAACACCTGACATATAACAAATTATTTCTCAGGCTGATTTATAAAGATGTTCCATTCTGAATCGTTGTTCTCGGTTGCTATAATACCTTGGACAAAATAAACCATTAGGCTCAATTTCATTAATTTTACAAAAGATACAAGAGGTATAATTTCTATTTGACCTATTCAGTAGACCAAATATACAACACAATACAAAAAAACACCTAACCATTTCTTTCTGGCCATTTTCCAAACTAAGCAGAGACCAAAGAAGGGAATTATTAGTTTAAAAACTGCTAAGCATCCAGTATCAATTTTAGCCTTCAAATTACTACTTTACAATATTACATTCAGATGCTGTCACACTGACAAGCTAGAAAGTTAAATTAACTTAAAAATTCACCAACTCCATTTTCCCATAGCTTTCGAATATGCTGCATATGGTTTCTCTCTTAGTCCTGTTTAAGTTCCAACAGGACCAAAAACATCATACATTTACATAGTTGCTTGTAGACACGACAAACGTAATCTCATGGATCTCTGGCTTTCACTCAATATGCAATCAATTACACCAAATGCACTTACTTGCTTCTACAAAAGCTTTCAAAGCTTCAAGTTGTTGTGCACCCGACAGCTGAATTGCTTTTTCCAGTATCTGACGGTATCTGTTCACAACAGAGAAATAAAAAAATAAACGCCTGTACCTGTGAGGTAGCATTTTCAATCACCATTCCTGCTTTTATATATATGTGTATATTTATCTTTGAGGTGGAAATGTTGTTTGTGCTGAAGTGCCTGGAACACTCACCTGAAATGGGTACCTGGCTCTTTTTAAATATCAGGACTAAACTATCAGATCACAGCTCATTTATTATCTTTGTGCTGTTTTGTGTGATTGAGGTTTAAAAATAAAAGTGAATCCAGGATAGAGTTCTCTTTTACCATACAAAGGCGCCAGGGAAAGAGTAAATAAAACGACATCCTCTGTAAATGAGGACTACTGAAATAAGAGAAAGGTTCAAGCTGCCACATTCAGTGAATACAGTAATCATAGAATCATTAAGGTTAGAAAAAGTCCTCTTAAGATCACTCAGTACAAGCCTAACCCCAACCCATCCCTGCAAATAACATCCCTCAGTGCCACATCTCCATGGCTCTTGAGCACCTCCAGAGACAGCGACCAACGCCTCACTGCTCTTTTGGAGAAATAAAGTTACCTGATATCCAATCTGAACCTCACCTGGTGCATCTTAAGGCCATTAACTCTCATCCTATCGCTGTCAGAAGAGGCCAACCCCTGCTTCACTACAACCTCTTCTCAGGCAGTTGTAGAGATAAAGTCTCCCCTGAGCCTTCTCCAGACTCAACAATACCACTTCTCTCAGCTACTCCCCATAAGCGATCCTAGTTTTCATGCTTTGTAAAACCCAGGACAACTGCAGACCATGATCTCAGGGTGCAGAGTACTGAAATGGAATAAAAACTTCTTTCGATGTTCCCCTCAAAAGACAGACTGAACACGATCACCTTCGCAGCTTTCTTATTTTAACCAGGAGCTCTCAAAGCAAAGACGTTCCTCCAGAGAACTAAGAACTGGGACTCGAGGAATTCCAGTTCCATCAGAATCAGACACTGCCCTCGAGGAAGGGAAAAAAACAAACTAACTGTGCGACACATTGCACCGTGAGCAGCCAAACACACCATATGAAAAGACAGGCGTGTAAACTGGAAAACAATAAACGTTAGTTAAGGGAGGTTTTGCCCACAGCAACACAGGGCCCATCACCACAGCGGGGCCAGGGCCGCAGGGACCACGAGGCTGCCCTAAGGCCTTCCCCAGACATTAAACCCAAGCTGTAAGTGGCAAAGTGTATGAGTAAGTGTATGAGGCCGATCTCTTTGAATTTTCTTCTTTTTTATTAAAACTAACGCTTCAGAAGCGTGGCCCTCGGGCCGCAGCCATCAGAGCCGCTCCCCCATAGCCCGGCAGCGTCCGCAGCCCGCACCCCTCCGCCCCACCGCCAAGGGAGCATCGGCCGGCACTCACTTCCCCGCCAAGTCCTTGTGGGAGCCGCTCGAGTTCATCAGCTGCGCCAGCTCCTGCCGCACCGCCGCCGCCATCTTGTCTCCTACCATAGAGCGGCGGCGCCGGCGGGATAGAGCGGCAGCACGGCGAGAGGGGGGCGGAACCGGAAGCTCGGGGAAGCGGGCGGGTGGGTAAGCGCTGCGCCGGCGGTTGCCAGGGCGCCGCGGCGCAGTATTATGGGATGCGGCGGGGGAACGGCGCGGGGCGCGTGATTTTGAACAAACGCGGCGGCTCCTGGCGGGCAGTGCTGTGCCGCCGCCGCCGGGCGCGGACACGGAGAGCGGCGCGGAGCCACAATAGAGGAGGCGGCGGTGGAGGCAGCGGAGCGGCCGCCCGCACGGTGAGTGCCGAGGGGCGGGAAAGCGGCGGCGGGAGGGAAGAGAGCGGCGGCCGGGAGCGGCGGGGCGCTGACAGCCGGCGGCAGGATGCAGGCCGCAGGCCCGGACACACTCGGGGCTGCGCCGCGCTCTGCTCCCCGCCGAGACGGGAGGCGGCCGCTCGGAGCGGAGCGGGAGGACGGGTGGAGGGGGCAGGTGCGGCGGGGGCGGGCGGAACCGCGGCGGTGACGGGGTGAAAATGGCGGATCTTTCGAAATAGGGCCCGCGGCTCCCGGCCGCCCCCGCGCCGCCACCGCCGTGGGGAGGCCCCGGGGGGGAACGGATCGGAGCGGAGCGGGCGGCGGGGGAACGAGGCGCTCGCGGAGGAGCCGCGGGGCTCGGGCCGGGCCTGCGAGCGGAGGGGCCTGGAGGAACCGCGGCGCCCGGTTGCGGAACGGGGAAGGAGAACCCCGAGCTCCCGGAGCGAGGCCGCCCTTTGTGTGCGGGATGCCGGCACCGGGAACCAGGGAGCGGCGCGGCTTCAGGTGCGAGGCCGGTACCTGACCCCGCTCCGCTCCGACTCCGGCACCTGCCGCGGGGGTCCCGGCGTCGCCCGCGCTGGCGATCGGAGCGCGGTGTTAATTATTTCTGGCCGGGGCTCGTAGGCACATCGTGTGCTAATTACGTAACGTTCTGTATGAGGGCTTTGGGTTCCGAAGCGTATGGGATCTCCTGTCAGGACATAACTCGTGCCTGGGAAATGCTCCAGGATGGAGATGTGCGATCGAGGAGGGGCGGGCGGCGATGTGAGCCTTCACGGCTCTGTCCTTTCTGAACCGCTGTGCGGATATTACAGCGAATGGTGAATGTGGCAGAATCGCTCTTGGTGCACTTTGCAGTGTTTACATAAACCTGGTAGTAGCAGCAAAGCCTTGGATGTGTGGTTACCTTTTTCACAGTAGCTTTCTGGCTTAGTGGATGCGAGAAGAACAATGAGTTGTCAGCTGAGTGTTTTCTCTGGCAGAGGAATCCCCTCACCAAATGCATTAGCCATCTTGTTTTGTTCCCTAAAGCATCCAACTGGTGTGTGTGACTAGGAATGATGTCACTGTGTGCCTTGAACAGATTTGCATTAACCAACAAATGTATGCATGTAGCAAAGCACTCCTAAAGTCTAACTGGGAGCACATATTAGAAAGCAGGGCCTGGCTAATCCTGTGAGTTAGAAGCACACTCCACGCTGGCTGTAGAGCTATCGTTTGGAGCAGCTTATTATGCAAGTTTAATTGTTCAGATTACATATCACAGCTGTTTGTTTTGCTTATTCCACTGTGTGCAGCCCAGCTCAAATGGTCTGTCACCGAACACTGTGAACGGTTCAGCTTCTCAGAAGAAGCTGTAACTAACTGCTTTCAGGTTGAGTATCTGCTGACTACAGGTGAACTGAAAGTGTGGAGAGTGCTGTGGGATTTCGGACTCGGAGACGCCAATACCTCATATGTCTTTTTTATTTTAGATTTTAAGAAGCAATTGCTCTAAGCTGCTTGAATTCATTTCCCTCCTGCCTGCTGGAAGAATATTGCATGGGAAATGAAACAAGACAAGCTACAGAGGGCTGTTAGTTTCTGTTTCTACAGCAAATTCTTTCTTGCTTCTGATCCCTCCTTGTACTGTAGGAGTGGTGCCTACCTTCACACCTGGTTAGAAAAACTTGATGTCCAAAAGAATTTGTGTGCTGCAGTTTTAGGATTCATTACAAGTGTCTGGGAGGTAAACTCTTGGTTTTATCTTTATTAGCGGTAGGACCTCCCAGAGAAGTGGATAAAGGTTTCTAGAAAGTTTGCTTCTATGGTTTGTCTTGAGTAGTTTAGTTATCAGTCACAAAGTCTTTAAAGCAGCATGGAGTTCTCAGTACGGCCCATGAGTCATCTTGCTAGCTTTATAATATCGGAAAACATGAGTTTGTCTTGTATGGGAAGGAGACATCAGAATAACCTCTTGGTTGATGATAGGTCACACAGCAACACAATGTCAGAGGTTCATGTTTCTCACGTTCCAGATCTAGATGAAGACTAGCAGCTCCCCAGCCTTTCCAGCCCGTGTGTCATTCCCCTTCACAAGCCACAAGATGTTGCTGCCTGGCCTTGGGTAATGTTCATGCCTTTGGGCCATGATTTGCTCCATCTTGAGTTCCAGATACAGAGATTTCCTGCCAGTTTTTGTAGTTTTTCATTTGCAACTTACCTTTTGTTCTAAGTATTACTATCCCTTGTATTTGGGAGACTTAGAAAAAATGTAGCTACACATCCCTTTGATCCCATGAGCACTTCTTGCTTCTTTCTTGATGTTGGCACTGGTCCTTCCTCTTTCATGCTTCCCCTTCTCTTACACCATGCCTAAACACTGCATAGTCCGCATGGTGAAAGACTCATCTATGTTAATACTGATATGGATTTTGCTCTAAGCTGGAGTGATCTGCACCAGACTGTGTCAGGTGGCCTCCCACTGCTGGGGGTTGGTTGTACTCCCATCTTATGCTCCTTTTGCCTGCTTTGAACTGGCTTTCTGCTTCTCCTGAAGTTCTCACTGAGCTGAAGTAGCTCTGTTAGAAGGCAGAAACTGTGCAAGGAGCATTAATGCCAAGCTGGGAGGGAAGTCCCTGAGCTTCCCTGGTAGGTTAACCCCACTGCATCATGCTCTGTGCCATGCTTCTGGTGCTCACACACTTTCAGCCTAGTTCTCAGTGTGCTAATCCACTAGTATCTGTTTGCAGCATTGCAGGGTAGCTGCCCTTCTGGGTTAGCGTGTGGCAGTGGTTGCATGAGAAATCCCTTGAAAAGTGCGGGTTGTGACAGCCTGGGTTTGGGTTTGGACAGCTCTAACCCAGCTTCATTCCTCGATCTGTTCCACCCCTGCAGCTACACAAATGTTTGCTAGCACAGGGAGGAAAGAACATGTTGGATGGGAATTGATAAGCAGATGCCAGAGGATAACAGGAGAGCAGTAGTGCCTGCTGAGTACTTTTGGGGAGTTCAAGTACAAGACAATAAGACTGCTGATGACATGTACACAGTAAGTGCTGTCTAAAATAATGGTGAAACGATAGCTATTCCTCTGTTTTGCACTGTTATCTACCCCAAAATTAGGGCAGGTGCATGTTTTATTGGTATGTGATAGCCAGTTTCTTGGTAGGTAAGATTGTTTCACTGCTGGTGTTCTTATTAAAGTTATAATAAAAGCTTAAGTTAGCCATAACTGGCCCAGGAAAGGAATTTTTCTTCATAAGTGGCTTGTGGACAGGTGGATTTTCTTTTTCCCTTCCATCCTTTCTTAAGAAAATGGCTAGCACTTACATAATAAACATGGCAGAAGTGACAGCAGCCTTAATATTTTTCTCCCATTAGAAACAAACTGGAATACTTTCTGTGTAACAAAGAACTATCCCATGCCTTGCATGTGATAACTCTTACTTTAAACCCATAGAGGCTGCTAATAGGGGTAGTTTGCTTGTTCTACTTATGTGGAGTAATGGCAAGAAGATGCTGCACCTTGAGCGAGTTATGGTTGCCTTGGGAACTGTTTTAATTTTTGGAACTATAGCCAGATGAATTTATGACGAAGAACATAAAATGTCTCTTTAGGTAAAGCACTTGATGACTCTTCTTAGTATTCCTTTTAAGAGATATGGGGGGGGGGGGGGGGGGGGGGAAGACTGCTACTTACATGAGTTCTGTATTCAGCATTTGATAGGTGTAAGGTTGTTGTCTTGTTTTTACTTGCAACCATTTGCTTTGTTATTGTATTTGATAAATCTAGAAGTGCAGTCTTCTGAGAAATGGGCAGATCCCTCCATATCTCACCTTGTGCACAGAGTGGAAATGAATTAGTTTCACGTGCATTCATTTTTCTTATCATGTCATAACGATGTGCATTCACTTGGCTGTTACATATACAAACATAGTGAGTTTACGGGCTTAGTTCATTAATTTTTCCATTGACCTTTGTTAATCATAGCTTTCTTAAGAGTTAACATCTTTGGATTGTTGGTTTTTGGTGTTTTTTTTTAGTGACCGTATTTTTAAGGCCATCTCTAGCTCACTAAGCTTAAACAAAAGACTCTCTGTTGGAAGAAATGCACTGCTGAGTGATTTGGTAATTCTTTGCTTTATGACAAAACAAACACTGTGATTTTCAAGACAAAATGCGAAGCACAAAAGAGACTGAGGAAATAGGGAATATGCAAAATGAAGGACATTGCTTTGCCCATTATTGAAATAGCTGTAAAATAGAAGGATGGTAACTGGTAAGGAAACTGTAGAGCACTGGTGGCCTACACATGGTTGTTATCTTAAATTTGATAATATGCTAACAGTTCTGAACAAACCTTGGGTGTGCATATGACTTTGTGAGGGCTTTCCTACCAAATGAAACATCGACTGTGAAGGGTTCCTTAAGAATTGATTTCAGACCTCTTACACCACTGATCTTAGAGAGTTTCTCTGTGCCTGGATGAACTTGGCAAAAAGACTTGGGAAAGTACAGCAAACAGCGTGGAGTGGGTTTTGTTGTTGAATAAAATGACCTAATCAAAATATTTCTCTAGTGATTTTTTTTAATCGACTTACATCTTCACTTCTCTTTCTGACCTGTAGCTTGATTCTGTATTTCATGGGCAGGTATTCTATGTCACCTGCATTAGCTAGAAGATAGGAATCTGTAGGGACTGCAGGGCTTCTATTTCTATATAGTTAAATCAAGATTTTCTTAAGCTAAAATTCTCTTTGCTGAGGTAATTTCTGGAGCATTAAACCAAGTAGCAATGCTTGTTTTTCTTCCTGCACACAATAGTTTGGTGTTGGTGCTGCAAACTGGCTACAGCCTTGGGGACTTGCAAAGGTGTAGTTGAATGGAGGACTGCAGTGATAAAGGAAAGGTTGTTGCTTTGTTACCTGTGAAGAAGTTAACAGTTGGATGTGAGGTATGGACACTCACAGAGAGAAGCAGAAAACCTGAAAGAGGGAGGCTGCAGGTGTGCCTTCACAATGAATGGCTACTGGAACAACTGGGGGATAAATACAAGCTCCTCCTCTCTGTTGGAGGAGCAGACAAGTTTGGGTGTTGCATCCAGAAAAAGATGCAGGTTGAATTAAAAGCTTGGACTTCTGGCTGGTTGTCTTGCTGTAAAATCATATTTTTTTTTATTTTCTTATGGGGGAGGGTCATAAAACAGCTCTTAGTGGTTCAGATAAGAACCTGGGCTACACTCAGCAATGCAGGTGCTGTACAGTTTTGCACGAATGTGTCCCATAGTTACGTATAGGCCCTAGAGATGCAGTTGGGTGTTGGCTTCAACAAAACTTGGTTTGATGCCTGTTCTGTATGTGCTCTGAGCTGGGCTGTGGTGGGGTTCCTGAGAGGGTGATGCTGGCTGATTCAAGTGTGATGTGTTCGTGCTGTGCTGAGTTACAGAAAGTAACCTGCCAAGGTGGGATTGATTCTGCACAGTCAGCTTCAGTGTCTCACAACATGTAATGCTGTTGGACTCCCATTACAAAAGCTGTGAGTTGGCACTTTGCAAATGCTTTTTTGCCTATATGCAGAGCTATTGTCAATGTGAGCTAGGTGATCTTGAAAGAGGAAAACGCTTCCCATAGAGAAACACTAGGCTTTATGTTCAATTTTCTTTTATTCTGTGAATGAGACAGGCCTTCTGGATCTGTTTTAACTCAGTACGGTGGCAACTTGTTTGGCTATGAATGTTTGCTATGGAAGTGCAGTTGAGAAAAGTGTCCTGCATGGCCAGGAAGGGATATGCAGAGCAGCAGAGGGCACACATGGAGAACTCTTCCTCGCAGGTGCCTTTCGTGTGCTGTCTGGAATAAACTATCTGCAGAGATAGTGTAAGATACAATGAATCTCTCTGTTATGTCCAGGATATTGAAAACAACAAAGCTATCAGATCTGTTGTGTGTATCAAGCCTCCCTGTCAAGTCCATTGTGTATGAGATGTTTTTCAAGTTATTCTCTGACAAACTTAATGGTTGGATTTCTTGAGGAAAACTCACCACTAGTTATTTATATGTTTTATGCCCAGAAATTCTTCACAGAATCACAGAAAGAATCACAGAATGAATCACAGAATGACCTGGGTTGGAAGGGACCTCAAGGATCATGTAGTTCCAACCCCCCTGCCTGGCAGGGCCACCAAACATACGCCTTTACTAGATCAGGTTGCCCAGGGCCCCGTCCAACCTGGTCTTGAACACCTCCAAGGACGGGGCATCCACAACCTCCCTGGGCAGCCTGTTCCAGGGCCAAACCACTCTCCTAGTAAAGAACTTCCCCCTAACATCCAACCTAAATCTTCCCTCTTTTAACTTAAAACCATTTCCCCGTGTCCTGCTATTGTCAGCCCTTTTGAAGAGTTTACTCCCCTCCTGGGAGTAAGTTCCCTTCAGGTACTGAAAGGCTGCAATGAGGTCACCCCGCAACCTTCTCTTCTCCAGGCTGAACAAGCCCAACTCCCTCAGCCTGTACTCACAGGGGAGGTGCTCCAGCCCCCTGATTATCTTCGTGGCCCTCCTCTGGACCCTTTCCAAAATCTCTATGTCCTTCTTGTACTGAGGGCTCCACACCTGGACGCAGTACTCCAGATGGGGCCTCACAAGAGCCGAGTAGAGAGGGACAATCACCTCCCTATCCCTGCTGACCACCCCTCTCCTGATGGAGCCCAGGATCCCATTTGCTTTCCGAGCTGCCAGAGCGCACTGCTGGCTCATGTTATCTTCAACCATTTATATTACCGTCTTCAGACAGCTGGGAAGCTTGAATTTGAAGTGGCCCATGTACTTCTGGAGTGGAAACCAAGATTTCACTGGAATTCCCATTTCTCCTACTGAACTGATATCTTGTTTCAAAATCTTCATGTAGAATTGCTTCCAGAAAAGCAAGCCAGATGCAGTGCAATGTGGTTATTCAGATAACTTTGAAAAGCAGTGTGAGGGTCCTCTCTCTGGAGATTTAAGTGTAAGGGAAAAGTAATGATGTTCTTGGCATCAAAGCCAAATCACTATTTGTCTGCAGGCAAACTGTTTATCTGCAGCTCAGTCTTTCTGCAAGTAGATTGACTTCTGTGCTTGTGGAGTGTTGTTGTGTTTAAGGCTGGTAGAGCTGCTGAGATCTGCAGCTTGATATGCACGATTCTGGCAAATTACTGCAACCTGACTCTTCATAGAGGTGTTGTTGCCTTTCTTCTATTGCTCAATTGGACTCAAAACTGAAGTAAATTCATGCTGATAAGATAAGCAATAGAGACCGTAACAACTTTCACTGCTCTCTAAATCCTGACAGCACTTTTGAAACACTGCAGGTTTGATCTTAGATTTCTATCTCCTTGTAAAAGTTAAAAGAAGTTAAAGATTAAAAGGCTAAAGCATAGTTACTTAAGACACATAACCACTGAGCTTCTGTGATTCTTTGAGTTACTAAAAATGCCACGTTGTTGTGTATTTTTGGAAGTGAATTACCATGCTGAAATCAGCATTGCACGTGTTTTGGTTTCAGTTAGAGTAAGCTGAGTGATGTATTTTGCATCCCGGAGTGGCAGTGGTGCTAAACTATGCATGTAATGCACGTGTAACCCTTGTGCTTCTGGATTTGCCAAGCCTCAGTGAAGTGGATGGTTTGCAGCTCCATTATGATGAACCTTAGCACGTAAATATTAGACTAAAATGCACTCTTGCAGAAATTGTTGGCAGCAAGCCTAACATTAAAAGGTGCCTGGTGTGATGACACCTGTTAGCAGTCTGTGGGGAACTGGATATCAAGCCTGTAATGGCAGGTTGTTTTCTGATGTGTGTTTGAGGCAATAGTGCCACGTTATCCAACCCTTCTAGGCTGGCATTCAGGAGGAATCAAGAAGGAAAGTAAAATGACATCCATACTCATTTTGACATTGATTCCTAGTGCATTACTTTTATCTTCCTCAATACTCAAGAAATTATATGTTGATGTTATTGGATGGGTATTTCTTTTGGTCTCACCACAAAGTTTGCATAGAACCTGAAGTTAGAAGTGCTTCGCTAAATGTATAGAAACTACAGAGTCAAAACTTGGATTTGTGGTACTGAACACCTGCAAAATGTATTTAATGATCTTAAGTACGCGTGAATTTTTATTTATTTTTTTGGAGTTTGTGCTGTTGTATTACCTTGAAAAAAGGGCAATTGGCAGTGCAAGCCGAGGGAGGAAGAAGGGAAGTATTCTGGTTCTTTCAGTTTCTATCTTATAGTTTGTATTGGAGATCTATTTGGGACAGAAAGAAAACTGAGATACTTGGTAGTATCCTGCTGCAATGGGTATTCCATATATCCACATCTTTCCTGGAAGGTTGTAATTGGATTGTGTGCTCTGAACCTGCAGGGCTAGACCTCATAGCTACATTGCTCCTTTCTAAGAGAAGAGGGAATGTGGAGGTGGGTATGGAGTCTACTTCATGCAAGCTTTTATTTGTTAGTAATTGGAGCATAAATGGATAACCTAACTACCTAATTTTGGTTTCTGCCTACTTTGATTGGACATGCCAGTTGTTTCTCAAATACATACACATCAATGTATGTGCAGAATGGGGTGCTGTTAGATTAACGGGCAGTGTTCCCGTAACAGTAATAGCCTTGCTGTTAAGTGCAAGCCAGAATGTCTTGGCACTGACAAGGAACAGACCCTCAAAGGGCACTAAGCTGCTCTCAAAGAGCAGATTTATCATTGGCTGATCACGGTTAATCTTCAGAACCAAGCAGAAATGCAAGTTTTCCACTTGTTTTAAGCTACAACTAGCAAATATGGAATGTGTTGACTACTTGAAAAACTACAGATACATGCAATTTGAAATGTACATAAGTCATGAAATGCAGACTAATATTACTAATATGACACGATTTTGCTACCTCCTTGATGTACATTTAATTAGCATGTGAAAGCTGGGTAACAGCTGTGAGCTATGCATAGAAAAGTAACTTGACCTTTAAGCAGTTTAGTTTTCTAGGTACAAGTCATTCGGGGAAAGTGTCTGGGGTGGGTTTTGGTTTTTGTTGGTTTTGTTGGTTTTTTTTTTAGTAATGCTTCTCAATACCCTTTTTTTAATCAACAGTGAGAGAATTGTCTTTCTTGTTAATCTTGTTTCATACTCAATGGTACATTTGGGCAATGTATGTACCAGTGGTTCTTGTGGTAAAAAGGGGATTGTCCAGTCTAGGTTAGATCTGTTTTAAAAGGATGGTTTTCTAGTAAGCAGGTCACTCGCATATATACATATATACATATATACATATATGTAATGTAATTCAAGCACTGGTGACTTATATGACGTACTGCTTTCATGAAAAACTTGTGTTTTTTCTTTCTTCCTTCAAGCTTCTGTTTTGCATGAAAGGCTTTCTGACTCATGGGGATTTTTGGTCATGTACTATATTTAAGGACTTTTACTTCTATTGTGAGAAGTGCTTTTGTGCTCTGTGTGTATAATCTAATTTCTGTGGTAACACGCTGTGATTCCTTGTGTGTGAGAATTCATTTTGCTGTGAAGAAAACAGCACTGGGTCAAGGGATTGTTGAGCCTTGCAGCATGTTTGTACCAGAGGCGTTGTGGTAAAGGATGGCCCTGTGGTCATGTTGCATGCATCACTTCTTAGGCTTTGAGTATGATCAGTTAAAGGCTTCATGGTTAAGGCAGTGCTTTTTCATATCTTTATGTTGATAAAACACCTGTTTCAAGGATCTAAACTTCAACAAAAGATGTTTGTTTGTTTTTAAGCAGATCCGTGAACGAAGAATTTCAGTTCCTCTTGGTGCTTTTTGGCTCGCTGTGCTCTGACTGTCCTTGCTCTTTTGTAGCATTTATGTCAATGACTGCAGGATGGAGAGCTTAGTAACTGTTCCAAGGTTGAAGAATTGCAAGGTGCTTTATTTTTGTGTCCCATGGGCTGGAAGATTAGGAAGGGAAATGGGAACGGATGAATGAATTGCTACTGCATTTCCCCTACTGTAGTGTAGTAGTACTTAGATCTCTTCTTTTTTGGGGGAGGAGCTTCCAACAAGTTGCTGTTGAGAAATTTTAAACCTCTTAATCTCCGAGTGGTAGAGCAAAAACAAAGTTGATTTTCTGTTAGACAGCCCAGTGAAACACTCATATTGCTACTGTTAGGGTGAGCAGGTGAGCAAAACCTGAAAAAATAAGGAAGAATGAGAGCATCTGAGCTTCAATTGCACGTGGCTGAAAGTATCTCAGGTTTTCTTGATGAATTGCTTAGATAATTGAAAATGAATCATAGTCATCAAGGATCTGTTCCGTGTTTCCCTTCTTCCTTTGCTTGCCTTTATTCCATTCATTGGATTTAGAAATTGTTCTGGTTTCAACTGGGATGGAGCTGATTTTCTTCATAGTGTCCGGTATAATGTTACGTTGTGGCTTTAAGAGAAAAACAATGTTGATAATACAGCAATGTTTCAGTCGCTGCTGAGCAGTGCTGTACATAGCCAAGGACATCGCAGTGTTTCAGCAGCTTATTCTTCCATTGAAAGACTGGGAGGAGCACAGTTTTCTCCCCCAGGCAGAATCAGGACAGCTGTCCTAAACTGGCCAAAGGGCTATTTTATGCCATATGACATCATGTGAAAATATATATATTTTTAATATATATGAAAAATGGTAGGGAGTTGGCCAGGGGAGGACAGCTGCTGATCTGGGACTGGGCGTCAGTCAGCGAGTGATGAGTGTTAAGCATCACTTGTTTTGGGTCTATATTGCTGTTAATTTCTCTCTTCCTTTTCTGTCCTTTTGTATCAACCCCCAAGTTCTTCTCTTGTTTTCTTTTTGTAATTTTCCTGAGTCTCTCCTGCATCCCACTGGGGAGGGGGGAGTGAGTGAAAGGCTGTGTGGTGTTCAGCTGCCTGCCAGGAATAAACCACAAGAATAAATGAATATTCTTTTTAGCACTTATTCGATTAGAAGTCTAGGAATGTGCTGAGTTTATTACTGTAACTTCATATGACTATTGCAGGGATTTCTGAGTTATAAAGTACGCAAAACTGAGCCACAGTATCTTAAAAGCTGATCGTCTTTTCTGGCTTCACTGATCTATGGAAAAGGCAGCACTAAGGTTGTATGGAAGTGCTTGTAACTACATTACTGTTAAGTTTCTGAGCAGTTTATTTGCTCCTTTTTTGGGACCTGCAGAATTGTTTCCTGTTTTCCACCCCTCAGGAGGAAAATTGTAATGGTGATTGTGTGAATATTTGCATTTGCTGGTGGTTGGAGATGGAGCAGTTGGTTTTATATATGCTAGACATTTCTATGCCATTTGTCCTTGGACAACTGTACTGGGGATGACCTTGTCAGACTAGGGGTGGGTCAGCAACTTCAATACATTTGCCCTTGCTGGCTCTTACAGCGCTGTACCTAAGGGTGCATCTTGATCCCACCTTTAAATACCTCCTTCCTCTGGTCTCCGGCAAAGGTGCTTGGTTGTACTTGTGTCTGCTTACCACCTGGCAATGCTTCTGTTCATCCCAACTCAATCTCAGTTCTTCAGGGCTCTGTTGTAGTTGGTGCATGTATTAGATTTGGATTTTCTTTGTTTTGGGTTTCTGCTTTTGTGCTTTTAATGGTGAACTGACATTTCTGAAATTGGTTTATAAGCAGCATTGCCAACAACTCCAGGCAGGCCTGGTCAATCTTCTTAAGCCTGTAGGGTTACATGGTTGTTTTTTGAAGGCTGAGCCACCACTAAGCCTGGAAAGACCAGGGGAAGCAGGAGGTACAAATAGTGAGGAGATTCTTGATCCGCATACACAAGTATCTGTCAGTAAGTAGTAAGTAACTCTCATCTCCATTCTGTATTTTGCCAACAGTCATTGCACTTTTATCTTCCTATCTGTAAGTCCACTTTAATTTTTATGAAGTTATATTGAAACAAATATGGTTATCAGTGGGTTTTTCTCCCCTCAGTTTCTCATTTGTGGTGTAACAAAAATCAAACAAATGGAGAAACATACTAAGAAAAAGAAAACGCCTGAGCTTTGTAAGGATTCTGAGTAACAAGTATAAGATTCAGAAGTATTAAAATATTGTGTTAAGCCACAGCAAGTTTCAAGTTGTTCCTCTTTCTTCTTTTTTATGATTATCAAATGTAGGTCTGTAGCCATTAAGATGGGCACAAGAGAACCACTCAGGCTGAACTTTTGTCCCAATGCAGTCTCCCTTCTCAAAAGAAGGTGATAAAGCAGTTTCTAAAAGCGATTGCAACCAGACCTTGCTGTCAGTACACTTTAGTCCCCAGTTATTTTTTCAGTGCATTTAGGTAATTTTATGTCCTGTGGTGGGATGGAGTCTTAATGAACAAATCTTCACTATATGCATTTTTTCCAAGAGCTTTTAATTTGTTGCGTTGGCCTTATTCTGTGGGCTCAATTGATCTATTAAGAAGTGTTTGTGCAGTCTCTGTGGAGTTAGCACTAGTGTGCTTATCCACTTGTTTGGTTTAGACAGTGCTCTTAGGGTTTTCAACTGAATATGTGTGAATAGTTAGTAAAGCATCCTTCAAGAGTTTGGTCTGCTTTATTATTGGAAATCATTTTAGTAGGCGAGCAAAAGAATATAAACAGTGTGTTTGTTATGATTGAGTTTGAAAAAACAAGCAGCTGAATTGTTGAGAAATTTAGGATAAATACCTAGAAGTAAAATAAGAATCTTCTTGGATGTTGAAGCTGCTTTGATGACAGCAGCTTCTCGTATAGATAAGGTTTCCTCGTTTCATTTCAGGCATCTATTTCAGTTGAGTAAACAAGGAAGAAATGGAACCAGTAAGTTGATTGGTGTTTTTCTTGCTATCATTAACACCAGCCTATGTACAGTTGTGAAAGCCATCTGTGAAAGGATGAGACCTAATACTTCAAAAAACCTTGTTGATGTCTGTAAACTACTAGTTCAAAAAACATGTAATGTTTCTTATATTTTAACTTATTGGGCTTTAATTTCTAACTTGAAGCAATGTATATTTCTGTGTTTTTTTGTTTTTGTTTTTTGGTTGTTTTTTTCTGTAATGCAAGAGGTTAGAAGCTGATGCATTTCTATTTAAGTTTTCATTGAACTAGGTAAAGATGTTTAACAGCCATTTACCACCTTGTGGCAGAGGCACTAAGAATACAAGAAATAAGTTTATTTATCTGCATTGCTGCTTGGGTGTATTTCAGTTCATTACGGTTATGTTACTAAAAGATACTAAGACTGACCTTTTTTTAAATGGAACAGCACATAATTATGCAATCCAAAAATTTAATCATTTGAAATAATATGTTGATACTGAATTGATTTTTTTCCATTGCCTGATTTAGATGATTCTCTTATTTTCAAGTATATGAGCATATATTGGGTTGTGGTTGACTTTAAGAGCCTAATATCTGGATCCAAGCCCTTTCTTCCTTTCAGGATAAGAATGGCATGTTTGTTTGTTTTTTTAGATACAGAATAGCCCGGAATGTAAGGTTTAAGGCACAGTCCTGTTTAGGTTGAAGGGAAAATAAAACAGCACAACCCAAAAACATGTTAGTAGGCTTAGCATATGCAAAAATAATCCACTACTCCTATTCCATTTTTTTTGTTACCTTGTACACAGTTAACCACTTTGACTCCGAGACAGCAACGTGATACTAACATTACTGGTGTGTCCTTAGGTGTAAGGTGTTGTGTCTAGTGCTAGTTATGAGGGTTGGCATCAATTAAGGCTGTTCTGGCATTACTTTGGGATAAACACTCTCTAAGAGGAGGTATTTCTGGCTGTGACATCAGAAAACAGACATCTAAATGTCTGCCAATAAGTGAGCTGTGTATGCGTTTGACTGTAGGTTGTCTGAACAAGTTCTTACACAGCTGAAGATGCTTGAATATCTGTTAGCAGTGTGATACAGCTTGTACTCAGGAGCTGAGTGGAACTAGGATGGTATCCACTGAGATCAGTAGGGCCCAGTGACTAGTCTAATATGGCCTTCGAAGCTCAACATATAAACAAGGTAGACTGTAGCAGGTTGGTTTTCCCTCATCCTTCTACTTCATGGGTGAAATGCAGCTGTTCTGTGGTTACCTACCACCCTGTAAAATCCAACCACAATGACCCCAGATGAGTCAGTTGTTACCCCAGCATTTAGTATGTTTTTTTTAGCAATATAGTTTCTTAATTACATATGTCACCTAGTTACATACAACTTGTCTGCTTTTCCTAGAAATAAGGAAGCTGGATACACGAGGATCTTGTCCTCTTGCACTTATCAGAAGTACTCAAGATTGTGGAGTGTGTGCCACCTACTCTCCCATGTAGTATCCAAGCATACTGATGGGGTCAGCAAATGAAGGAAATGCTGTAATAAGTGCATCTGTTTTTAGTCTGACAGTGATGCAGTTTTAGTGAAAGTGATAAGCGAAGCTGTTTCCAGCAATGTCTTCAAGGTTTGTCATGTAAAACTTAATGTAGATAAGTTGGGCGTTCATACTAATCCACTGAAAAATAGGGATGAGTTTTGCCTTGGTCTCAAAAGTAGCCTGTCGATTGAGCTTCTGGGGCTAAAAAAGCCTCTCACAGAGACAGCTGTTTGCTTGCATGAGACTTCTGAAACGAGAAAACAACAGTGAACCCCTGTTGCATCTAGAGTGGAAAACAAGTCTCCGAGGCAAAGCACCCTGCTAGTAGGTGTTGATACACATGACAAAACGGGTCATCATCTTCTGGACTTGTGTAGCTTTTTACTTCTTGCTCTGTATCTCAGTATATATCTGTGTGAGCAAGGTACCCATCTTGGGGGGAGGGGAGCACTACTTTAGGTGTACTAAATTGCCAGAGGTGGACTAGTAATCAGAAGAAAGTCGGTGCCTGTATTTATGAATGGACGATACTGAAGAGCTTTGGTGTAAATTCTTTCTGAAAGTAAACTCAGTCAAATGTGTTAGAATTTGATAGCTTTTTCTTTTTCCATGATATTCCTCCATTGCATACGCACAATACTTTGTGTTTTCTGCTATTGTACGTTTTTCTTTTGATAATATTATTCATAAACCTTTGTGAAATGTGTATTATTTTTTTTTGGAAGCCACTAATTTATTTTTATTATTGTTGCAGTACCTGCTACAGTCATCACTGCCACAACTGCTAACATGGAGGTGGTTTCAGCAGAAGTAAACAGCTTGCTCCCTGAGGAAATAATGGACACTGGTATCACTCTGGTGGAAGATGACAGCATTGAGGCGGTTATCGTGTCTTCACCAATGGGAGATTCTATTCCCATGGAAACAGAACTGGAAGAAATAGTGAACATAAGCTCCACCAATGATGCTTCGGTTACGACTACAGCCACAGTCACCACAGAACCAGTTACTGCACCCAGTAATCACTCGGGCGATGTGACTGCAAACACCACAACCATAAAAACTGAAGGAAATTCAATAGTTAAGCCTGCCTTTCAAAGTGGTCTACATAAACTTGGTGCTCAGACTCCGGTCACTATATCAGCCAATCAAATTATTCTGAACAAGACCACTGACCTTAAAATAGGCAATCAGAGCATTAAACCTGATGGGCAAAAGCTAATTGTAACAGCTTTGGGCAAGACTGGCCAACCCATTGTTTTAGCCTTGCCTCGCTGCCAGCTCCCGCAGGCACAGAAGACTGTGTCCCAGACCCAAGGTGGAGACTCCAAGGTACAAGGCCAGCAGATCAAAGTTGTTATTGGAGGTCGGTCAGAAGTGAAACCTGTTGTTGGTGTCTCAGCTTTAACGCAAGGAAGTCAGCTGATAAATACTGCTGCCCAGCCTTCTGTTTTGCAGACACAGCAATTAAAAACAGTACAGGTAAAGTGAGTTATGCTGATGAAACCTCTTTAAAATGATTCTGTTGGTGAGACTATTGTCTGCTTCCTTCACTGGCTGACACACTGAAAGGTTGCTTTCAGCCTTTCCTTTCCTTGTATAAAAGCACAGTGCTTCTCTTAGCCCATTCTTCCATCTGTGAATGCGTTTACAATTGTATGCCTTTTATCTCCCAGCTACTGTTTTGAATCTTAGGGGTCTGCCTCAGAGAAAGTTAACTATCAGAATTCATTATATTGAATTTTCCCATTGTTTTCATTTTATAAAAATAAACTCTATATGCATTCATAAGAATGAATTGAACTCTTGATGACTGCCATTCTTTATTCTAAGTGCACGCTGCTTTCCCATTTCAAGAGCAACCAGCTTCTTAAATTCTTAATCTTAGCTTGTTAGAAGTAAAGTCTCTGAAGAACCTTAATGCATTTGAGAAGGAACAAAAGCAGTGCATCTTGTCTGCCTTAAACCTGCTTAAGCTTATCAGTGTATATTGATCAGCTAGATTATATTGTAAGGTGGACACTTCTAAGTGCTATTTGCTGCCTCAGATGTAGATCTTCTGATAATTGAAAGTAGAATCTGAAGGGATCTGAAAATATGTTGAAAAGACGTGGGCTGTTAGCCAAAGGGGTCTGATATCTGATACATGGCAGAACTGAACACGAATGACTTTGTTCTAAATGGAGATGAGACACGTATCAAAAAGTCACGAAAGGAAAGCTGGGACTCAGTGGAGGTTGTAGTGGAAAATAATCATTTTTATGGTTGAGTAAAATGAGAAAGGAAGCTCCAAGTATACAAGCTAAACCAAATTTCTTGCATGTGAAAAAATGACTTTTAAGTATACTGCAGGCTACTGTATAGACTTTTTTTTTAAGTATACTGCAGACTAACTGTTACAGTTAGTATTCTACAGTTAGTATTCCATGTTAAGCAAGCATGAACAAGTGTGACTGTGATAGTTTGTTTTAAATCAGTAGATGATCCTTGCACCTGTTTCTGCTTTACCTCCTTTGTTGCTACAGTGTATTCGAAAGAAAAAATGTTTCACAAATATATCTGTTACATATGTTGCTCTTATTTTTGCACCTTCATTGTTAATGATACTGTTGACATTACGGCTTTCAAGTCTTGCCTTGTGAGTCAGCACAGGAAGGTGTGAGAGTGGATCAGTACCTGTTAGCTTCAGTTACTGCTGACTGACACATACAAGAAACAGAAGAAAACAGCTTACATGTGATGGGCTTCTGCTTGTATGAGATCACTTGTCCCAGCAGTGATTTAGTGATTGACCTCTGCTGTTTGTTATTAGGAAACCTACAGGTTCCTTAATATAACCTGATACAAATGGACTTGTAACCATTTGTTAATCAAACCACAACTAAATTGTTGATTAACTTTGTTAATTCTTCCTTTTGTAAAATTGATTGAATTGTTAATTCATTATATTCATTGTTTGTTTCTTTCTTACAAGGAGTGGAGGAAGTAGAAATGAAAAGCAGGACAACAGTTTTCAGTTTGTTAGAACTGCCTGATACTGTGGGAAAGACAGCTACATGAGCAGCTCCCAGACAGTACTTATCCCTGCAGAAAATTACTACATCAAAGGATTATATGAGGCTAGGTGAGAGATTCAGTCTACCTTGTCATGTATGACAGGGGAGGTAACCTATGCTTCAAGTTCCTGGCTTAGAAAATGAAGTCATGCGTTTATCCTATGATCCAGAATGAAACTCTAAACTTTCAGTGCCGTCTTGGCACCTTCTGAGAGGAAAAGGAAGCCATGAATGCCTCCCAGCTTCCCAAGGGTTATGTGTAACTTAACTCATGTGATTCAGTTGTTTTCAAATGCAAAGCAGCACTTCATTTGGACTTGTTGCTGAAAAATGAATTGATAAAAGACTAGACTTGGGTGACTAAGAGCCTCTCTACAATTCTCCTTATGTTATCACTGTTCTAGCAACTTCTCAGATCAAGAGAATTCATTAGTCTTACTACAATCTATTTGTAACGCTTGATATTTCAGCATTTGAGAAAGGGCAGAGTTGACAGAGTTCCAGCAGAACATTCCTTGTAATCTTGCTCCCTCTCTGTGATGTTGAGAGTTCAGAGACCAATATAGGATACAGCATGACCTCAGGATTCTGTTGTACCAAGAGAAGAGGCTTATTGCTTTCCCTTTCATAGACCTAGGTGACTTGTCACAATATAGTTGAAATCACTATCCTGAGTGTGGAAAAAATGACTTGGCAAATGCATTTGCTTTTAGCCTAGGGTTCCTGCTTGCATGCAAGCTTAAAAATCACCATGTGCTAGTATATTAGCTTCAGTGCAAAGCAGAAGTTGAGCTTTGCAGATGACTCAACCAAAGGTCCAGACCCATCACCACAGCTGTCACTAGACTGGTCTGACTTGAACTTGTCTTGGTGTGGTAACTGGCTGTGCATTTCAGCAGTTAAATCTACTTGTCTGTACCACAATTGCTACCATAGCAAAACAACTGCTAAGCCAGCATTGTGGCTGTGTCTCATGGTGGAAAAATAATGTCATGTACTCCATAATCCCACAGAAAATCCCTATTCCTGACACAGTATTGTGTCCTTACTATCTTCTCTGGAGTATGCTGTTATCTTCTATTTCCAGTCCCTGTGAGGTTTTTTTTTTTTCCTTTTATACCAAGTATAAATTACTTCAGGTGTGGCTACATGGAAGATCTCCTGCAAGGTCATCTAGGGAGTGGATTTATAGAATGTTAGCTTCCTTATGGTAGTAGTGTTCTGTATCTAGCAGTAAATTCAAGGTGTGCACCTTCATTTTTCTATGTGACTGCTACACTGTTTGACAGCTGAAGTCAGATTCTGGTCACAGAAGCATGCTTGCTATCTTGGTTAGTGGGGAGTGCCTACAGAGAAACAAATGAACCATTTAAGTAGGGATGCTTTCATGTTAATGGTTCTCCCACTTTACAGAGAAGATAACTGGAGAGTGCTTCTTAAGTTAATATTTTTCCTAATGGAAAAGCTTGTTGCCACAGGAAATACGTCTGCAGTCTAATTAGAAGTAACTTGTGGAGAGCAAAGCTTAATTTACGTAGGCAAAGAGGAATAATGCTAACTTTCTGTGATTAGTATAGGCAATGACAGAGAGCTCGGGAGAACTTGCTCTTGCTGAAGCATCGAAGGGGCAGTCTGTCATTTTGATTTCCTCTGGCTTCTCCAGTCATACTGAAGTGGGTAATGAGTTTCCCACTGAAGCACTTATACTATCAGCTCGTGCAGCAGAGCTCTCAAAAAGCCTCTCTGCTAAGGGGCAGCCAGCTGGCTTAGAGCACATGTCCTGTTTCTGATGGCCAAGGGAGCTGTGTTGGGGTTTCCCTATGTCTAAAGGCCTAAAGGGATTCAGCCTTCTCTTAGATGATGATAGAACTTCGTACTAGACCAACAGGAGGCTATTGCAAGTTGAGCCTGTAGGGAACAGGGCTACTTTTGTGAACTGGCTATTGTATAGGGATTTATACTTTTCTCTGAGATAATTAATGTTGTTGGATGGTATTTTACAAGCATAAAGTTACAAGTGCTTGTGTTCCGGTAGGTGGTGGTCAAGTTCAGAGTCAGATTTTGACCTTGCTTCAAAGAGTAAAAGTAATAGCAGCTGAATTGGTCTGAAACCTACAGCAAAATTAGAATCAACTTCAACAGAATGGAAGTTGCTAATCTAATGGGTAAAACATGGGAAATTTATCAGAAACGAAACTAGAATGTGTGTAGTTTGGCTTATAAAATAGTATTAGATTGTGTTCATCCACCCCCTGTATATGTGCAAAGAGAAGTGAGTTCTAGAGATGTTTAAATGTCTTTGAGTTACGTTTATAAAGTGTGCTGTGAATTAATCTTCTTTCAGTGAAAAATGTATCTCCAAGAATAGGAGTTTCCTTTCTGTTTCATTTTAGGATGAAGGTTTGCTCCAAAGAGCGCTCCAGTCTAAATGCAGAGGAATGCAAGGCATTCTCTAAACACTGTTTGTCCTCTGTTGCCGTGTAGTGTAAGAGCTGCTGGGTGTCCCTTTGGCTGGGCACAGCTCAAGCACACAGAGACATATCCTCTCTGCAGGAGGCCAGAAGGTTCAGACCTATCACAGGTGGAGCTCTGGCTGTCCCAGCCATCCTGCAGGCGTGTTGCTGGCAGTTGAAACTGCCCCACACTTGATCTTTGTGTGGAGACTGCTGAATTCATTACGTATTGCAGAATATTTAGAATGTAAATGTGTTCTTTGTCAGCAAATGCTATAAACAGGACTGTGTATAGGAAACCACAACATTCAGCCCACTCAATTGCTTCGTTTAAGCAATCACAACTTATTCAGGCTGTTGAAAGTAGCTGTTACATCTGTATTTTTCTACGTGTGTGAGGTTTCTTTGGTTAGCTGCTTCAGTAGCAAAGGCAGATCAGCAACTTGGTATGTGGCTTCCCATGTGGATGCCATGCCGTGGGTTTGTGATGTTGCTAGAGTTGGTGGCTGGTGTCTGTGGGATGCAGATCAGGCCCATCGGTTAATGGAAACAGAATAAATGTGTCTTGTAGCAGACCCTTCAGTAATGATAAGGTGGGGGAGAAGGGCAGGGAAATCCTTTTTAAACAAAAGCCTTCAAGGTGAAAAAGTCTGTCTCATCAAATTGCACTTACTTGTTCCTGGTGCTGCAGTACTACTGGAGACAGGATCTGCTGTGGGGTGTACACAAAAGACATGGATGTAGTCAGTTGATTGTGTCTTAGTTAACCAGTGCCTAAGACTTCCAGAAGTTTCATGCTTCTTTTTTTTCCTCCTTTGTGGGGCAGAAGTGTGTTGCTATGTCAGCACAGGTGAAGAGATGTTTCAGAGCAGTACCTGTCTTGTTGTAATAGTTAGAGGATCAAGTTATGTCCTGGTTGTCTGAAAATATGACTTTAAAAAATATATATATCATATTTTAAGACTGATACTTTTAAGTTAATGTTTTTGTACAGACAGACTGCTTGTAAAATTTATTTTCAGGTTGCTAATAAGATATCTTGAAGTCAAGGCATGTTTGTACAGAGACCTTGTAGGATGACTGTAAGGGGCTTGGCTGCTGTGCTTTATCTTGCTCTCTCAAATGGCACAGATGATAACCCATGAGAAATGGAGGTAAAATGTGAGATGAACAATTTCTCTCTACTTCCATGTGTGAACGTTGCCCTGTTGTATGATGTACGTAACAACATGATCATTCTGATCCAAAACACTCAAGTTACTTGAGCTCTTTTTTTAATCCATCTTTCAGATTGCAAAGAAGACCCGAACTGCAACTTCAGGCCCAGTGATCACCAAGCTCATCTTTGCAAAACCAATCAATAGCAAAGCTGTTACAGGGCAGACCACTCAAGTGTCACCGGTCATTGCAGGTTGTACTTACTCTATTTATTTTGCTTTACAGTTTGGCTTTTTATAAGACTATTCAAAGAGATGATGGTGGTAGAAATTTTTTTTGTATTGATTTTTATTATAGATTTCTGAAGCAACTGGGGAAAAAAAATCAGCAAAGATTTTGGTAGGTAGAAGCAGATATGGGCAGTGGTTGATTCCCTTATGCTTTGTTTATTTACGTGGCTGTAGATTTGGATTATTTTGGTTTTTCTGCAAAATGTTTTTATTTGGTGGATTTTTGGGTAAAAGAGAGAAGTGCCTCAGCCTGAAAAAAGGTAATTTGATAAACAAAGTCTTTATGGATAACTTAAATTAAAGAGAAAGAAGGGAGGCAAATGCTTTTGTATTTCTGTAATCTGCTTGTGGTAGGCTTAAATGTGATACTTGCAAGAAACATTTCTGAGAATGAAATGAAGCTGTTGTTTCTGTTGAATTGCTCAACTACTTAAGAAATAAGTATTTCTGAAGAGTCTATAAGAAGGTAGTTAAGGTTAAGAAGAGATGGTTTGCCTCTTTGGAAAACAAATCTGGTCCTTTTTTGCCTTATTAAAAAAAAAAAAAAAAAAAAAAAAAAAAAAAAAAGCTCAACCAACAACGCAGTGTTTTCATTCATAGAATGGTCTGGGTTGAAAAGGAGCTCAATGATCATTTAGTTTCAACCCCCCTGCCATATGCAGGGCTGCCAACCACCGGACCAGGCTGCCTCATCCAGCCTGGCCTTGAATACCTCCAGGGATGGGGCATCCACGACTTCCCTGGGCAACCTGTTCCATTGTGTCACCACCCTCTGAGTGAAAGGCTTTCTCCTAATCTCTAACCTAAACCTCCCCTGTCTCAGTTTAAAACCATTCCCCCTTGTCCTATCACTGTCCACCCTCGTAAACAGGTGTTTCCCCTCCTCTTTAAACACTCCCTTCAAGGACTTGTTCACTTTGGCAGTGGGACTGATGTGTCCCTTGATAAAATGCGCACAAATTATCACAAAAGGAGAAATGTAAAAAGCTGGAGTTGTTTTTGGATGTCTGAAGGATTTTTTCAGCTGTCCAGGCTGACAGACTCAAGTAAGCCTAAAATCTCTTCCATGTATTTAAATGAATGCATTAAGTCTTCATAGAGCTGTGACTTGAGCTGGTTGTAAAAAGAAAGCAACTGTCTCCTGTGTTCATAATTTCCACTGTTACAGTATTTGGCACATATTTGAATTATAATCCTTTCCTTGTGCTGTCAGATTGGCCTGTGCCCAGTTTTATGTTGCCAGTGAAACTGGATGTCCCAGTTCCCATTAATTCCTCTTCCTCAGACAGTTCCCCAGCAAACACACAGACCTATAAAAAGATTGCTTTGCTGTGTTTATACACATCTGACTTAAGCTATTTGTGTGTTTAAAAAATAAACTCAGAGGGGGGGAGGAAAGCTGCTTTGAGAAGCATTACATTTGTATCTAGCATTACATTTTCACCTGGCATTACATGAAAACTGACAAGCAGTGAGGAACTAAGGAACCACAGCAGAAACCTTTTTTACAAGTGTGTTGTTTCATTAGGTTCCTAAATCTTGCTGCCTCCAGAGTGAAAGTAAGCATGCAGATCACAAGGTATCTACACATTATGCATTACAAAAGAAATAAATTTCTGCCTTTGAAATGAATATGTTGGAGAATACACAATACTTTTCCCTGAGCTTGCAGGAGGCATCACTGGCAGATGAAGATGCTTTTTTTAAGTGAGAGGGAAAGTCTTTCTAAATACTTTCCTTTCCTCTTTCCACCCCAACCACCAGTAGTACAGTTTGCCAGGTCAGAGAGGCTGGTATTTGGAGAAGGTATTGAATGCTAATTTGCTT
Source organism: Coturnix japonica (assembly GCF_054131305.1). Taxonomy (NCBI): domain Eukaryota; kingdom Metazoa; phylum Chordata; class Aves; order Galliformes; family Phasianidae; genus Coturnix; species Coturnix japonica. Next base: position 49,820,633 of record NC_140666.1, read on the forward strand.
ATGTGTTTTTCTTGGTCTGATAGGTATTTTTAATCGCTTGCAGCTGAGGTGGAAGTTCTTATACTGACAATTCTTTCAAATAAAGCAGCCAGATTCAGTTTTGGAAGCTGATACTAAGGGCAGAAGAGGAAGTGCAATGAGAAGGGATAAAGCTGTTACAAGGGACAGAGAAAGGGGGAACAACTTAGAAGTACTGAATGTTGAGGAGGGTTCCGTTTTTCAGGTTGCTTGTGCAGCCAAAGTAACAGCACACTTGGTTGCTAAACAAAAGTGAAGCTGCCTTAGAGAATACAGATATCAGGGCAGCTTTCTGTGAGGATGGTGGTGTTTTGTTTTAGTGGTGCTTGAGTTAATAATCATGTCACCAGATGGTTTTGTATCAGAAAGTTACACTGTTTCTTGTTTGATTTTGATATATAGTGCAGCAGAGTCGATGAGAGAGAAGCTATGGCAGAAATACATCTGAGTCGAAGGGCAGCAGAGGAAAGCTCAGAGGTCAAGCACTCTTTGGAAATCATTTTAAAAGCATTAAAAAAGAAAAAAACAACTCTGCTCTTGGAGTTTCGTAATGTTGCTGAGGCTGAGTTTGTTATTTGGAGCTTTTGATGTTTAAGCTTCTTTGCTGTCGTAAAAGCAGATTGTATGTGGAGTTACACCTCCACCCTTATTTTCACAAGAGTGTCATCTATTCTGTAGGCAGTGAAAAAGCCAAACACCAACACAAACTGAAGGAAAAAGGTCACAGTTGAATGTGGAGAGACACCAAGCACCACTTTCATGGTCATATGGAGAGTTTCTGCTGTCAGAGCTGTAAAAAGAAGCACCCACCCCGCTCCCTCCTTCCCAGTTCACATTTTATTGCACATTGGCAGCAGCCTGGGGTCTTCTTAACAAGCTGCCAGCTGTTGGGGTATTTGTGTGCAGGGCAGGAGTCTGAAGGGCTTTGTGCCTGGGGATGCTGTGCTGGCTCTAAGGGTTCAACAACTGAACATTACAGAAAGATGGATATAACTTTCAGCTTTTTAAAGCCTAAATAAACCATCTTTTTATTTGTAGTAATGCAGATTACTTTCTAGTTGAATCTAACTCGAAAGAATTCTACTGTCCTTTCTGCTAGGTAATGTACCTTCAGGTGAGGATCAGCTACAGGCTAACCAGAGAAGGCGTTTGCTTTACAAGTTGTAAATGGTGATAGTTCAGCTGACCATCCCTTTCTTGATTACAGGCAGGGTTGTTTCACAATCTACTCCAGGAACACCACCAAAGACAATAACAATCTCTGAGAGTGGAGTTATTGGATCATCTTTGAGTACAACAACACAACAGACACCGAGTAAGATAGCTATCTCGCCACTCAAATCTCCTAACAAGGTAAGAACCTTATTCTAGCTGCAGCCTTCTCGTCTCTGCTGCAAAGGAAGCTCTGTGTTTGCATCTTTGCTGCAAGCTGTCTGTGATCTGCCACTCCAGAGTCTCCATTGTGAGTCACTATGCTCTGCTCTGCTATAGTGGCCTAAGCTGGATTTTTCAGCTAGCTCCTTTAATGTGATTTCAATGCACATTACTGCATTAATTTCCCATTCCTGTCACTTTTTGCCATTTCCGAAGCATCCATTCTCCTGTTTCATTCAGCTGTTCTCCTCTAGCCAAGTGCTGAAATAGTACGTTTCTTTTATCAACTTCTGAAAAATTCACCAGGCTCTTCAAGAGGAGATCTCAGTTACTTTATAGGTTAACATTTACCAGCCATTGCCTGGTGTTCCATAGGTAAATTAGTCTTCACTAATGTTGACTGATGTAGATGAGATTGGCAACGATTCTTGACAGACTGGGAAATTGGTATAGGCAGACAATTGATAGAAAGGTAACTTGTGCATCATCAGCTGTGTTGCAGATGAGCATTGCAGTGATGCTTGGATCTTAGACCTGATAAAATTCCCTTGAGAAGAAGAATATTGCTGGAGAAAGGATGAGTCTTAGAGTGGGAACCAAGATATATAACACATGCAAGCTAAGTACAATGTATGAAAACCTATGTGAGAGTTAAGATTTTGTTAGTTTGGATGTGCATTAGCAATGGAATGTTACACAAATGGAGCAAAGGGCTTTTGTTTCAGAATTATTACTGGGCAAAACAATGTAGGGAAGCTGTAAAGTCTTATTCTAAGAACTATCAGAAGAGTGAGAGTAAAAAGTCTGTTATCTCCTGAGTTTACTGTAGGCAAATAATTTTTAGTATCTTTTTAAAAAAATGTTTCAAAACCTGTGGATCTTTCTGAAAACTTAAAGCAGGAAATGTAAAAGAGGAGGTAGAAAACAGTGGAAGATGTCCTGGTTCTATCAGTGAAACTGCAACAGAAGGGCTGATAGTATATAGAATAGTCAAATGACACACTGCAGAAAACTGGGTCTTACCAGTATCTGGAAACTTATAAAATAATTTCCTCAGTATTTTCCATTTGGTATGAATTAACAGCATAAAGTGAGATTATTTTTTTTTCATTTCCATCTTTTAAAATCCCCATTGATCATGTAGCCATCATGGTGCCGATTATAAAGCTGTTATTCCAAAATCCATCCTGACGATGCTATGGCTTCAGTGTGCAGAGTTTCCAACCAAAACGGGGCAGTGCTGACTTCCTGCAGGGACCTTTCTGTGCTGTGATCGCACGGTCAGGTTGCACAGTGTGAGTTGTGATTAGATTACAACTCTTTTGTTCACAAGAAGATCTTAATGTACTGTGGGAGAACTGTACCTCTCATAATTAGAGGTACATATATATAGAGAGGGTTTGCATACTGCACAGAGGTTTAAACTGCTTCTTTGTTTTGCCAAGCAGCTAACAGTGGTGTCAGTGGCCTCCCAGCCTCCCAACTCCCCCCAGAAGACGGTGGGCGTCCCACTGAATGTAGCGTTAGGACAGCAGATCCTCACAGTGCAGCAGTCAGCACCCTCCTCCCCTGGGAAGGCCATAGTCAACCACACAACCACGCAGGTACAGACTGACTTTTGTTTAATTTTTAGCATGTCTGCATCTCATAACACATGGGAAGACTAGGGTGCTGATCTGCAGGATGGCAGTGGGCATTCCCAAGGTGTTTTTGTAAAGGCTTTTGTTCAAGTTGGCAGAGGAACAGGTGGTCCTCCCGTGGAGGTACAGGCTGGCTATGGCTGACAGCCAAGGGTGTACACATAGGAAATAATGGGTGTCCAATCTGGAAAAGCTTCACTTGGAGCTAACTCTTGTCTCTGTATATTATATTTCTCATGTCATCTTAAAGACATGCTGTGATAGAAGGCAGAAGTCTTGGAGTAATTGATTCTTTTCCAACAATGAACTGCTGCTTTCTGGGTGTTTGTTTGTTGCAAGCCTCACTTCATATTTTGGTATGGGTCTGAGTAAGCAAAACTCTGTGCTCTGAGACCTGCAGAATTATGAATCAGTTATTTTATTACTAGAAAAATACCGAGATTCTCCCTATTAATTTTTGTAAGTTAACTTGCATTAATAAAAGAAGACAGAACTGAGCTGTTTCACAAACTACAGTTTGTTTTTTTTTTATCCCCCTTTGTCATCTTAGGGGAATCTTTTTCCATCTTAATGTCTGTATTCCTGTTATGATAAACACAAAGGACAGTGTGCAAGTGTAAATGAGAAAGGTGGCTATTGCAGGGAGTCTTAACAGTTGTGTGCACTGCAAAAGACCCAAAGCTCCAGCAGGTGTTGGTAGTCTTAGTATTGTTTATGTTAATAGAAATGGTGATATGGGGATGTAAACACCAGCATGATTTGATATTTCAAAGTAAAACTGGCAAGATTGTTTTAAAAAGTTGTTAAAACTTAAAATCACTCTTGTGCAAGCAACCAATCTGAGTGACCAGTCTGAGATTCCTATGTAGTGTGCATATTGAGATGTGATCTAAAGCTGTCTGAAACGTAAGGATTTCTCCTGGCTTCATAGGGCTCAAGGACATGCCCTTTGAAGAGCCATCACTTAAATATTATTTTCCCAGTTGTTCTTGGATGACAGTCAGCGATTTATGTGCTAGATGAAACTTTGCCTGTGAGTGCTGTTGAAATTTCAGTACTTTTAAATATCTATGCATCCTCCACCACCACCATCCCCCTTCTAAAAAAACAACTTCTCTAAAAGACTGCACTTGTATCTCTAGTGAAGTATGTGTAAAATGAGATTTTATTCCTGTAGCTATCAACAGCTAGGAAAAGGTTCTAAAGGTTCTAAAAATGTCATATTGTTGTATCAGTCAAATTTACCACAAAGATTTAATACAGTTGACAGTGACATATTAATATCAATTTTAGTAGATATGGAGAAAAAATAGTTGAACTCCAATAAATAGTTGAAGTGACTGAGAACAAGAAAGCAGAAGAGATTAACCCATGTTTGAGTTCACCAGAAAGAGGCTGTTACCAATCTCATACAGTTATCGAGGTGTACAAATATAATGAACATGACTGTCATCATTTTGTAGTTTGAGAGAAACTGGGAGGATGGAGTCTTGTGAATTCTAGATGTACTGCTATCCCAGCTGTGAGGCAGTGCAAGTGTGCTGAAAATCCAATTCTTTCTCCTTCTTGCTTTTATTATTTAGTAAATTGTTTTGCTGCTCTTCATTGTTCTTGCCTTTTTCATTTTGCAGCCTAACTGCCTTCTCATCTCTTCAGTAATCAATATATGGACTCAGTTCCATTTCTACTTTGGCTGCACAATGATTTGTGTGTATTCATCACAATCTGTCCAGCAGGACATATCTGTACACACAGAGGTAAATCATAGTGCAGTCTAGCATGAACAGTTCTGCAAGGAGTTCTCACTATGTTGTTTTATTTATTAGTTGGTATATTTTTTGATTCCTGCCTGATTTTTTGAATACCAAGTCCTCTTAGCTGATGTCTGATTTGGCATACACTGTATCTTGAGAAATAAACTGATTTGCCATTTTTAGGCAAATGTTACTTTACTCATGAGTTTACTGTAAATAATTGTAAATGGAGCTGAGCTTGCTTTGCTCCAGACTTGGAGTGGCATTTAATCTGTTCTTCTTACTCCAGAAATCAGAATAATCAGGGATAAGTGATTTGGTTCTCATGGATGCTAATGGATTGAAGAGTTCCTCGCTAACAAATTGAGGAATAAATATGGTGGTGTTCTTTCACTCTTAGTAAAAGTAACCTTATGCTCTCTTGGTTTAATAGGCTGTGAAATCAGCAGTACAGGCCATTACTGTAGGAGGAGTGGGTACATCTCAATTCAAGACAATTATTCCCTTGGCAACTGCTCCGAATGTTCAGCAGATTCAGGTACCTGGAAGCAAGTTCCATTATGTCAGACTTGTTACCGCCACAACAGCCAGTAGTTCAACCCAGTCGGCCAGTCAGAATCCCAGTACGAATACACAGCCTCTCCAGCAGGGTAAGTGCTGGTGCTAATGTGTTACCTGAAGTTTTTCTTCATTTTCCTAGTTTGCCTTTTGAGGGTTAAAATAGTCACTTAATAGAAATGTTTCCAAACTACCAGATGTACCGGTACCTTTTGTGGTAGCCCAGGTTTGTATGTGGAAAGGGTCCCTCTGTAACAAGTTGATCTGTTGGGCATGAACACCTGGAGCTATTTAAGTTGCTTTTGCTTGTATTACACCAATTTTGTGGATGACTTGTGGCAAGTCCCAGGTTTTCATGTTAAAAATGTGAAGCCATGGCAGTCCATACGTATCTTGGCAAAATGCTGCAGTGTTAAAATCCTTCAGTATAAAATGTGTTGGAAGTGCCAAATTTCTCTACTGGTTTCCGTCCATGCTTTTTGAAGCTGCTATGGAATGAAGATGTCAAAACAAGCTGAGGTTTTGTAGTTTCTTCTTGGCAGCAGGAAAGAGAGTCCAGAGGATCTCAGCATCTAAGCTGTTTTTTAAACCATTGCTATGAAATATGCATGTATGCTTCTGTAAATAACTGTTTACATAGTATCTAACACTTCCGTCTGAAAAGTACCTATGAGATTGGTCAGTACTGCAAGTATGCAGAGATTAAGTATCCCTACATTCTGTATGCATGAAAGTCTTGAGGTTTCAACTGTGGACTGAGTGAATAATGTGTGTTGATCTGATGTTGTCTTGTTACCAGCAAAGCCAGTGGTGGTGAATGCAACCCCGGTGCGGATGTCTGTTCCCATAGTGCCAGCACAGACTGTGAAACAGGTAAGCTCAGCATAAGTACATGTTACTGACTTGTTTCAGGTGAAAGGAAAAGTCCAATTCCAGAACAGCCATGAAATGTTCTATTAATACAAATATATTCTGGAGGAATATTCTTTTTTCATGAAGTCTTACTTTGTTTCTAGGTGGTGCCCAAACCCATCAACCCAACTTCCCAGATAGTTACAACAAGTCAACCCCAACAAAGACTAATTATGCCAGCCACTCCACTGCCACAGATACAGCCCAACCTCACTAACCTGCCCCCAGGCACTGTACTGGCACCAGCACCTGGCACGGGAAATGTTGGCTATGCAGTCCTTCCAGCTCAGTATGTTACACAGGTATGGTCTTAATCCAGAGATAAATAACAAAGCAGTGCTGTTATGGGACATACTGCTGTCCTTCTGAAAGTTCTTGCTCCTCAACAAGGGGTTAGTCATATTCTTTCTCACAATCTAGTCAGTGCTGATAATTGAAAAGGAGAATAAATAAAACCTGCTGCTCAAGGCTGATTAACCAGTCTGTTCTACCAGCCTGTGGCATCCCTGGTACCAGCCTTAATCTTTGGTTCCATTTTGGTTTTGTTAAAGCTATAGTTTGTCCTAAAAAAAGCAGTACTTGTGTCCTTCCTGTCCACTTCTCTTAAAGTAAATGATACCAACTTCTGCAAATCTCAAAGTCTGTGTTTACAAACATATTATTTTCAGAACAGTATCTGGAAAGCTATTTATAAGAGCATCTACAAATGCTATTAAGCATGCTTCAATTTCTTTCATGTTACCTTGTGCAATATATGTTACCTTTGTGTTTTGTTAGCTACAGCAATCATCATACGTATCTATAGCAAGCAACACTGGCTTCACTGGGACATCCAGTATCCAGTCCCAAGCACGGCTACCATTCAATGGGTGAGTATTTTACAAAGAGGGCTGGTGAGGGGAGGGGGGAGGGAAAAGACAACAACAAAACCACTGCATATAGTCTGCTGAACTTGCTGCTGATTTCAGCACTGTTGGCATGGTGTTTTGGCTTTTTTTTTCTTCTGAATTTTGTGTGGTTTCTAAAGAAATAAAGCATACTGTGTTGATGTTACCACCTCTGACTAGAAAGAGATGCATCTAACAAATGGGTGAGCCAGTCTCTTAATCAAAGCATTTCCAGCCCCCAGCTCATGTAGCAGAAAATTGACCTGAAGGTTCCCCTGGTGCTTGTTCCTCATCCTGCATCAGTTCCTGGGAACTACAGGCTGTTTCTTGACATTGCTAGAAAGAAGTGCTTAGCAAAACAGGAGCATCAAGTTTAGCATGCACAAAAATCTAACTGAGCAGCAAAATGCAACTGAAACCTGAAAAGAATCCTAGCAGTAGGCTTAGGGTTCTTTTCAGTCTTGTATTTTTCTTCTGAAAATGATGAAAACAACAGCTGACATGGATTATTTTCACTGTGCTGAGCCAGCTGACTTAGTTGCTGTTGTTTTTGTGTTATTGTTTGCTGGAAGCTGTGTACACCAAGGTGCTTTTTGATGCTGCAACCAAAACTGTGATGCAAACTAATCCCTAATCCAGCTGCAGCTATTCAGATGATTGGGTTTGATTTAATCTCCAGAAATGTGCAGAAATTGCTGGATAGGGATTGAAAGAATCTCATCAAAAGAGATTAATGACACAAAATCCTAGTTTTTAAGAGCAGTTAAAGCTTACATTTGATATGAAATTCATCTTTAAACCCAAGGCAATATTTTGGCTTGCTTATCCATTGTTTCTGGATTTACTCTATCTTTATTTTGTTCCAGCTTGTGCAAAGGTAAAGATGTGATCCTGTTCTATGAACCGTTTTTGGACCTAGTCCTCTTATGCATAGGGATGTTCTAAGGAAGCTTTCTCTGCACATTGCAGTTAAGGTGCATCCTCTAGCTTTAAACCTCATTTCTACTAGAGACATGCAGACAAATTTACAGTGAATAAGCAGCTCTTTCTGAAATGGAAAAACACTATGTATAATGGTCACTTACTGTCAGTCAGAAACCTAACAGAAAGGGAACATGAAGGTTTGTTGGAGTTTGTAGTACAAGCCACTTACTTGAATTTAAATTAGGAAGAAACTGATCAAACTGTGTATAAATAGATGCTTTCTTTTTTTCTTTCTCTTTTTTCACCTATAGAATAATTCCTTCTGAATCTGCAAATCGGCCCCGGAAGCCTTGCAATTGTACAAAGTCTTTATGTTTGAAATTGTAAGTACTTCTGGTTATTTTTAATCCTTATTTTTGACACCGTATTTATCCCAAGAATCAAAATGTTTTTGTCTGTAAGAAATGTTACATCTATCTTGTAGCGTAGTTATTGTTGACGCTGATGGGGATGTTGCCATGCATGTGCCATTGTGCAGCTTATGTGAGCTGTATAGACCCTACCATATCATAAACTTCTAACCTTGCACCTTTGTGCATGATTGAGCCAGTTCTGCTCAGCAGTTGGAGTTGCATTTTTGCTATCGGTGACGTTACATCCAACAGCATCATCAGTGGATGTCTACTGTACTTCAGCAAATCCTGTGAATAATGGTACACAGTGTGAAGTTCTACAGCAAAATTGGGCTGTTTGGTTTGCTTTTTTTTTTTCTGTTTTGTTATGTATCAGGAAGGGGAAACTGTTTGTTTTAAACACTCAAATAGACAAGTGATTCTTAAGCAGTCTAAGACTTGGTCATCCTCTTGGTTGTTTTTTTTACTGTTCTATTTAGTGTTTGTAACGAGTTGACATAAAACATCTTAAGTTGTTTTGTTGTTTTTAACCTAAGCAGAGTCAGTATGCGGATTTCTGTACAATATCAGGAGGAAATATTAATCTGTGCTTCCATGAGAGCTAGACAAAGAAGAAAAAAATCAGTGGTGTGTTTCTCAAAGGAAAATGATCCAATGGTTTCTGACCCTCCTTTAAGAAATGTTTAATTATTGCATTTTGGGTTTGTTTCCATGTAACAGACCCCACACTGTGTGTTGGGGTGTCCCCTGTACTTCCTAGTCTCAAAATTGTCTGCTTCACAGGTAGCAAGGTAAACAGGAAGAGGTTTAGCTGTTCTGTTGTTTACTCTTCAATTTGTTTTACAACATATCCACTTGTTGCCTTCATGGTGCCAAAATAAACCTGCACTGGGAGATTTAGTCCTGGGAGTGAGACTTGTACCACTTGTTCATATGGGGCTTGGTACAAGATGTCCAAGACCTTTATTGGTGTGTTTGTGTCATCACACTAGAAATGTCTGGTGCTGCCATTCGTACTACAACAAGGTAATGTCATGCTTGCTAATGCTTTCTCTATCTTCTGTTTCAGGTATTGTGATTGCTTTGCAAATGGTGAATTCTGCAATAACTGCAACTGTACAAATTGTTATAACAACCTGGACCATGAAAATGATAGACAAAAAGCAATAAAGGTGAGAAGTCTTTTTTTCTTACTTTTGAGGTTGTTGAAGTGAACAGCATGTTCCATTCATATAAAATTTAGCATGTTTCTGAGTGGAATTGTGATGGGAAAACTGGCTGTGTAGCTTGCCTCCAAAGATAGCTGGGATAAAAGTAGCTTGTGCCTTCTGAAGTCTGATGGGTGTTTGGGTCTGCATTGACAGGCTTGCCTTGACAGAAACCCTGAAGCCTTCAAGCCCAAAATAGGGAAAGGAAAGGAGGGAGAGTCAGATCGGCGACACAGCAAAGGGTGTAACTGTAAGCGCTCGGGATGCCTCAAAAACTACTGTGAGTGTTATGAGGTAAGAAGCATTATGTCATCCTAAAGGCTTCAGCTTTTTCCATTCGGTGCTGCAACTTCACTGTTGGGCTTTGTCCCTTCCTCGTGCTGAAACTCTGCCATAATAGTTTTGGTCTATTTTTCCTGCTGATGGTTTACATCTAGAAAGCTGTATGCATTGCAGAGTTGTTCACTTCTGTCCTGAGCTTCAGTTAAAAACATGTGGCAACTCTGAACTCAGGCTTGGATTTGTCCTTTACTAAAGAGCAGTCTTTTCTAAAGGACTCCACAAATCCTACAGAAAGAAACATACAGCACCATGTCCCTAGGTGCTCTATTAGTTATTACAGTATTACACAGACACTCATCATGTCTGTTGAAGCCAAAGGGAAAAGCTTAATCAGACTGCTGATGCAACACAGTCTGTAGATGTGGAGATGGTAGCAGCCTGATCTCTCTAATAGTTTTAACTGCTCAATTCTATTGAAAACAGCAGATTGGGAAAGAAGGACATGAGTGGGAAACTGTTGATTTGCAGCAGATCCAAGCATAAATTCTGGAAAGGCATCTCACTTCAGTAAGAGAATTTGAAGAGAAGACAGGGTTTCTTTTAGTGGCTAATTAATAAGACACTAAGACAAAATGACATTTCTTCCATGGTTTGTCATAAAGAATGTCTTAAGTTGTGATGGGTTTCTCATCTTCTCTTTGTTTCTTTCAGGCAAAAATCATGTGTTCCTCCATATGCAAATGTGTTGGCTGTAAAAATTTTGAAGAAAGCCCAGAGCGAAAGACATTGATGCACTTAGCAGATGCTGCAGAAGTTAGGGTCCAGCAGCAGACAGCAGCGAAGACAAAGTTATCTTCCCAGATCTCAGATCTTCTAACAAGGCCAACTCCAGCACTCAGCAGCGGTGGAGGGAAGTAAGTTAACGCAGTCCTCCATTTTGCTTGACTCTAATGTACTTTTTTGGATGCGTGTGGCATGTATGTTCCTGTCATCTTTGAATGTTATCTGCATAAGCTGTGGGACCAGGAGTACACAGGTGACTGGAGTCTCTTGTCTTCTGTGAAATCTAGTGTGTGCGAAGCGTAGCCGTATTCAGACATGTAACTAAGCATTGGTTTTTTGTGGTTAGTGTACGCTGCTAGAAAACAAGAAATGCCCATCCCTTTACTGAGTGTGAATAAACTTCAGGCTGCCCATTTAGTAAAAGCTGGATAATTTTTCTGTTTACCTGGGCATTTCAAAATCTGTTTTGCAATGTACCTCGATGACAGCGAACACAAAGCAGAAATTGCCTGCCTGTGTATTTGACTGAGGCTGTGGCTTATTTGTTGCCTGTTGGAGTGAGTGGATGTTCTGCTTTGTTTTTTTCAGGCTGCCCTTCACGTTTGTAACCAAGGAGGTAGCTGATGCAACCTGTGAATGCCTTCTGGCTCAGGCAGAGCAAGCTGAGAAGATGGGCAAGTCGAAAGCAGCTGCGGAGCGCATGATCCTGGAGGAGTTTGGACGCTGTTTGATGAGAGTTATTAACTCTGCAGGGAAGTCCAAAAGTGACCCTTGTGCCATGAACTGCTGACGCGTGCACATGAGCCACAGTGAAGCAAACTGAACAGAACACTTAAGGCACAGGGACACTTTGATTTGGAATAGAGGATTTAGTAACACTTGCTAATTTGGTGCTTGTTTTAATTGACTTGCAGAAGATTAAACAAGAAAATATTTTATAACGAGATTTAGAGCCTTTTAAGTCTTAGCTAAATTCTCTTCTACATAAGATGACTCCTAAAAGACATTTTTTCTTCCTGATGTACAGCTTTTAACTTGGGTTTCTTAAAAGAAAAAAAAAGAGTAGGTGTTTTCTTCCCTTTCCCCAAAAATAACTGCCTGAAGGGCATATATAAATTATTATAATATATTATTTACCGTACATAGAGTTGTGTTGCTTTGTGCAGGAAAACATGTGATAACAAGAGAAATATTTTGGCAACAGGCCCACAGTGAAGAGCATCTGTGTATCGAAGTCACTTCTGAAAGAAAACGTGTAAAAATCAGCATCTAAATGGAAGGTAGTACCTACACTCAGGACCTGACTCAGCATAATCCTTTAGTGATCAGAACAGTGTGAAATACACAGGCGAGTGTGCAGTGGATGCTTGCAGGTTTATTGTCAACAAGTGTTTGGGAGCCTCTCTAGAGAGGGCCCTAAGGAATTCTGAGGTACTGGAATAAATGGAAATTTTTATATATAATCATGGATGAGGGTTCAATGTTTGTTTTTGTTTGTTCATTTGTTTTAACAGAACTCAGAGGCTAAGATAGTGGTCTGCTCTTAACAGTGAGGAAGAACAGCCATGCTGCAATGCTACTCTGTCTGCCTATGCAGCAGGAAGATGCTGTTGCTTGGGTGAAGCTTGGTGTTCAGAGCTCTGCAGCACCTCAGTCCTGCTCTGCAGGTAGTGCTGTGCAGGTTTTTGTGTTTTCTAGGATTAAGCTGTTTCCATAGGAAGGTGTTTGAGCCTGAGAAGCTGAGAGTCAGTGGAGACAGGAGCGCTACAGTTGTCTTAATGAGGACTCAGGACAATCTGAATCTGAACTGCAAATGCAGGTGGAGATGTTGCATTCAGCCTGGTTGGGAGTCTTCGTGGTGCTAATTTTTGCAATTGTGGTGGTTTATTTGGCTTTAAAGGGTTTTGTGTTTGGGTTTGTTGGGTTTTATTGAGGGATGTTTAGAATGATGGAGAGCACAATGATCAGCGAGGATGCTGCAGAATCAAGATTGCTGCTAAAACAGATGTATGGATCCTTTGGCTCAAAATAAAGAAGGAAAGGGAGAAAAGTGTACCAACAAAACACACATCAACGTAGAGCTGTATGTAGAATGGGGCAGGAGAATTTTCCAGCATTTGTTACAGGCAGTCTCAGATCACTTTTTTGGTAGTGGAACATATTTGCAAAATCGGTCTCTTAGGTTACTTACTAATGTGAATGTCAATAACCATGTTTAATCGCAGGCATTTTTAATAACTCTTTCTGTTCCCTGAACGATGTAGCTAGGTTTTTCCAAAAAGGATTTTGTACTCTTCATGTAAATCTGTAAACACGGAGATGCAGCAGAGCTCTTCCTCCACGTTTTCTAGCAGAGCCAAGCTGGGAAAGTAGCAGCAGAGCCAAATGCCGGCATGTGCGTGTGATGGCAAAAAGATGGAAGGAGGCTTCTGCTCCCAGCCTTCACTCTGTGCTCCTGTGTGCTGAGCTTAAGGCCCTTTCTCTTCCACGCTTTCCTGGTGTACCCCCTAGAATGGCTTGCGGACACAAAGGACTTAGAAGGTGCCCAGCAGGTCACTGTTGGAGACCAGGTCTGGATGCTGGTCACTATCAGAAAGGCTCTGTCTAGTAGTTACGTCTCCCTGAGCGTAAACCGCAAGTATATTAATGCAAATCTCTGAAAAGGGAATCCATCCATCTCTTCTGTAAGTAAACGTCTGTTTTGTTTCTTTCCGTAATTAAGACTTGAGTTTATTAAGTCAGTACAATAACTTCTTACATGTACAAGGGCTGCTCTGAAAGTAATGCCTCCTATTTTATTACACTACCCCACAGCAGCAGATGCAGATGGTGGTGGTGTGGCAGGAGAGGTTGAACCTTCCTGCCAACAGTCTGACAGAAGGGTGCCTGACATGCAGGTACACATGAGGCAAAGGTGCGTCACTGAATTCCTCCATGCAGAAAAAGTGGCACCCACTGACATTCACCAACCCTTGCTGAATGTTGATGGAGACCAAGCAGGGGGATGTGAGTACAGTGAGGCGGTGGTTGTGCATTTTAACAGTAGCAACAGTGGGTGGTTCACATTTTTACAAGCATTGCATACGGGCTCTCATTCACTGCTGGTGAAAATGTGTAGTGGGTGACTGAAAAAGTGTTTAAGCTGAGAATTTGCTCTATCAAACAGTGTCATTGTGCTCTTTGTTGTAGTTTATGTGGAAATAAATAAGAGGCATTACTTTCAGAGCAACCTACATAGTGCAGATACTCAGTTTACTTCTAGTGACCTAATGTAGTATGTCAGTAAGATTTGTATAAATGTAAATTAGTGTAAGTGAATAAAGTAATAACTACTTGCATTATTTTTCAAACAGATTGCAATATGCCTTCTTTTGTTTAGACTCCGATCCATGTTAATTTTGTATATATTATGTGTCTTTCTCTAAATTGCACCTTTTGTGATGTGTATTTATATACAGTGTGCAGAAACTTGTGAAATTTAGATGACAGTTGTAATTATGTATGATGGCATTGCTTGAGAATATTTTGCTTCTAAAGACTTTGGAGGTGCAATCAAAAGCTCTTAGTTTTTCAACTTCGTTTTGAGCAAGCTTTCTCCAATATTAAGCTGGGGTTCTTCTCTTCCCTGTTCACCGGTGTAATACGTACGAATTGGGTTTTGTACTTCCTTAGCCATTTGCATCAAACTGCTGGACGAGATTGACAAACTCGTGCTGTCATGTGAAAATAATCGGGAACGGGACAAAGGTTCATTTTGTAGCTCTGTTTACATCTGAAAGTAGAAAAACTAAATTTATATTTACGAGACCTATTCAAAGAATACACTTTTCTATATTGTAAAAAATAAAAGTCGGATAAATCACAAAGAAAATAAACATTTATACTATTCTGTAAATGTTTAGTACTGCCTTGGCTTTCGAATATACCATTGAATCCTACCAGGGATTTAACCATTGGTTATTAGTGTACGTTTGCACCTTGCCATGCATGGCATGTGACTATCACAGAATCACAGAACTGTAGGGGTTGGAAGGGACCTCTAGAGATCATCGAGTCCAACCCCCATGCATGCTGACAATGCTGCTGATGTTCTGACTCTTGGCACTGTGAGGTGGTATCAGGCCACAGGAGCAGCCCTGGAGATGTGGCAGCAGCTCCAGTAAGCGTAGATTGTCAGCATCTGCAGGAGGGGTGAAAACAGAGGATGAAAGTAAACACAATTTCATGTGATAATGCATTAACTTGAAAATATATGTGATGGCAAGGATGCAGTAGGAGACTGAGAAGAAATTATTATATCCAAGTGATGTGGGTGAGTTTGTAAGGATCCCAGAAGTGCAGAGTGCTAGCACAAGTGCTTCAGAGATGGTGAACATCTGCATAGGGAGATGTTGCTGAGAGGCTATGAACAGGCACAGTAGGGAAAATGTCCTGGCAATAACCACAGCATTACAATACTGAGCAGTTCCTGGGGTGTGAGAACAGCCAAAAGCATTTCTGGTGGGCAACAGCTAGCCTTATATTTTTGGAAATGAATGTTTAACTGGTACAGGACTCCTATAGGAACTGTCAAGCTTTCTTTGAATATCAGATGGCTTTCTTAGCTTTGCAAACTGCAACTTGTTTTTCTTTCTTTGTTTTCTAATAACGT
The DNA here is from genome assembly GCF_054131305.1 of Coturnix japonica. Taxonomy (NCBI): domain Eukaryota; kingdom Metazoa; phylum Chordata; class Aves; order Galliformes; family Phasianidae; genus Coturnix; species Coturnix japonica. The sequence goes on from NC_140666.1 coordinate 49,836,037, forward strand.
ACTTCTGGCTCAAGCCTAATTCTGCTGAACCCTGGGAAGCTTCAGCAGTGTTTTGAAACCTCTTTCATCAATACTGAAGTGATGTGCAGAAGGACAGATGAACTGTGCTGGTCACGGGTACCACTGGAGGTAAGAGCCTCTTGCACATCTTTTGTCTACGAGCATCCCCTTGGGGAGGAGGCTCATTCTGCATCAAGCAAGACTAGACTCGCTCTGATGTAAACAGGAAGTGGTAGCAGGCATCTATCCAGCCAAAAAATGTGCAGCAAGGAAGCACCAGCTCCCTTATGACTCATCTTGTGGCTGGAGGTTGAGGCGGTCAGTGCAAATGTTGTAGCTCACTGTGCTGCAGTGACTGAGGGGAACTCGAGGGGCCATGTATGGTACCTGATATGCGCTCCTTGCTGCATCATGCATGTACATGGATGCGTGGTGCTCCTGCACAAGTGATGAAGTAGTGCTGCCCTTGTGCCTTGAATAACAGTGTTTGCTTCATGTCCATTACCTCAATTGCAAGACACGTGGGTTTAGCTCTGCAGTTGCTGTAGTCCCTTCTTCACCAATTTCTAGACTTAAACAGCTTGCATGCTTGGCTCATTGCATCTATGTACAACTCAAGTCCCATATTGTTTCCATATGATTTATTTCCATTTTTAAGCATTTTCCCTTTTAAGTCTCTTAGTTCCAGCTTATTTTATCACAGGCCTAATAGTAAAATCAAGTTAGCAGCACACCGATCCCCTGCACTCTGCAACTATAGATGTATCCCCTCTCGTAGCAAGAGCACTCACAGCACTTTGCTAGCCATCATCAGGAGCAGACACCACGCTGTCCCTTGCCACCTCCCCCAGGCATTTTAAGCAACTGCTCCCTATCCTGATTGGCTCTGAGTTGCATGAAATACTTGGCTGCTTCACACGGTTGCTAGATGGACTTCCTTGCTTTGCTTGCTCAGACTGGGGTCAGACCATTCACAGTGTCCCAAGTCATCACCAGTTTTTGCCTGGCAAATCATGGGAAGACACCATGTGGTTTGCTGGCACCTCTTGCATGGATCTGGCCATAACAGACTCAGTGGAGGACAGCAATAAATATTCATGACCTTGCGTGGGTTTGGCTTGACCAACAGCTACCCGGCTGTGATAGGAGCAAATGCTTTCCTTTCACTCTCTTTAATGTGTGCCTGCCACAGTAGTAACTTAAGTTCAGTTTTTGGGCTTGGTTTGTTCTGATATTTAAATAACATTCTGCTATTCTCTTCACTAAGATTGTGTAATGATTGTCAATGTGCAATCCTCCCTCAAATAAATGCTCAGAAAGGGTGGGGAAGAGGTGATTTTGTCCCAGAAGCTCATGGAAAATGTTCTGTTCTAGAGACAAATACTGTAGCTTGGAGTTCTTGTTGTCATCTCCTAATTGTCCATGCCTGCTCAGGACTCGTTCAGAAATGTGTGCTACACGGTGCACACTTGCTGAGGGCAGGCTTAGTCCGTGTAACTTCTTGATGTAGAGCACCGCTCCACACCTTAGTCTGCTCCCGTCTGACTCAAAGAGGGATGCAACACAAGCCTCACATCGCAAGCTGGAGGCTAATTGCTCAGCAACTAAGCCTGCAGCAAAGGTGATGCTCTGCTTGTGCAGCGATAGGTCTGTAAGTGCATTGCTCAGGGGAGAGTCACACAAAAGAAGGCCAGCACGACAAGGGAGCTCTGCTGCCGGCATACTCCCACGAGCTGGGTTATACTGAGAACAAATGCTGCCAAGGGTAAGGTCTGTCCTGTGAGGCAGGGACGGGTCCAAGCTGCTGATACTTGCTGTGCTGTGCGGAGTGTCTGGCACCAGGCTGCAGCCAGCCAGTACTTTGCGGTAGGCAGCCTGAAACATGGCACAGGTGGGGCTCCCGCTGCCAGCACTGCAGGCTTGCCGGAGGGACCAGAGAAACCGCTCCAGCGGGTCAAGGCTGAAGGCGGAGGTCAGGAGGCGGTGGGAAGGAGCACCCTCTTGAAGCACAGGGTTGCTGTAAAGCCATTTGAGGCTCTCAGCATTCAGCAAGAAACTCAGAAAACCCAGTCTGCGTTTGCTCTTAACAATGTATCTCCCTGTAGAGTCTGTTAAGGAAACAAAGAAGCTCTTGGCCTCCTGGAAGAGAGGGCTGATTTTGTTGTAATTTGCAGCTAGCAGGGGGCCCTTCAGTGCACTGCCATACGGGCCTCTGCCATGAAATACATCGCACAGACGGCTCATTGTACGCAGAAACTTGACAGTACCACCGCAGTTCTGGAATGAGGCCAGGCCCAGCTTCTGGAGGTGCTCCAGTGCATCAGCAACACCCTCACTGAACAATGGGGCGGCAAGGTTGACCTTCAGCTCGTAAGTCTCTTCACTCACTGGATGCCCTGACCTGGGCCTTAACAGCTTTTCCTCCTGTAAAGTTGCTAGCTCCACCACATGATGCCAATGCACAGTGTCACCAAGCCACTGTATCTTCTGGAAGTACTGCAGCGTGTTCCTAATCAACTGGAGAGCATAACAAACATCAAAGAAGAAAGCGATGCAGTGAGCAGAGCTGGGCGGGTGGTGGAAAGCGCAGCGGATCCTTTTGGGGTTGAACCTGACCCCCAGAGCTCTTGCGGTCTCAGCCCCGTACGCAGTGGCACCCGACGTCACGGCCAGCACTGTGACACCGATGTTGTTGAGCTTACTGATGGCCTGACGGAGCAGCTGAGCCAGCAAGGAACCAGTCACGCTGCTCACAAAGAAGTAGCCGAGGGGAGCCCTCCAAGGGCTTGAGATACCGGCTGCCATGATAACGACCACTTCTGAGGCCAGCGGAGCTTCATCAGCATCAAGGCTGCCTGCTCCCAAGTCAATAAAGCCGGTCAGACGCTGGGTCTGCCGGTCCCACTCCTGGCACTTCTGCAGAGACATTTCCCGTACCATCAGGGCACAGTGGCAGTAGGCCTGTTCCCCTCTCTCCACCTTTTCTTGAAGCTGGAGGAACATATCATTGCAGAAGCCTGGAGCGGCAGCATTGTTAGACAGCCAGCTGCGGGGGGGGAAAGAGCATGTCGTTAGGGAACGTGCTTCGGAGAAAACTGAAGCAACAGCCACCACATTATAACAACTGTCAGGCATGCAAGTGGAGATTAGGACAACAGAAAAAGGAAACTGAGCAGAGTACAAAGGAGCACTGCAGTGGCCCAGCAAAGCCAGGCTCCTCTCCACAAAGTTTTTATCCTGCAACCCTTAATCTGGTTGAGAAGATCTTGGAGCTTAATCCTACTCTGCTCAGTCCATCATGTCCCCTGGCCTCCATTAAGGCAGGGTCTGTGGAGATGCCAGGGACTTTCTTCAACTTTTATGCTGTGCACTGTTACTTCACTCCTTGCTAATGCCTCTGGCAGCACTACAGGTTATGGATTCTCAGCCCACGCTCTCAGTCGAGTTATGCAACTCGGTTGTATGTTTTGGAAGCGTCTGATTCTAATTTATGGGAGACACTTCCAAATACTCAGCTACTCAATCCTCGTGCGGCAAGGTAAGAAAACACACGCCCCCAGCCTGTCTGCTTGGTGCACTCCTTCCCTTCCTCGAGTTTTCTTCATGTCTCTTCCTTCTTCCAAAAACTACTTCCCAGTTTTTTATGTTAAAGGTTTTTGCTCCCTGTGGACACAGCCCTGTCCAACTCTCTCTGGGCTGTTGGTGCAGTTCAGCAGGTGCTCGCTTAGCTCTTGTTTCTATTTAAGGGCCATTACTCACAGTTCTCTTCCTGCCTATAAGTGGCAAATTCCTCCCTTCTCTCATGTCTACGCTCTGACTTCTAAGAGCACGGACTGAAGACTATTTCTGCGTCTGTGTGTCTAAGTGGGGTCACAGGACCTCAGCCTCTCTGTGCTCCTTTTTTGCTGCTGCATCACATACATCCCTCGCAGCACCTGAGGTCCTTAAATTAAGCCAGTCACACGGATACAGGTGGGAGAATGCTTTGGAGCTCAGCATGTCCCCTGCAATTGCTCACGCAGGGGGTGTGCTGCAAACACATGCAGAAGGGCTGGGGGTAGACTTGCTTGGTCAGGCTGGCAGGATGCGGCAAGGGGAAGACCTTCCTCAGCTGCTCGTAGGCGGCGCGGTGGCGGAGGTGCAGCAGGCAGGCGAACCGTCTCATGGCAGGGCAGTACTCGGCGGGCCGCCTCCAGTGCTGTGCGGCGCGGGGCAGATCTGCTCACAAACACAACACCGAGAGATCGGGCAGCAAAGAGGTGGTTGGGGGGGGTGGGGGGAGGCGGGGCCGGGCCCTACCTGGAAACAACGCCCGCAGCACCCGCAGCGCGGCCCGCGGCAACCCGTGCCGCGCCGCCAGCTCAGGGACGGGCCCGCGGAGGCGGCGGGTGGCGGCGGAGGGCGATGCCGGGCCGGCCCCGCTGCGGCTGTACGTGTGGTCCTGGCTCCGCGGCGCGCAACGCAGCGGCACCTTCCGCGGGTGGCCGCGGGGCGGCTCCTAGGGCGGAACGGCGGCCGTTAGGCGCGGCTGGAGGTCGGAGCGGCAACGGGAGCCGATACGACCCCCCGTCCGTCACGTACCGGCTGGGGGAAGCGGGACGGCACGGCTCCACGCCGCAGCTTGCGCCGCAGCCCGTAGCGCTCGAAGTCGGCCTCGGAGAAGTGCCGCGAGCACAGGATGGCGCCGGGACCGGGCAGCCACAAACGGCGGCTGCGGGGGTCCACGCGGTTCACGGCGCGGATCCACTGGAGGCGCTGTGCGGCGTCCACAGGGAACCTGCGGTATGGAGGAAAGGGCTGGGTAGGGCGGAATGGGGTCGATAGGGCTGGGTAGGGCCGAAAGGGGTCGGTAGGGCGGAATGGGGTAGGGCTGTGTAAGGCGCCGTGCCGCCCGCTGCGCGGTCACTGACTGGTGGAAGGAGATGCCCCGCTCCCGGCTCCGCCCGTTGTCGCGCGCGCTGCATCCCAGCGCCGAGCAGCTCCGCGTCATGGCGTCCTCACCGCGCGCCGCCGCCCCGCGCTCATTGGCCGTCTCTTCCCGCCCGCCCTCCTGTTCTGCGTCTCTATTGGCTTTCCGGCTTGTCCCCCGGAAGTAGAATTAGAGCGGCTGCCCCGCACTTCCGCCTCGGTATGACGTACGCGCAATAGGGAGACGCCTATCGGACCAATCACCGGCGCCTGCAGGGACGGAAGCAGCCAATGGTGAGCAGCGATCCTCGCGACCAATAGCAGCGCCGCTCCCCGCTCCTTTATAAGGCACGACGAGGGGCGGGAGTCCTTCTTCCCGCCGCGCGGCGGTGCGTGCAGGTTGTCTCGCTGCAGCCCGGCCATGGCAGGCGGCAGGGCCGCACCCGACGGGCGCTGGGCCCCTTGGCTCCGTAGTGCCCGAGCATCGCCTCGTGCCAGCGCGGTGCTCCCCTGGTGAACAACGCGGGGCACGCAGCCCCCTCAGGTATAAAGAAAGAACAGAACCGTGAGCAGGGCCGCCCCGTCCGATGATGATGCTCAGTGCTGTTCACATCCCGACACGCCGTGACGAGCTCTGTCCGCCTGAGGATGGGCGGCCCCGCTCCCCTCGCACTGCGGTTCCGGGCCCTCCTGATCCCCGTGTCTCCCCGTGTCTCCCTGCCCGCAGGTCCCGGGCTGCGCTGACCCACGTTGCAGGAGCCGAAGCCCCGCCCGCCAACCTCCGGAAGGCGCCGGGAGCGCCCGGAAGCGGGAGGAGGCGCCGCGGCTGCCACGTTGGAGCGGCCGGGACGGGGTGAACGGCGGGCAGAGAGCGGGTACAGCCCCGAGCTACAAGGTTTGTCGCCTCCTTTGGTGCCCCAAATGACGCGTGTGCTCCCGTCCATAACCCCTCGATAACTGGGCTCGGGGCCACCCGCCGCCTGAGGGGCCGTACAGGCTGTTGTGAGGGGAACAGCCTGGTCTGATCTTGTGTTTAATCGTTGTTTTTATCTTTCCAGCACGATGAAGCTGAAAGAGATCGATCGCACCGCCATGCAGGCGTGGAGTCCTGCCCAGCAGCACCCCATTTACCTGGCGACTGGTGAGTTATGGGGGGCTGTTGCTAAGCGGTTCTGGTGGGAGGTTATCTGTGCTTGGAAGACTGTTGTACGGTTCCTTTGGGGCACAGAAAGGCTGACGCTCACAGAGCTTTTCCTGTTGGTGCTGGTTACTAAAATCCCCTGCAGGGGTCTGTGGATAGAATTGCATAAAAACACATTAATAACTAATTTAAAAGAGAGTGGTTCTGTCTCAGGGTCCTTTCTGTGAGGATGGTGGTTTTAATGTCTCCTCTTGTGCCAATCTGCTGTGCAACATCTCCATCTCATTGGTAATCGTGTTCCTTTGCAGGTACGTCAGCCCAGCAGTTGGATGCAAGCTTCAGTACAAACGCTTCCCTGGAAATATTTGAGTTGGACTTATCAGACCCTTCGCTGGACATGAAATCGTGTGCCACTTTTTCTTCTACTCACAGGTAGCGGTAATGGGGACTGTTGGCTATGGTACATGCCCAAAGAGTGATGCGTGGTGTTTGACTGCAGGTATTTAGTGGGGTGGCACCTGGGTGCCCTTGGTGCTGGGGACAGCTCAGGTGTCATTGTGAAAGAACTAAACTGGGGCTCTCAGGTGCTGCAGGCAGCTTGTGCACTCCCTGACTTCACTGTGCTGTTAGATGGGAGCTGTGAATGTGTCTTCTGACCCCAGGGTGCCCCTCACATTCTGCAGAAAGCAAGATATAACTGTAGAAACGATCCATTTTGTACCCTGGCACATCTTGTTTGCACGTAGGTGCTTTGAAGGAATTCAGTTGTTGCAGCAAACTGGGTCATGTCTTGCATATGGTGTCATATGTCCCTATGCAGCTGTAAAGCTGTGCTGCCCTTACAGCTTTGGGTAGTTCTTAGCTCTTTACCCTACACTCCTTGGAAGCCGTGCCGCTCTCATCTAAGCGCCACGTGTCCTCCTGCATAGTGGTTGCAGTAGCTCTCCAGTAGCCACAGCAGTGGTTGCCACTCGTCACAGTGGAAGTGTAGGGTAAGTAGAGAAGAAGGTGACAATTTTCATCACTGTTGGAGCAGATCCATGGCTTTTTCATATGAGCTTCAGGGGCAGCATAACCAATTGTGGTGAACTGAAACTGTGAGCGGAGCTGCAGGCAGTTACAGCAAATCCCCAGTATGTCCAAGTGACTGCTTGGCCCTCACAGAGAAGCAATTTCTATCTCCCATGCTTCTTATATGAGTGGAAATAACTTTAGCTTCATTCTCCATTAACCACATCAGTAATTTAAGACCTAACAGTATCAGGTAGTTTTACCGGATGTGGTTTCCTGGGTTTGTTTAAGTTTGGTTATCAGATGCAGAGGGATTGAAATGATGGCTGCTTTTGCACACATTGAGACTGTGGCCCTGTTTACAAACATCTTCCTGGTTTGAGTAAACAGCTGTTGCAGTGGCTTATGCAGGAGGAAACACAAAGTGTTGTGCTACTGGCTTTGATCTGTGTCATCTCTGTAGCGATAATTCCCTTGGCTGCTGCTGGGGCTTGCCCATCAGTGCCCTGCAGTCATTGCTTTTGTAATATGTGGGGAGGTGAGGAAGAGCCAGCAGAGCCACAGACTGCCTGAAGGCCTGAGCTGTGGGCAGAGCTGCTGTTGATACTCCTTAGTGATCCACTGGCAGCAGAGTGAGGAGTTTGAACCTGGATTTTGCCTTTTCTTAACCCATTTGAAATATAACTGATACTTTTCAGAGCTTACTAACTGGCTTTTGCTTTACTGGGTTTCAAAATACACTTCTTAGAGGCAGTATGCTGAACTCCTTTAAGAGTGCTTCCTTTGAGTGTTTGACTTTGCCCCCAGAAAATGACTTACAAATTAAATGGGCAGGTGGAGAAATAGACAGAAGATGAATGTGGTAACAGGTTCTGTTACTTGTCCTCCCATGGAAAATTTCTAGGGGCTGTTATAGAACCGTATCTTGGAAAGGGCAAAGTGCAAAAGGAAAACGATTGCACGATTAATTCATTTTTGTTCCTCAGACTTTTCTGCTTTCTTTTAGGATACTTAAGGCCTGTTGAATGTTGCTGACAGTACAATACTAATCCTCTCTGTTGATTGTTCCATTTCTTCTACCCTTGCCTAGTTACACGCTGAATTACAGAAATCAGGATACCCAGAGAAAGGGTTTGCCTGATACCATAAAGTAGCTCATCAGTGTGGTGTAATCTTTCTGCTTGCCTAACATCTGTGATGTGGTAGTATGTTGTTATATGTAGAAGAAACATGCTTTATGTGGTCGAATACCCAGGAATGCCGTCTTGTTTATTTAACAAGTTTGGTTTGAAGGAAATATGTGTGGGGACTTTTTTTGTGCAGTGACACGGAGGCTTGAAAGGGCTTGTGGAAGTGTATTTGATTCTTCTAATTCAGCTTGGGAAATAGATAGCGGTCCAAGTGACGTGTTTCTGATGTGAGTAAGTTATTTGCTGAGCATCTAGTTCTACAGATGGAATATTTGCACTTCCAAGAGCACTGATGAGGAAAAGGCTTGGGAGTTCTTTTCCAGCTCCATCTGTTTTTCTCTCCCTTGTACAAACAGCTGCCCACAGATAGCAGAGGCTCACCTCCAGGCTTATTGCTCGTATTATGGTATTGGATGGCTGCAGCCTGTGTCTGTCTGTCATGCAGATACCACAAGCTGATCTGGGGGCCTCACAGCATGACCGCAGGCGAGAGAGTCTCTGGAGTCCTGATTGCTGGGGGTGAGAATGGGAATGTCATTCTGTATGACCCAGCTAAAATCATAGCTGGAGAATCCGAAGTGATAATTGCTCAGAAGGACAAGCACACGGGACCAGTGAGAGCACTTGATGTCAACATGTTTCAGGTGGGTTTTTGGTTGTTGTTTATCATGTTCAGTCATGGATGAGTGGCCTGTTTTAACAGATTGTTGCCATACACAGCTCTAAATATTGTCACTTGGAAAAGGGAGTCAGAGCAAATACACTGTGGTGTGGCCTCTTAAGGCAGAACTCTCAAGCTTTTCTCACTTGCTGATGAGAGTTTAGTTGCTTCTAGATTCAGCGGGTCAGCTTTTCCTCAGCCCCCCACCAGCTGCATGAGAACTGAGTTGATTTTGTTTCCTAAATAACGCTTCTGTCTATACACACTTACTTTTAGCAAGGCCACCCTTTGTTCATTGTGCCTTCTCTGAAGAGCTTCCTCTCTTTCTGTCCCTTATGAAGTAAGGACTTGCATGTCAGCGGCTGTAGGATGCAGACAAAGGGTGCTCGATGCCACTAAACCACATCACACTGCCTGGATGTTTGCATCCTGGCCACAGGATTGGGCTGGAGGCTCAAGTGCCATGTTCCCTCCAGCCAGCCCTGCCCTGGGGCAAAGTGCTGCTTCCCCATCTGCTCTATCCTAGAAATGTCAGCACTGGGCCCTCTGTGGCTGTAGCTTCTTCACATGTTTGCCATGCAGCGGAGGAACCCTCAGTGAGACAGAAATCTTATTCTTGGCGCACTGGTCTGATTTGGTGTGGGTAGTTCCTTTACTTACTTGGCATTTATCTTCAATCTCTGGTGTTGCTGCTTTTCCCTTAAGAAGAAATTGGCACAGACTTGTCGGTCTGTGGCTAAGACTGCAAAAGCTGGTGCTGAAAATACTCTTACCATATTTTAACGTGTCTTACAGACTAATCTGGTGGCCTCTGGTGCTAATGAGTCTGAAATCTATATCTGGGACTTAAATAATTTTGCCACACCGATGACTCCGGGAGCAAAGACACAGGTACTAGATAGGTATTCATGAAATACTGCAGAGTAAACTAATGGAAAACACGAATGTTACTTAGGATGTGAGCTCATTAAGACCGACAGCTTTGAAGCTGCCTGGGGGTGGGGGAGAATGTTAAAATTTAACTTGAGTATCAGTTAATTGCAATTAACAGTGAGCTGCATTTCTGGCAGTGTTAGTTACAGGCTATGTGGTAAAACAAATAATGAATACCTTCATATTAATGTAAGTAAAACCAAGTTCCTTTGCTGCATGTTGTTCCTGAGTGGCTTTAGTTTGTTTTCATGTGGTCATTTTGAAGGAAGCTTGCTTTTGTTAAGGATTCCTGTGTAGGATTTTCTGTGCTGGGAGGTCTGTTTTTAAGCTGTGCAGTCTTTTAGTCCATGTGCTTATTGACTTTAGGGAATGCAGTGCGCCAAGAAGGGCTGGGTTAGCATTGCTTTTCCGTTCTGGTGGAAGGAAGTAGAAAAGCTAACAAACTTTCCCCACTCCTTAAGACCTCATTTTGGAAAGGGTGTGACAGGCTGTGCTGTTTGTGTGGCAGCCTCTTGAAGACATCAGCTGCATTGCGTGGAACAGGCAAGTCCAGCACATCCTGGCCTCCGCCAGCCCCAGCGGACGAGCTACCGTGTGGGATCTCAGGAAGAACGAACCTATCATCAAAGTCAGCGACCACAACAACCGGGTGAGTTAGCTCTGGCACAACTGCATGGGTACTTATAGGGATGTGCAGGTGGCTTGGATGTCACTGGCAGAGCTTGGCAAGGATAGGTCTTGGTGATGGAACATCACAGAAGAATTTAACCCATGAGCTGATTACCCCTACTCCCATATGCTTAAAGCCATCACACCTCCCATGCTGTCAATACAGAAAAGAGCCCACTTAGCTTGTGGAGAGTGAAATATTTGTATGATTTGTTATAAATGTGAGTATTGCTATAAAAACACTGAGGGTGTAGCAAGTTCGGGATAAAATTTACATATGTGTGCTCCTGAATGAGCTGCTTGGTCACTGCATTCCTGCTCAGATAAGCTTCCTAACTTCATATTTTACATATCTGTTCCTTGACGTAATAGCAGTACAGTAAGCTGTTTCCACTGTGTAATTGTAATGCTTTGATGGAGCACTCATGTGATGATACCCTCTGCGTAATGATGGCTTTTATTAAAATACCAATAAATACTAAAGTAGTGAAAAAACTCTGTTCAGCTGCTTTTACAGTATTCTTGGATTAAAACAGTTACAAACAGGTGAGCCTTCAGGATCTCACTCCAAGTCTCGCTCGTGGAGATGAGGACAGTATCCCAATCTCAGTGCAGTCAGAAGCAACATCCAGAAGTACAGCTGCTAATTGGCATCTTGAGATTGTGTTTTCCTTGCAAATCTATTTACACTGGTGGCCTTCTGTCCTTTAGCACTATGTGGTTACCCTGTGCTGTGGCACAATGTTATCCCTTAGATGCACTGTTCGGGCCTGGCCTGGCACCCCGATGTTGCTACCCAGATGGTTTTGGCTTCGGAGGATGACAGGTTACCCGTGATTCAGATGTGGGACCTTAGATTTACCTCCTCTCCACTGCGTGTTTTGGAAAGCCATACGAGGTACGAGACGCTTGTTGCGACCTGCTGCTCTTTAATGTTCACACTGTTTATGACTATAGCAGTTAGTTCATCTCACTGTTTGTGTGGTTCCCTACCAATGCTTGCTTAGGTGGAGCCACTTTCCAGCAGCAAGCAGTGTTGGATACTGCTGGCTGGAAAGGGAATGGGCCTCACATTAAAAATAACTTTAACTGAAGTTCCTGGTTTGCTTCTGTTCTGTTTGAGAAGCAGCTGGACTGCAAGGTCGGCAGTAGATTGATTTACATAAAGAGCAGCAGTGTCTGTGTTGCAGCTACCGCCAAAACTGCTGCCAGTGGCTCAGCTGATACAGATTTTCTGCTAATAAGAAGCTGTCAGACTTGATAATCACTGTTTCAACCTATTAGTTTGCATGAAATGTGTTAATGATGGTACAATCAGTCGAACCATTTGAGTGGATTGGTAACCATATCTGCATACAGAAGTGTTGAATTTAATTTTATTTAATTGAATTTTATTTATGGTGACTGTACCTTTACAGCTACTCATGCAAAAAACAGAGGAAGGAGTGGGGAGGACATTTTGACGTAGACTGCTCAGCTACTGTAGCAACTTGCTTACAAACATGCTGTATCACCATTTTGCATTTGTATTAATCTGTTTCTTGGTTGTGACTTCTCACACAGGGGTATATTGGCCATTGCTTGGAGTATGGCAGATTCAGAGCTGCTACTAAGCTGTGGGAAGGATGCCAAAATACTGTGTTCAAACCCTAACACGGGCGAGGTACTGTATGCACATCACTTACTGAAGAACTGTTTGGGGGTGTCATGGTGTTATGTAAAGTAACAATTTAAGAGCAGTTGATCTGTTTTCAAGCACTTTCACTAATTTTTGCAATATGGACTTCTTGCTTGTTGTGTGGGCAAGATCATTCTGCAGACAGGGAGAGATGTGCTGTCAGAATCCAGACTTGGCTGCAGAAGTGTAAGGCAAAAGGTGGGATAGCAGGTGTGTGATCCAAGCTGGATCCTGAGCTGGGGAGCTCTACGTTTGGGTGACTCATACTGTATAGTTTGACGTAAAATAAAAACCTTTTCCTGGGAGACAGTGAAGCAGTTACTGCTTGGCCCCCTCAGCAAAACTTTAGTAGACAAGCAAAGAACAAATCCTTTCTTTGAGATTAAATGTCTCTTGTAGTGTTAAACTTGTCTGTTCTGGGCCAGGAGAAACTGCTGGGAGCAGCATAGGTTTTAACTCTCCCAGTTATCCCCCAGAACAGACTGCCTTTGGAGCCTGGGTGTGTTCCCATGTTTTGTGGATGAGTTACCACGAGTTCCAGCAGCTCATCACAATGCACAGAGCCAAGTCAGTAGCTGCACATGCAGCACAGAAATACACTACCTGCTTAGCTGGCCATATGTGGAATAAACAGAAAAGTCAATGGGAATAGGAGATAAAGCAGTGGTGTGTGTTGTTGGATTGTCACGTCCTGCTCATTGTCACATTGTGTGTATTTGGTGACATGGGGGCTGCTGGGGAGCAAGAAGAGCAGCTTCGTCTCTGGGCACACAGGAAAGTTGCTGTTGCTGCTCATGGTATTTCATATTCACTCTGATGTACCAGACTTGTTTTTGCTGCCCAGGTTCTCTATGAGTTGCCCACAAACATGCAGTGGTGCTTTGACATCCAGTGGTGTCCCAGAAACCCTGCCATCCTCTCTGCAGCTGCATTCGATGGACGGATCAGCATTTACTCTATCATGGGAGGCAGCACAGATGGGTTGAGGCAGAAGCACGTTGACCAGGTACTGAGAAGCATGAAGCTAAGAAAATGGTTAGAAAGGGGATAAAGCATGGGTTTGTGGGTAGCCTTTGGAGGGTGTCCCAACTGTGTGCTTGCAGGAGTACTAATCTGCTGTAGAAAAAAGAAACAGTTCAGTTTATTGGAGATGATGTCTCACTCTAGGTTTTGTGGTTTTTTTCCACCCCTTTTTATTTTCAAAGCTTTCATCCTCATTTGGGAACCTTGATCCGTTTGGGACAGGACAGCCTCTCCCACCCCTGCAGCTTCCCCAGCAGACTGCACCACAGAGCGTCGTTCTGCCCCTAAAGAAACCCCCCAAATGGATCCGGCGACCTGTGGGAGCATCGTTCTCTGTGAGTAGGGACCGTGTCTGGGCACAGCTGGCCAGGCAGGAGGGAGATACAGGTAGTGGTGGCACCTGCAAAGCACATCTGAAACAGGGGAATTTGTCATTGTGTTCCACATCATGAGAGTGTGCCCTGTTTGCTGGGGTGACGGGAGATGCTCAAAACAGCATCTGGACTGGGCATTTGGACAGCATGCCAGCAAAAGCATGACAAAAATGCTTGGAGAAAGAAATGGGGAGGCATTGTGTTGCCCAGAGGCACTTCTTTCTGTTTTGGAATTGAGGGCTTTGCTTTTACTTGTGTAGTGTTTGCTTTGAATAAACAAATGTATTATTGGAAGGGTCAAGTTGGGCAACTAGCTGAGATTTCAGTCCAGTCTGTAGGCATTATATGGCTCAGCGTGGAGAAAGATAAGTAGGTACGCTCTGATGGAAGGTAGCAGGAGCCCCTGAAACAGCACACAGGCCTGGGCTCCTCTCTCATTGTAGGAGTTGCAGAGAAGCTGTATGACAGGCAGGCAAGGCCCTGCTTTTCATGAGAGCGGGGTCATTTGCTCTTCAGCTCCACCAGTGCCTTGCTTTCTGGACTCTGAGGCTGTTTCCCAAGAGAATTCATAAAGTTTTCTAGGCAGACAGTCTATTTGAAATGGATTGCTGTGCCAAAGTACTGCCTTTATTTTTATCAGTGTGTCTTCTTATTCGTCATCTCATCCGCAAATTAAATGCAGCTTTTCTCCTCTCAAGTAGAAGCAATATTGCCTAGCCACTGATTGATGTGTCTTTTTATAAGTTTATTTCCTTGTCCTGGTTTTCCAGTTTGTTAGCCTCTTTCTTGGCCATGCTTTTTGTAATTCTCACTTTGGTCTGGCCTGTGTCAGTTGACTTTAAGCTATAAAATGAAATCGTATTCTAGGCACCATTTAATGTTGTTTTTTTTTCCTTTCCTTTCTGTTGGTTTTATTTCTTTCTAAATTTCAATTCAATTCAATGCCGAAATTGTTTGAATTTGTAAACAGGCTGCTGTAAGTAGGGTACACATGATACTTGAGCACCTATTTAATGATGCATAGGGTTTTTTAGTGTGTTGTGGGCTAACCCTAGTAAGCCCCTGAACCTCTTTTACCTGCCCACTGGCTCTCTTACAGTTGGATTAGGTACAGAATCAGAAGGTTAAAAGTGAGAAAACTCATTAATTGAGATAAAGCCGGTTTAAATAGATAAAGCAAAAGCTGCATGTGGAAGCAAAGGAGGAAGGAATACGTTCACCCCTTCCTACTGGCATGCAGATGTTTAAGCATTGAAGAAGCAGGGCTTCATCATGCATAGTGGGTATTTGGTAAGAGAAATGCCATAACTCAAGATGTCCCCCCATTTCCTCCACTCCTTGCTGGAGGGGGAGCTTGAGACACAGAAGACTCTGATGTGGTGTAACTGTCATGTAGCAACAGTTAAAACAGGGGTGTGGTGTCAACGCTATTTCGATCACCAGTCCAAAACATAGCACTGCATGGGCTGCAGTGAACAAAATTAACTGCTGCCACACCTTGTACAGCACTGTCATAGCACCAGATACTCACAGACCCATTTCTCAGGTCTCACACACACTTATCCAGCGAGCTGCTTTATTGCATGGGAATGTGGGGTGGTGATACAAGCTGATATTTGTCTGCTGAATGATCATTTATGTATCAAATGAAAACACGTGCGTGTGTTATGTATGCGTAGTTTTTTCACACATATCCAAGTGTGTACTTGCATTTTTACATGCTCTGCTTGTGTCTTTATTCCAGTTTGGAGGCAAGCTGGTTACATTTGAGAATGCCAAGCCTCAACAGCAGCCAGGCATTGATCAGCAGCCGCAGCGTCACTATGTCTATGTGAGTCAGGTCATTACAGAGAAGGAGTTCCTGGCACGTTCAACCCAGCTGCAGGAGGCTGTGCAGTCTGAAGGCTTTGTCAGCTACTGCCAGAAGAAAATCGATGTGGCCCAGGCTGACTTTGAGAGAAACGTGTGGGCCTTCCTAAAGGTAACAATAGAGAGCAGTCCAGGAGTTTTCATTAACAGGGAAAGTCATTGCAATAAGGATTTCTTCTCCACATTACAGTGTTCTAGCAGAAGAGATGTTGGGAATGATGAGTGTGGACTCTGGTGCCTGTAATCTCTTTTAGTAGGGTAGCCCAACAGAAAAATGAGGGTCCTTAGAGCCTGAGGTCTTTGTAGGCTTCATAGGTGACCATGAGAGCAACAAGGACTTGGAAGAGGCATCCTCTGTTTTTGTCATTCCCTTTCACTACATCTTTTAAGTGCTTCACTGTTTACTATGAACATTTAAAAGATCCCAAATGAAGCAGGTATGCACAGTTTACCTGCAATAATCAGATTGAAGTCTTGCCTACCTGCTCAGATGCTCAGTTCACTGAAGACCTTGTTGGGTTTTTGTTTTATTTTCCTTAATGCTTTCTTGTCAGTTGCTGGCTCTCACTGATTATGTTTTTCAATTAAGTGAAAAGTCAGTGGGTGAGTGTATGGAAATCATGCATTGCAATCTAGTCTTCTTTTTTTTGAAGGTGAACTTTGAAGAGGATTCACGTTCTAAATATCTTGAGCTGCTGGGATACAGGAAAGATGATCTGAGGAATAAGGTAAGCGTGCCTGAGAGCTGTGCTTGTGTTAAATACTTTGCTGATGGATTTATCTGCCAAGTACAGCCTTGTATAATCAAGGTATTCATTTATGTGTGGGATATTGTAAGAGCCATTAGTGATAGCCACAGGCTATTCCAGCACAATAAACTTCTTTCTACAATGCTGTTTTCAGTGTGTTTCTCAGCAGGTAGCATTTGTCAGCGTCTGAACTTTCCTAATAGCTTGTAGATACAAGTGTTAGCAGTGCTGCAGGATCTTCTGTACAAACATGGCAGACTCGAGTATTTGTGTTATTTGTGGAATTCCTTTGTATCAGAGAGGACTGAATATCTTGAGTAATTTTGGAATTCTTACAGCAATCGCAATTTGCTTTAGGCATTTTGTTAGTTAAGCCATCTTGGAATACAGCTCTACAATGAGCTGTACAAAGCAGCCAACAGACTTCACAGTCCATTCTACATCTGAGCTTCCCATGAGAAATTTTTGCCCATCCAGAAGCTTTGGTATCTGATATGATTTGTCCATGTGATTTGATTGAAGAGACACCCTTATTTTGTATCACCGCTGAATCTGATCTGTTCTTAGGCTTTTTGATTCAGGAACTCATAAGCCATGAGTGTCTGACTTTTTGTCTTACCTGGGCCATATTGAGTGTAGAGGAAATTGTCTTGAGCTGCATGTAAAACATATAATACAGTTAAATATATAGGAGCAGAAAATTTTCATCAAGAATATGAAGCCAGCAGGTCAGACAGGTATGCTGTAAGCATTCTGACAAGCCTAGAATAGTCATTTTTTGTGTGGGATGTCACTCATAATTAAGATAAAAGAAAACCGAGATCACACACGGCTACATTTGGAAAGGCAAAGTCTGAATTATCAGGAAGCAATTTCTATTTCTTGGAAATGGAGGTGGAAGAACATTCTTAGCTTGGTGGTGTGATGCTGCACATTGTGACTCTTAGCTGCTTGCAGTGCTGAGCTCGGGAACTTGTCAAATGCTTTCCCAGTTGTGATGGAATGGTTTTGAATGTCTGATTTATTGCTATTGTGTCAAGCTAACATTTTGTTTTGAAAGCATCTCCATAAAAATGACACTGTTTACCAATTAAATGCTAAACTTAGGATTATAGACAATGTTTTTGCTGGCAGTTTGTCCTTGGATCTAAACTTTTTCATTTATCATTTGTCTTACACATATGATCAGAAATGGAAGAAAACAAAACACAAGAAAACAGCTCCAACTAATATATCTTCTGCCTATATTTTAAATTCCATTCATTACATTTCATGCAGTTTTAAGGGCCCCAGAATGAATCCGGAGTCATGATTTGTCTTGGCAAGTGGTAAAAGCTGGGAATTTGAACTCTGATGTACATTGGAAAGTCCTACCACAAGGCCACGTGCCTGCTGTGTCTGGAAACTGCTTTCAAACCAGTTTGTTGCTCCAGCAAGATTGTTACTGCTACGTTATTCCCTCCTCAGGGCACACAGAGGGTTTCTTCATGTATGCTCTGATATTATTTTTATTAGTGTGGTTTCCAGCAGCCCTAGTGAGGTTTGAGGCCCTCAGGTTAACAATAAAAGGTTTAAAGGCACAGAGCAGCTCTTGTTTCCATCAGAGATTGGGGTGCACAGGGCTTAGTTGTAATTCCATCACCAGACTGAGAAAATGGCTCTAACTTCATGTTAACTGTTTTGCAAGCAGCATACCAGCTACATTTATTAATTGTGGAGTCTGAGAGTAGTCTGTCTCTAAAGGAAAAGGGCACTTCCTTAACAAATCTTGGTTCTTTTCAGATTACATCAGCTCTGAATCTGAATAAAGAGTGTTGTGCAGATGGCGAACTGGGAGAGGTAAGCAAATGAATGCACATTCAACTCCACACATAGTATTAGAGTGCCCCAGAATAAGTCGGTTTCAATCCAGAGCATGATGAGTGGCTGCATTCAATAGGATGAACATCTCTGTTTAGAGAAAACAGGACTACTATTTTCCCCTCATTTCCCCTTGTTTTTTAGCAGCAGGCTGTCAGTCCCAAGATATCAAGTCCCAAGTCTCAGATATCCTTCCCTCTTGCTCTTTTGCTACCTGTGTGTAGCCTTCTGTTGCAAAGTATGTTCCTGTGAAGTTGTGCAGAGCTTTGCCTGCCTGCCAGCTGGTGTCAAGAGCAACACAGGCTTTAGGGGTAAAAACAAACAAACAGACTTGGGAATGTGCATCTGTAATGCTTTCCTGACTGACTAACTCAAAGGATGCTGGTGCTGCTTGTGCTCTACACAATCTGGATGTCACGTGTAGCTGCCTAATGGTGGGGGGAAAAAAAAGGCTACACATTCTTAAGCAACTAAGCTGAGAAGTTTTACCATGCAATAGCAAAAAGCAAGGAGATAGAGGGTTTCTGCCATGTTCATTGTATTTGTGCATATACTGTCAATTCGTTTCTCTGCTTTGCAGACTGGCTCTGACTTTGATGAGAAGTTGGCTATTCTCTGCAGTGCAAATTACTTCTTTCTTTCTCTTGTCTGGCTTTCTTCTTTATTGTGACATCTTCTCTTTGCTGAAGGCTCCCACAGAATCTGATGTGCCTTTACTGAACAAAGGGGATGAAGGCCAGACTGCAGAGGAGCATTTCTTGGGAGAGGTATCTATTGTCCTCTAGACTAACCCTGTTGACCTCCTGTGTATTTACTTTGTTACTCTTAAGAACATTTCATCTTTTTGCCTTTTTTCCTGCTATTATCTGTGGATGTACAAGTGTTATTGAGAATGAATAATGTGTGGGCTCTTGTTAAGTTCCATGGGGTTTTCTTATCAGTCTTGGCCAACACTAGAATAGATTTTGGTGGCGTTGAAGGACAAGTTCATTTTGTAACAGTTCAGTTGGCACCAGAGCCAAGGACTTCCATCCACTCTCATTTTTCACTCTGACATTTACCTAACACGTACTAAATGATCTCCTACCACAACTCTAATGAATTTCTCTTTTAATGCCTTTCCTAACTGCTTTCTTCTCTCCCTCGGGTTAATAATTACCAAGCAGTCGGCTTATTACTGCTCTGATTCTAGATACAACCTTTTGCAGTAATGTAGCTGTTGTGGTGGGAATATCAGTTCTCAGCATCACTCTCACTGGCATCCCAGTGCCAGCCCGTTTGCACCTGAAGGGATAAAGTGCAACCTTGGTAGCACTGTGGGAGACTGTTACTGCTGGGGGCTGTAAGTGAAAGAGAAGGGAGGATATATCTGATCTTCTGGTGGTTGTTTTGCCTTGGGGGGTTTGTGTGTTTGTGGGCCTTGGGTACACCTGTACAAAGCAGTACCCAAGAGCTGGGTGGTATTTGTGGTTGGTGGGTGGGCTGGTGCACTTCTGCTTGCATAAGCCTTTGATGACAGTAGATCAGGTTGTTTCAGTGTTATTCCTCCCCCCAGCTTGGCATCTGTTGTAGGAAAAAACAAGACCAAACCAAGAGTGCTTGTATAATGGCACATTTACACACACTGTAAGTCTTTTGATAAATCTAGGATTTTCTCAGTGACTTTGTGCAGTCACTAAAGGAAGCTGATGCTCTTCTGAGTGAATGACCCTTTAGATGACTGGCAGTCTGGAGGTCTGCCTTACCTTATAGTGCAAGAGCCGGGTTTTTAAGGCTATGTGTGTGTATTCCAAAAGTATATGTGATCTCAAAAATTTTGCTTTTCCTTTCCGTTAGAGGGCCAAGGACAACAAACAAGAAACTGAAGACTTGGGATCTGCAAGGAAGACTTTTAATATCTCTGTCAGTGGAGGTATAAATATATATTTATATATATAAATTTATATTTAATTACATAGGGATTATACCTTTCCTACATCAGATTACTTTGCAGACAAGGTTATGGCAGAACTGGATGGAATCACCAGCTGTTGCTTTTTGAATTCATTTTATACCATCATTTGAAAATGAACTGCTCTCTTGCAGATGTGGATGGTTTGATTACCCAGGCTTTGCTGACTGGTAACTTTGAGAGCGCCGTAGATCTCTGCTTGCACGATAATCGCATGGCTGATGCCATTATCTTGGCCATTGCTGGTGGACAAGAGCTGCTTTCTAGGACACAGGAAAAGTACTTTTCTAAGATACAGAGCAAAATCACCAGGGTATGTATTTCTGCTAAGAGCCAACAGGCACATAGGCTTTTGGCAGCCTCTTTTTCACCTTATAAGTTTTCCTGCCTTTTTATAGGTCAGAGGTAAGCTGATAAATGTTCAAGTCTTCTACACAATCTCAGAGCCCAAGTATTAATACAGTTTATTGGTAAGGAAAGAAGAGGCACAGTACCTGGATGGTGCTTTCCTAGAGCAGGGCTGACTGCTGCCAAAGATGGTCATTTCAGGAGTTTGGGCACCCGGCCTCACAGGCTGCAGCCCAGAGGTAGAATTCTGTTGGTCACCATCTGTGATCCAGTTTCAGACAGGAATAGTTGGCATTTTTAGTAGCAGATGAATGAAAAGAGGAAAAATCTCTGCAGGTTTTCTCTGCCCGTTTAGCTATTTTCCTGTGGTTGGCCTAAACTTAGGAGAGCTTTGTAGTGGATGGTGGATGTGTTCTTTACTGCAGTTCATCCTATGGAGAAAAATGTTTTCATGGAGAGTTGAGCTGTTATCTGTGCTAAGAAGTGAGTGTTGACCTTGCAGTTGTTTATAGTTGTTGTTCAGGTGTTTGTTTCTTTTCCGGTCCCAAATGTCATGCCTACTGTTTGTTCAGCTGTTTCTGAGCTGAAACTCTTGGCATGACAAGGGCTTTGTTCACTAAATAGCAGCACAGCTGCCAAGTCTGCCTTTTGTGAGAAGCAGAATCGCTGGAAGCAAAGTTCCTGATGAAAGAAACCGAAGTTTTGCTTTTGGTAATTGTGAAGAGATGACTCGAGTACATGTGTGAAGGGTAGGGGCACTAGAGCCAGCTGAGGGGTATTGCTGCTAATTGGCTTCTTGCTTTGAGCAGGGCTCTCAACTGCCTCTCGCTTGACACCGAGAGCTTAAAGCTGAATAAAACAGTGAACTTCACAAAAAAATGCTTCTTGCTGGGCTTTGTGTAGAAGGTCTGTGGCTCAATATTTGGCATAATGCATCTTCATCTACAAAACCAGTGCTGAAGAAAGACCATCTGCAGCAATCCCAGCTTGCAGAGATGTCTGTATTTTGTTGCACGTTCTCTAGTAAGAGTAATTGGCCTGTGATACCTGAGCTTGTTCTGTGATTTTTCAGTGGCCCCCTTTGAGAATAAAGTTGACTCTTGTGGAGCTTTTGACTTGCAGTACCACACCTGCCACAGCCCTGGTTACACTTGAATATTCAAATTGTACTGTATCAAAAGAAATGCTACCAAAATCTTAACTGTGGTCTCTTCTTCGGCTCCAGCTCATCACTGCAGTTGTAACAAAGAACTGGAAGGAGATTGTGCAGTCTTGTGATCTACAGAATTGGAGAGAGGCTTTGGCTGCTGTGCTCACTTATGCCAGGCCAGATGAGTTTGCAGCCCTTTGCGGTAAGGAAGCCTTGCAGACTAGATGATATTTATCCCACTTACTACAAAACTCTGCATTTGCACTGTTGTTGTCCTTCAGGTAAAATGCCATAATGCAAGGTGGGATCTGCAAAGTGGTTAACCAGCATTGTCTTGACTAATGTTTTCCTTAGATCTCCTGGGTAACAGACTGGAGAGTGAGGGGGACAGCTTGCTGCGGACACAGGCTTGTCTCTGCTACATTTGCGCTGGCAATGTGGAAAAGCTTGTTTCCTGCTGGAGCAAAGTTCAGGATGGAAACAGCCCCTTGTCTCTTCAGGTCAGTACGTCCATGACAAAGGATGTTGGAAGTAATGCATGGGGATCATATGGCACTTAAATCAAATGGCTGAGGGTAGAGCTTTGTTCATAGGATCATAACTGTTGGAAAAGACCTCTAAGATGATCTATTCTGACCCCATCCCATCCCCACCATGCCTGCTAACCATGACCCTCAGTGCCACATCTCCACACTTCTTGAACACCTCCAGGGGTGGTGACTGTATCGCCTCCCTGGAGACAATAGCTGTGTGTATATCAAGATGCAAACGTTTTGATTCTGGAATGGGTACTTTTAGCAGAAATAACTTGTAATATGATATCAGAAAATGTGTTGTGAAACAAAATAGCCCCAAGGTCTGCTCCATTGTTGGTGGTCACACTAATATACTTCCTGTGTAGAGGGCCCGTAGGTAGCTGTAGCACTAAGTGTTTTTATAAAGAAGTGACTTTGAGTGTTCACATTTTTGGTGATAGATGCACTTTGGACGTTTCTGCTTTTGGAATAGATCACTTAGACATTACAGAGGAGGAATCTAATAAATGATTTAAATTGCAAGAGAAGCCGTGGGAAGGTTCATATGAGTGTTTTCTCCAGGGGTTTGCATGTATGAGGTTTGGTTTCCGGCAGCGAGAGATCATATATAGCAAATATCTTGGGGGAATAGGAGGATTGATGACAGTGAGATGAAGCAGTTATTGAATAATTTATTTTATGGTATAATCTTAGTTTCTTCCATCTGTTCAGGGCCTTTGAAGGACAAGTTTGTGAGAGAACTCAAAGTAATGCTGCCTGGCCATACCCCTCTCTATCTTTAGAAGATTGAAGGAAATGGAATAATTTGAAATTTTACTTGATTTTTCTTTTTCTGCACTTGCAACTTTTTGGAAGTGTCCTACACATCCAAAGCAAGATTTAAAAGAGGGTTTGAACGTTGATGTTGGTAAATTAATGTTTGCAGCACCTTCTAATGTAATGCAGAAGTTTGGGCTTCTCACTGAATGAGAGGGGTTCTGCAGGGTTGCTGAGGAGCACGTTAGCCAGGACCTCCTTCCCCCTGCTCTTCTCATTTCCCTGTTTTCTTTGACCCGTTCTTCTAGGATTTAATAGAGAAGGTGGTGATCCTACGCAAGGCTGTACAGCTCACCCAGGCTGTGGACCCTAATGCTGTGGGGGCCCTTTTGGCTGAGAAGATGAGTCAGTATGCCAACCTCCTGGCTGCTCAGGGCAGTATCGCTGCAGCTCTGACCTTCCTGCCTGCAAACACTGACCAGGTACGTGGCCTTCAGGCTTGATGCTCCCTCTCTGTTGATAGGCCAGCTTTAAGCAAAGATGTCAGTGTAGTGCAGTTATCATTGGAAAAGCCCCTCAGGATGTGCTGGCGGCGCTTTTCCCCCTTGGTGCGTTGACCTTGCTGAACTGGCAGAAGTACATGACGTTGTTCTACCATGTATTTTCTCAGTTGTCATTGCAGACGGTGTCTGCCGGCAAGGCTGTTTTTGTTGTTGTAAGCCAGCCATGTTTCTTCTGCAAGAAGGACTTGAGTCAAATAAAGCAGATCAGGCTTCTGAGACACAAACTTGTTGGTGTGTGGCTGGTAAATCACTTGCTGGGATTCACTGGGTGGCAGTCAGTGCACTCAACCTTCCTTTGCTGTCTTTTTTGCAGCCAAACATTGTGCTGTTACGGGACAGGCTTTGCAGAGCCCAAGGGGAGTTGCCAGCAGGACAGGAGGCCATCAAGGCACCATATGAGAGACAGCCCATGCCCAAGGATCGAGCTGGCCCTGTGGCGGGACAGGTGCCAGGACCTCAGAATTCAGCACAGCAGTACTACCAACAGGTAAATTGATTGTGGTATTCAGTGCAAGACATCACATGCTTGGGTTCTGGAAAATGATGGCAAGAACACTTTGTTTTTCTTTCTTCTGGTCCAAGCTGGGGTTCTGATATGTACCCAGAAAGCACCTTGGGATAATCATTTGTGCTGCTCTTCAGTCAGTCAAGATGATTTGTTCCTTGCCTGGAAACATCTCTTACACCTTGCCAAGCAGCCCGTGGTTGAATATCAGGTTGAAAGCCACTCAGCTAACTGCAAGCATAGCATAGGTAGCACGGACAGCGGGTGGGGCAATAGAACAGAACTGGACATGAGCTGTGCCAGAAGGGAAAGACCTGGTGAGTATGGGACTAAGGGAGCTATGCAGACAGGAAGAGGAGAACCGAGGAGACCCGAGATGGATGTTCTGCTTTTAGCTTCTGGGCTGAGGATGGCATTGCACTGAACTACAAGGTAGGATGTCAGCCACTGCCAGAGTGCAGTGCAGTGGGCAGCTCTGGCTGTGTGAATGCTGAAAGTATCTCAGCACAATGTTAGAGCTGGCCTTCCTATGCAGGAGAGGTCTCCCAGTGCTGCCCTTCAAACACTGCCTGTCAGAATAATGGGATCAGGGTGGAAGAAGGGCTGAAGAGCAATGGGGAGCTGGGCTTTGCTGTGTCCCTCTTTTTATGTCAATGGTTGTGGGTCCCTTTGCCTTTTTTTTGAGGCAGATAACAAGTCAGCATTCAGAAGGGACAAAGCCTTTATCCCATTCATACAGCATTACCTCGCTAATGCAATTACACCTGACTTCATTTGCATCATTGCCAATAATTAATTCAGCTATTCTTTCTTGTATGTCTGACCTTCCTCCTTGTACAAAGCAAGATGCTATGTTTGGCTGTGGAAAGCAGCATGTTACCTCTAGATGGCGTGAGTTTAGCAATGATTTTCAAAACAATGTTCCCATTTCTCCTATGTCCTGGGGAAAGCTATGATTGAAGAAAGCCCTGCAGGTGATTGAAAGCCAGGAGTATCACAAGCCCCAGGAGCACACTGTGAGTGAGTTGCTCTCAGTGCCCTTGGTCTCTCTAGAAGCTCATGCCAAGCACGAGCTACAGCAGGGACTTCAAGCAGGCAGGGCTGTGTCAGAAAGGTGCCCAGTGGTACTTTGGTGAAGCAGAACAGAAAGAAATGACATTTTAAATCCTATCCTTTTTTTTTTTTTCCTTTTTGCTTTTAAGAAAGCAGGTTTGTTGGCTGGTAATGTTTTGAGGCAGCATTTCCTTGATTGTCCCAAATAGGAATGTGCCTTTAGCCTTCAGTTTCCTTTTGGTACGTGATTTTGTGCCATTTTTCATCTGGAAGAAGAAACAACTAATAAATGATAGGGGGTGGACAAATCTTACAGATAACTCCAGTGATAAAAACTTGATGCAGACCTTCACAGTGACTGTTATGCTGCCATCAGCCATACTAGTGTGACACTGTGCAAAGTTGAAGACTTGCTGGAGTTGTCTAAGCTTTCCTTCTGCCTGTGCTCAGGGAGGAAAGGCATTAAGATAGATGTTTGTGCCTATGCATGAGCTTAGTTCAGATATTAACCTCTTAGTGCTTCTGAAGCTCAACGTAATTTGTATTACATGAAGCAGCATATTTGAGTTTAACCCAGGACTTGTGATTTCCAGCAGCAGTTGGTGGTGCTGAGGTGCTGTGCAGCACCCTGAGGGGAGCCTCTGCAAAAGCAAACTGATAACATTAGTTCTGTGAAGCCCTTTTTGTGGCAGACCTGGCTTGCTGGCACGTGTAACATTGCACTCTCTCCACAGGCTGTTGAAGCTGCCTCTTTGTGCTTAATCCTCACTCTGTGATTCACTTCGGTGCACAATGATTTGGCTGTGTTGAATGCACTTTTCCTCCTTCCTGTGATTTTTTTTGGCTGTGTTGGAGGTGCCGGCATGCAAAACTTTCTCTGTTCACTTTTTTGCATCTCGTTTTGTAAAATCCTTTAGACTTTTTTTATTGCTTTGTTTTCCATGATTGGTATTTCTTTGTTCAATTCAGGTTAGAATTGCCCCTACTGTCACTACCTGGAGTAACAAAACTCCCACTGCCCTTCCCAGCCATCCTCCTGCAGGCTGTCCCTCTGACACACAGGTATAACCTTCATTATTCTCTCCGAGCCCCCACTCCACCCTGATAAGTCCCCTGGTGCCGTCTGTGCACCTGACACAGACTGGTGTGGATAGGTAGAAGGAGCAGAAGCTTCCACATGTGCTCAGGTTTTGCTCCTCTTCATCCTTTGTTACGTTTTTTTAATGTATTTTTCACCTTTGCGGAAACAATTGGCTCCAGAAAGTTTTGTGTAGGAGTTTGATGTGACCTGAGACCGGTCCTTAGGATGTTTCAAGCATGATGTTTTTCTTTCCCCTCTTTCCCCTGGATACCAGAAGCATCAGAGTTAATACTTAGTCTTTTAGTTAAAGGTGCTTGCACCTGTGCTGCTGTTGGCTCTAAAAAGGAAGGGAACTTCAGGCCACTAAATGCCACCTGGTCATTTTTCTGTGGGTCTGCTCTGGTGCTGTGTTACCATCACCAATGAAATCCTACTTCCCTCCACTTCTTTTCCTGCTATCTTTTTTCACAGGGAGACAAGCCACCTCCTCCAGGCTTTATCATGCCAGGTGCCGTTAACCCCAGCGCACCACCACAGCAAGGCACATCTCCAAACTACAGCATGTACTCCCAAGCAGGCACCCGGCCAGCGTACCCACAGAGTGAGTAGCTTCATCTCCTTTTCCTCCCACCCTCTGGAGCAGACAGTGGTAAAGGGGTGTCCCCATTTCTCTATCAGCTCACTCCTTGGGGTTCGGGGAATTCCAAGCCAGTCTGACACTCCTGAAGTAACATATGAGGAACACTGCTTTTTCATGGTCCCATACGTGAGACACTGTCAGATGCTGTCTTCTCTGCTGAAGTATCTGTATGCAGCTCTTAAGCTTTAAAGAGACCCTTCTTGGCCACCAGCCCTCCCGTAGGTGTACTGGGGCCAGAGACTTGGGGATGAGTCTTAGAGAAGCAGCACTGGGCTCCCCAAGAGGGACCCACCCATGTCTGCCTGTGGCTGGGACAGTCTCACTGGGGTTGCTGGGGCCAAGGACCTTCTTCTGGCTTTCTGCTCCCCTGAGCAGGCTGAGGTTTTAAGCAGAGATTCTCAGGTGACTGACAGTGTTTTGGAAGCTGAGATGAGGCTGTGCAGGTAAGTGGTGTGAAGGGAAAGGGGCAGGAAGCAGAGGAAGCTTGTTCGTGTGTTCTGAACTTACTGACTGAATCTCTTCTTTCTGTTTGTAGCGTATCAGACCACACAGCAGTACTCTTTTGGAACGGGGGAAACAGCGCTGTATCAGCCCCAGCAGCCTGTTGCTGCCCCCGCTTCAGCCTCTTACCCAAACCCTGCCTCTAACACCAACCCTCCCTACCTGCCCGCTGCCCATCCTGTGCCCTCCCCGCTGTACCCTGGGCAGCCTCAGCCCTCCCCAACAAGCCTGAACCCTGCCTCTTCCTTCCCCCTTCCTCCTTCTGGCGCATCCTTTCAGCATGGCAGGCCAGGACTTCCAGCAACTTCTGTGGCTTATGCGTTACCTACTGGACCAACAGGTACTCTGCCTGCAGCCAGTGACCTTCCTGCATCCCAGAGAACAGGTCTGCGCTTGGATGGGGGGGGGCATGTAGGGTGGGGGGAGGGTTTGGCTTGATTTCTCACTTAAACCTTGCTTACTATTTGTGCACGCTTCATGGTGAGTGCTCTGTGTGTTTTCTTGGGCCAGCTCAAGGCACTTCTGAAACACTTGCCTACACACAGCTCTTCATTTGCCCAAGACATGATGCTGTGGCATCACTTCATGAGTCTGTCGTGTACAGTGGATGAATGGTGGCACAACAATAATCTGTTGAGGCTGACAGCAACACCCGCCGTGTGGCTGCGGAGCAAAATAAATTCGTCAGTGTGCCCCTGCTTTGTGAGCAATGGGTCAAGCTCAAGATTGGCAGCATATTAAATTCAGTTTGCATTTGCAGTGGCATTGGCTCACGTTGACTATTTTTTCCCTAGTCACTTAGTGCAGCGGGTTTTACTGTAGCTGTGTATGCCTTAAAAGGTAATCAGAAGTGATGCAGAAGTGCTTTTAGGTGGCCTCTTTCCTGAATGCTAATCAGAAGCATGTGTGGCTGGGCTGTAGGAGCATGTTTGAGCAGGCATGGTGAGAGCATGCACCCAGCTGAGGACTGATGCCTGCTGGCAGCACCTGTGACTGCCTTGAATGTATTTGTGCTTTCTGAGGGCTAACAAAGCTGTCTCCGGGCTGGCAGCTTGTGAAGTTGCAGCTTTGCATGTGACAGTCTGTGCAGGTGGCAGGAGTGGTTTTTTCCTGAACACGCTTCACATCTAGGTGGACTGGATCTGTGAGCAGAACGAGCACTAGGCGGGATCTCAGGGGTGATGTAGGGATACTGGTAGGCCCTATGGAACCCCATGGGGATTCTGTCACTTGGGTGATGCCGTCCAGAAACAGGGAGAAGAGGTCTTTCGCTCTATCAAGAAACGAAGAGGACCACTGTGGGACAGCTGCAGTGGGCTGTCTACAGCCAAACATGTTCTGTTCTCCTTGCAGTTACCATGCTGGGACCCCACCTGACCCCATGTTACGGGACTGATCTGTATCTCTAACTCAGTGGGATTATTAAAATGGGTAGAATTGTTGGAAAGAGATCCAGGCCTTGGAGGTAGAGCGGCATTGTTATGCAGACAGCATTGCTTCTGTGCCTCCAAACAAAGGCACGGAACAAGAAAATGGTTCTTTCTTATCTGTTTTACTACTGTATTTGCGTCATTGGCAGGCACTGCAGAGATCACTGCACTTCTTGGGTGAAGAGTGAAGTGCTGTAATCCATGTGGTGTGCTTGAGCAGATGAAGCTCTGCATTTTGAGTGATAGAAACTCTGGGTATTAATGATAGCGTGTGTAATTCGCACAGGCTGTGACCTAACACATCTTCCTCGGGTTGTTTTAATAGAAGGGAAATGGAGGTAGCATTATCAGCACTACCCTGCCAGACTGCCTTTCAAACCTAAGAGCTTTCTGTGCCGTGCTTTTTATAATCTTTATGGGAGTTACCAGCATTGTTTTCACTTCTCCCCATAGCTGTAGGGAGAGAAGGCAGCCAAGTGTCAGACCTTCAGGAAACCAAACTCTGGCAACAGTTTTCTGCTGGCAAATACCATGTTTGGGCTGAACTGCAGAGGGGGCTCTGCAAGGTGCACTGGGGCAGGTGTAGAGGTATCTAAAGACCTGATTGATCTTAACTAGAAACACATCTTCCACAGTAGCTGTATTGCTTAGGGGAAGGAGCCTTCATATGAGATCTCAGAAGAGCAGTAATCTGTAGCCAGAAGTAAATCCATAGTTGTGGCTGTTCTGGTGCAGAGCGTGGAGCTGAGTTATAGAATGGTCTGATACAGGAACATCCTGTCTCACATTGTAGATGTGTTTGGTTAAGGGGAGGTAGAGACAATGTGGAATCTTGAATAGCACCTGGCCTTTGAGCTGCCTTAGGTTTAGAGATGAAGGTCTTCTGTCTTGCAAGTGTATATAGCCTCAGTGTGTTAAGCCATGTTTGCATCTTGCAGTCAGCAACTGAGCCCACATTGATTTTTCATTTTCAACTTGTCTCTCTTTGAACCTGCTTTGAAGGGAGTTGGAATCTTCAGGATCTTGCATCTTTATGGAGCTGTGATAGAGAAGCTGTAAGCTATAAACACATCAGAGCGACCTCAGAGACAGGAGTTGTTTAACCCTTATGTTTGTCTTCTCTTTGCGCGATGGTAGACTGTGTGTCTGTTGTATTCTGCCCTTTGGGTTTGTTGTCCTTCCACGTGGGTTTAAAGTGACTTTTTGCCATGCTAGATGCAGGCAAGAGCCTTGACTCTGGCAAATGATTGGCATCCACCTTCAGGTCAAGTCCTTAAAACATCTGAAGAGCTTTCTGGAATAATAAAATGGTGGTGAGAAGAGTGTTGCTAAGAGTAATGGTCTGTCAGTTGTGCTGGCTGTTAGGAGCAGAAAATGAATGCTGGAGGAGATAAGAGAGTGGGCCTGGACTCCTCAACATTTGTTCAAAGCAAGAAGCGCTGATTTACTGCATGGGGAGAGAAATGGAGCTGTATGGGGGGGAAGGCAGACAAAACCAATTTCACGGGGTGGGTTGGATGAATGGCTCCTGTCTCTCAGCTGGCATTTTAATGAGGTTAGGTGTTTTTCTTCTGACTCCTTACGCTTATTGAGCCAAAGTGTGAATGTACAATTCTAGGAAGGATGCTTTATTATTTCTGAGGGAAAACCCTTGTTTTAGTTCTTTGCTTTTTATCTGCAGAAAACCTACCAGCTCAAGACCAGGCCTCTCCCTTGGCAGGTGAACGAGGTACCACCTCAGCTGCAACTGATCACAGCCACTACCTGAAATTAATTGAACGGGCATCAGTAAAGGCATAATGTTCTTCAGAGAACATCAAGTGCAATGCTATTTTCTGATCAGACTTTAATCGAATCAAATTTACAGTTCCTTAATTAAAACCAATAACAACAAATCTGGAGTTTTTAACCACAGAAACAAATGCCGTTGTGTTTTTAATTTCCCTACAAATTGTTCCAGGAAACTCAGCAGCGTGTGAGACTTTCTAATGTGTTCCACTGTCAGCACTGCACAAGTTAGACTTCCTATATCGGAAATACTATGGGATGGGGAGGAGCAGAGCCCTGGGGCTGGTGGCCGTGCTTTCCATTTGTTCACAAGAAGCCAGATGTGAAGGGGGCTTAATTTGTTTTCCATTTGCCCCATCAACACGCTCTGGATGTGAAACTTGTTTAACAAAAGCTCGGGAGAAAATGTAATTTCAGAGCACTCGAGCGGATTGCACAGTGATGTTACGCTCTGCTGTCTGAGGTGAATTGATCATCTGCTAAGTGAAAAACACTGTGGTGAAAAAGTCCATTGAGCGGGGATTTGGTTTCAGCTTTTTGTGGCTCTGTGCAATAAATCCTGATTACTTGGCGAGGCTGCAGTAACACTGACAGAAAATGTCAGCTCTGGGATGAGATAGGGACCATTTCTAATGCACTAACGTGAGCTCTGGTGTGCAGATCTTGCAGCTTTCCTTGAAGAGCAGGTTTGGTGCATTGGACTGGGAATGAATCTGCTCAGACGTGCGCTGTTTTTCAGCTTGAAACAGATTGTCCTTGGTGGAAAAAGCAAGCTGGGCTGCCCCAGCGCCCATACCTGATACAGCTACCTGCTGTAGCTGGCATGGGAAGCCTGGTGTTGTGGCTCCTGGTGGCTGGGTGGATCTGACTTGTGCTGTTGAAAGCTCCTCTTGCCTCTTCTGTTTCCTCTTTCCATTTAGTTTTGGTGGGGAAAGCGTATAAGGGGAAAAAGAAGTGCTCATTCCTAATGTATGGATAGGAGAAACCTTCACAGGTAACTGTGAAGCTGTCTCAGCATATACAGTCTGTGCAGCAGAGCTGTGTTTTGGCCGTGGTAGGCAACTGCCTGCCTTTTCACAGGGCCCATCTGTTTCAAGTAGTTATACTGCAAGAGACGTGCTAGTTAGAAGGAGAACAGGGAAGAAAAAAGGATCAATTCTGCCATGGCAAGGAGCCAACCTGAGCTCTGAGAGGCGTCACTGCCCTCCTCTGAGCTTACTCACAGTCTCTGTTTTTCTTTCTGTCCCAGGACCTCAGAACGGCTGGAACGACCCTCCTGCCCTGAACAGAGCTGCCAAGAAGAAAAAGGTATTCTAGGAAGTCCTGCCTCAAATGATTGAGTGCTGCCCACTTGAAAAGCAGTAACCTAACCTGCTCCGGGGGAGCTTGTTCGCAGGAGAACGAAAGAGAAGGGTTAGATACAAACAAAAGCCACATCTTGTGAACAGAAAATGGCCTTCATGGCCTTCCAACATGCATTATCTCTCTCTCGGAATGTTTATGCCTCTAAAAAGAATGGCGGCTTTGTGCTAGAGTTGTTGTTAATAACAACACAAATCCCTGTTTGAAGGAAGAAAATACTTTGGGCTGTTTTCATTGCTAAAAAGCAGTTGAGTTTTGCCAGAGACGATACTTAAGTGAAATGATGAGGCTGTGCAAATTGTTACAGATTATTGACCACGCTGGAGCTGAAGGCAATTTATCCTGATTAAGGGTTTGACCCTGAGAGATCTGCTAAAAGTGACATAATTTTCCTGATAGAGATAGTGCAGTTCAGTAGAAAAAGGATTTAGGTTGCAGCAGGACAGAACAACTGGGGATGTTTGGCACAGAGCAGAGTGAGCTTTTTCATCCCCTGGTGCTGCACAGCAGTCAGCATTGCTCACAGTGTGTTTGGGAAGCAAGTCTGGAGCATGTCAGGTGCTTGTGGTAAGGAAAGAAAGGAGTTGGAGCAGGCAAGATAAGGGCTGAGTGAAAGTGAGGGCAGCAGTCTCCCGTGACCCTTGGATTGTGGTCTCTGCTTACAGCTAGGAAGCCATTGGGTAGAGGGGAAATGGTGTGTTCCTGCTGCCCCTGTGCTGAGACCTCTGTCCCACAGCCACTGCGCTGTTTTTCAGGGCTTCACTGCCCAAGAATGGACATTGAGAACTGCAGACTCAAGAAAAACCCTTCTGCTGTGTGTATTGTGGTTACAGTTTCTGCTATGGTGAGGGCTTGAGGGCCAGCTCTGCTCCGAAGGAGTGATGTTCATCCCATGGTCCTGTCGAATATTAAACCTTTGTCAGAAACGTTTAGATGCTTACTTTGCTTACGTCCGCAGCACGAGGGGGAGATTTAGGCTGTAATAAAATGACTCACTACATGGGTTATTATTGTAAAAGAGAACAGTCTTGCATTTCAAGCCACAGCATAATTTGCAGCCATTTCCCCCCTAAACTCAAAACATGGCAGTTGGCATTGCAAAGTTTACTGTTGTGATTCATTGCATTTGTAACTGTCAGCAGTTGCTGTCCCATACCGCCAGCTTCATTCTGGCATCTTTCAATCAGGGCTGCCTTCAGCATTCCACAATAGTTCATTTTGCTTTCTGCCTCTAAAAAAAAAATGTGTGTACAGTCATGGGAGCTCTTCATTTTGTTTGGATTTCTGTCTGCCTTGTGGCAGAAGCTGACAGCTCATTTTGTTGTCTTTTCTCTCTACCAAATGTTTCCAAAATACCCCTGTGTAAAGACTGGCAGATGCTCAGGGATGAATCTGAACCGCGCTCATAATCTGTCTTAGTGCAAATGTGTTTGCCAGAAGCTTGAAAGCCTTTCAGAAGCTTTATTGGTGCATGCTGCTAGCTGTGATTTATGTGCTGTGTGGGCAAAAAAAAAGTAGCCCCAAAAATCTAAATGTAATGATCAGAATGCATATAGGTGTAGGTTCTTTGTGTGCAGCTGCTGCCAGAGGAAGGGGTGAGTGAAATCCCACCTGCTCCCATTGTTTCTAAACCCCAGAGGCTCAGCTCCCTGCCTGGCTGGGATCTCAAGCCCTTTGAGTAGGGAGGGATGTGGGGAGCTGGGTGTTTTCTGTTTGCAGCAGTGGCATAAGCGCTGTTTGTTTTTCCCCAGGTCCCCGATAACTTCATGCCCCCAGTTCCCATCACCTCGCCCATCATGAACCCGCTGGCGGATCAGCAGGCACAGATGCAGCAGCCTCCAGCAGCACCGGTGGGCACACCCAGCTTCCAGCCTCCACAGCTCCCCGCAGGGCAGCAGGCACCACTGGGCCCCTATGCGCCCCAGGCTGTGGGGCCGTGTGCTGTGCCTCCCACTACCTTCAAACCCAGGACAGAAGGGGCTCCCGGGGCCCCAATTGGCAATGCCATCCAGGTAACGTAATATCAGTGTTGTGTGGTTTGGGTTTCTGCACTATCAGATCTCTGTGGGCTGGGATCCTGGTGGTTGGTCTTGTGGTTAGGGTTTGTTAAAAGCAACATGGGGTTGCAGAGTGGCTTGGAAAGCCTCACCTGTGCTGTTTCTTAGCACGTTCAGGCACTGCCAACAGAGAAGATAACCAAGAAGCCCATCCCTGAGGAGCACCTTATTCTGAAGACAACATTTGAAGCGCTTATCCAGAGGTGCCTGCTGTCTGCCTCTGATCCGGTAGGTCTCTGCTACAATCTCAGAGTAACCCTGTGTTCAGGTGAACACACTGCTGTCTTCAGCCACAAGCAATGCATAGGAACACCATGTGCACACATTTGGAAGCAGAGCAAGGCCCTGCTGACAGTCCAGCTGCCCAAGGAGGAGCAGCTGCTATTATGTCCACTCAAAGCTGAGGCTTATGTCTGTGAGTACGTGCCTTGAGTTCTCATCTGTGGTTTGTGATTTCTGTAAAACTTGCTTCAAAAGGAAACAATAGGTAGCTGAGAAATGGAAGGCTAAGAGCTCTAACAACAGCTGAAGCTGGGCAGGAACAACATCCCATAGCTTTTGATACACTGTGAACAAACCATCCAGCTCAGAGCTTCTCATTTCTTGCCAGTGGTCAGTGACCAGCATACCAAGTCTACCAGGTGCTGCCTGTTTGGCTTGTGCATGCTGGAAGGTATTCCATGTCTTCATGATGGAAGACAGGGTGGTAGCGGTGAGCAGCCCAGATCCACGCTGGGAGCTGAGCAGTCAGAGCTCTATGGATGTGGGAGTAAATTGAGCATTCAGGGTCATTTGTGTTGGTTTGCTGCACCATTTCAGGTGTCTCTGTGGTTTTGACTTTTGTATGTACTTGCTCCTTGGGTGCAGCAGTTTCATGGTGGACTTGTATGGATAAATTTTCAGAGGCCACAAACCTTGCTTTGGACAGATTCCGTTATGTTTAGCAGGATTTGATTGCTTAAAAAATCCCACTTTTTTAAGATTATTCTTTAGAGCAGCAGCCCTCAGTCCTTCTGCTTCTTGAGTCATCCCTCTTTTCCCAGATGCACAGTGAAGGCAAAAGTATTCGCTTCACATCAGTACCAAGGGATTGCTTTTCTGCTCTGCCAACACAATTTGATTTCTTGCTCCTTCAGTCTCTCTGCTCTTAGGCAGAGCAAGTATTTCTGGCACTCAGTGCTGAGAAACACTGCTCTGACTGCACGCATCAGTTGTCAGCATATATGTAGGCACCACTCCATTACACGCCAAAGGGGAAAATGGGTGTTTGAAGGGCATTAATGCTTAGGGCTTGGATCAGGAGAGGGCCAGGAGAACAAACAGCTTGTACTTGTGCCTGATTTCCTGTGGCTGGAGAGATGTCTTGCCTTATGGAGCACAGTTAATTTCTCCTTTGCCTTAGAACTAACAGCTGGCTTGTAGATCTTTTCACAGGTTTTGAAACAGATGTCCAGAGGTCATGTAAGAGAGTTAGGAAGTCTGAAAGGCTGTTTCTGACCAGCTCTTCTATGCTCTTTCCTTACCTGCCCTGTCCTTTTACAGCCACTGACGGGACTTCTACACGTGGCATGAGAGATGTGCACCCAGTGTTTTTGTCCATCCCTTTGCCATCCAAACAGCTTCCCCTCCTTTCTGGCAGAGCAGGCACTCTTGAGCTAGAGCCTTCCCTTAGGCTTTGATTTTATCTCTCTGCAATTACTTAACACAGAGAAAATGTTCCTGTCACCGTGGAGATGGCACTATCCTAAATGAAGATGGATTGATGCACGTGTACTGATATAAGAGGAGGTTCCAACCCACTTGTGCCTGATGGAAATTATACTGCTACTGACCTTCTTATTTTTGCTTTTGTGAATGTAATCTAGATGCTTTGCTAGTGTGTTTTCTTGTTAGTTTGGAGTAAAATGTTTTGTTTCTGTAGCTGTTTGAAAAACCAAGTGAATGTAAATGCATTTCCCTGGTAGTTGTGGTGCTGTGAAATATAAAGGGATGATTTTTAAGGGTCTTGTGGCAAAGTAATCCCATAGACACCACAGGCGTGGTTTATTCTGCATAAACTCATGGAAGCAGAAAGGATCTTTAAGAACAGTTTGGATTAGGCTGTTGTTTTTCTGTTGACAGCTCCCGGCTTTACAAATCAGGCAACGAAATATATAGCAAGAACCTGCTGTCAATGACCACTGCCTATGCCCTTAAGTTCCCAGTGATGTCACTGGCTCCTGAATTCCAGTAATATATTCATTCAGCCATTGCAGTGCTTTGCCAGTAAGCCATCAAACAAGGCTCCTGCTCAATTTCTGTCCCACTTTGCATGCCAACTGAACCTGTGGCAAATGACTCTTTGGATGTACCTTTAAAGGTTACTGTACCATATGGGTAACTGGAGCAGTTGCATGATGAAACTGAATTTCATCCCATCTTTCCTAGCAAAATGAAGGGAGAAAAATGCAGAGCAAAACATTAGGAAAGTGTTTTTTGTCCAAGGTGGTTTGTGTGTTGCACAGACCTCTTTGCAATGTGCTTACTATTGCTCATTCTTCGTGTGCTTTTCTTTTGCAGCAAACCAAGAGGAAACTAGACGATGCGAATAAACGTCTGGAATTTCTATACGACAAGCTTAGGGAACAGACAGTAAGTGTTGTTTTTACACTTTGCCTCAGTTAAATGGCCAGTTATCTGCACCCCAGAGACATGAAGCTCAGTAGGTTTCTTGTCACCACGGTCTGCCATGGCAGGTGTCCCACCTCATGAAATCGCAGCCATTGGGGGCTCACAGGGGCAGGGATTGCAGTGAGTCTGTCTTCTGCTTGAAGTCTGCTGTTAGCAGCTGTGCTCAGTGTGCAGTGCTTCTGAAGGTTGTTGCCTTTAAAATAAAGGACCCAATTCTGGCACCTTCTTGAGAGGTAGAAGTGACAGTCAGGACTTGTGTTGTGCTATTGTTGCTGTTTTTGCTTAACTCTGACCTGTCTCATGTGGCTTCCTCACAGCTCTCTCCAGCCATCATTAGCGGCTTGCACAACATCGTGAAGAGCATCGAAACCCGCAACTACGTGGAAGGACTGAACATCCACATGCACATAGTCAGCACCAGCAACTTCAGCGAGACCTCTGCTTTCATGCCTGTTCTGAAAGTCGTCCTCATCCAGGCCAATAAGTTGGGTGTCTGAGGTAACCCTGCACTTGCAAAGCCTGCGATGGTCGCTTTTCCAAAGAAGTGCATTTCTACAGCAAACATGCAACAAGTGGACCAAACGCTCGTCCTTACGGCATGGCGCAGTAGAGCTCTGACAAATGGCATTACGCTCTCCCTGCAAAATCCATCATTCTAGGCGGGCCTTGGAGCCCTGGTGCTTTTCTTTTTCTTTTTAACCATTTTCTCATCCCCGATGGTCTGTCTACAGATAGTATATTTAATGGGGATGGCGCCCCATATTGTCAATTTTTAGATGCATGTTATACTGTTTAACAGTGGCTTTTAATAATGGATACGTGTGAATGTGAGAAGGTAGGTTGTGTATGAGACCCTGCACCTCACTGCTCCTTAGACACCGGATTAAAGAGTCTGATCCTGTTAGAAGTGTAGTTGGTCTTTCATTTTATGAGACTGCTTGCAATTCTGTTATTATGATTTACGTGTCATACAGCTTAATTTTGCACCGGGACAAATGAGCAAAATAAAGGCTAATTGTATTTTCAATAAATGTTAATTTATTAAAATGTGTCGTGATGAAGTGCAACTCAGCTATTTGGAACCTAGAGCAGAATGAGGCAGCTATCCATGGCTGCTGAGCTGCAAGGATATGTTTATCTTTCTGTGCTGTTCGTGATAAAGCTCTGCTTAACATTTACACTGAGATACTGACGTTTCCAGGATGGGTTTTGCAAGAGTTCTGAACAGATCCATGTGCATTTATTAAAAGCTGAGAGCAGAAATAATGTGGAGTGGTTGAAGCCACCCTTACAGAGAGGTTCTGTGCAGCCTGCAAACAAGGTGCTGATTGTTTCATGCAGTCCCCCTGAGCCTGGAGACTCCAGCCATGACACAAGCGCACGCTGTGCTGTGAGACTGTGAGCAAAGAGTCTGCATGTGCAGTGTAGATGCAGCAGTTCATATTGCAAGAAATATTATGATAATGCAAGTTATGGTTGATTCCTGTGACTTCACGCTGATGATGAGTTCATCAGGCTGAAAAACAGCTCTGTTCCTCCGAGGGAATGGAGCTTAATCCTATTTCTTCTCTGGTATTTGCTGACCTCCTAAGCTTTTATGGTTGGAGAACATGGGGCATTGAACTGGAGTTACTTTGTTTCCAAAATGTATAAAGTCATTGGACTGATTGGCTTCCCGTTAATCTGGGGCATGGATTTCTTAGCAGTGGTAGGAGTGTTTGTCTGCAGCTCTTTCTCAGGAGGGGTTGGAGGTACCATGTTTCATTTATCCATGCACAGAATTGATCCATGTGAACCTGGGCTGTGCTCACAACTCGTGGCTGCAGGACTGCCCGTGAAAATCTGCTCCTCTCCTGAGAGCAGCTGAGATTAATAGTAACAGTTCACCGGAGCTGCTGCCGTCTGTTCTTATCTTCAAGGAATGCCAAGCAATTAGCTGCCCATCTGATGTTATAAACGCAAATGGCCGGCTTCCTTTGCAGAAGGCAACGAAGATTTGCCAATTTACACTGCTAAAAGAATTTGGCCCCAAATAGCCCAGTTTTAATCTCGGTGAGAAGAGATTTATACCAGGCAATGTGGGCGGCTGCTTCTCCTCCCTCCCTGCTGGGGCTGCTGATGCTGGGCTGAGTCCTTGAGCCAAGAGCTGGGGAGATGATAAATCACACATTGATAGCAGGAGCAGTCTCAGTGTGCCCAGTGTGATGTGGGGAGTGTGGGACTGAGCTTCCAGACCCAATTCTCGAGTGCCAGCCTGGGTGCCTGTAGCCAGCTGGGGTCCTGAGGGGCACAGGCAGGAGATACGGGTGTGCTTAATGCAGCCCTCCCTCAAGAAAAGGTTGCTCTGATTGAGGTCTCCACAAGCTTTAGAGCTGCACATTGGCCCGAAGTCTCATTGCAATAGTTTCTCTGGGAGTGCCCTTGGGTGGCTGCTAGGAAAATAAATAAAGACATAAATAAAAATGAGGCCAACGCTGTCAATATTTTGAGTAGCAGAAGTGTGCTGGTAGGGCAGCACAGCGCTCAATGGCTGCAGCCCCACAAACTGTTCACTGCCTTTTTTCATTGCCCCTGTCCTCTTTCTTTTCTTCCAGGAGGAGGATTCTAGAAGAATGCTTAACATGTAGCAGGTGGAATAAAAAAAGTAAAGAAATAAAAAGAAGGGGGGCTTTAATTATATCCTCTCTGCTGACTGCCTCAGGAGCTGTTCTTAGTAATTAATTAGCACAGCATGTTGCGTGCTCTGCACTAACAGCACTCAGTGGGTCTGTGTGCCACATGGCCCTGAGTAGCCAGAGGGCTCTGTGAATAGAGCATCGCTTCTACACACACCGCTGCTCACTGCCACACAGTGAGGGCAAGCGGTGCTGCTGCTCTGCGGGGAGTGGAGATTCACACAGAAACACAGGGCTTGGAAGGGACCTCGGGAGATCCTCCAGCCCAGCCCTCTGCTAGAGCAGCTCCCTGCAGCAGGTGATAAGGGAAAGTGTCCATGCGGGTCCTGAGCTCCTCCATAGGAGACTCCATGAGCACAGTGGGCAGCTGTTATGTGCCTTGTGACCCTCACAGGAAAGTCCTTCCTCCTGTTCCTATGCAATTCCTGTGTTGCAGTCTGTGCCCGCTGCCCCCATCGCTGCACAGCATAGAAAAGAGCCTGGCCCCACACACTTGATTCCCACCCTTTAGGTAGTGATAAGCACTGATCAGATCCGCTCTCAGCCTTTCCCCATGCAGGTGCTCCAGGCCCCCATCATTTTTGTTGCCCTCTGCTGGACACTAGAAGTTCCCCATCCTTCTTGAGCTGTGGAGCCCAGAGCTGGGCACGGTGCTGCAGATGTGGCCTCCGCAGGGCAGAGAGGCAGATCAGTTCCCTCACGCTGCTGGCCGCGCTCTCAATTGAAGAGTGAGCAAAGCCTCAAAATGGTCACTACAACGCACCCCAGGATCCCTCTGCCCCTCTTGGCCAACGACGCTCTCTGCGATGTGCTCAGCGGGGCTCCCCCGCTCCTGCCCGGCACAAGCGGCTCCAGGCAGAGCCCCCCGTTAGCCGGGCACCAGATGCGGTCCCGGCGGATCTCCCGCTGCCCCGCCACAGCCCCGCTCCCGTTGTGTCCGGGCGGGCCCTGCCCGTTGCCATGGCCGTTGCCACGGCCGTCGGGGACCCGTCGCTCCGGTTGGGCCCCGGCAGCGAGGCGGCGGGCGGCCCCGCTGGCGGGCGGCGGCGGCCATTGGCTGTCGCTATGCGGGGCCGGCGGGCTGCCGTCCCCTCCCCTCGTCTCCCCTCCTCTCCCACCGCCGCGGTGTGGGAGCGCCGCGGAGAAGAAGAAAGAGGAGGAGGAGGAGGTGGAGGAGGAGAGGCAGCGGAGCGGAGCGGGCCGCCCGCCCGCCCGCCCCCCAGGCGCCCCCCCGGCCGGGCCGCCTCCCTTTCTCCTTGTCTCCCTCCCCTCAGAGCGGCGCTGAGATGGCGGCGGGCGGCAGGCAGGGCATCGTGTGGCGCAACGTGCTGCTGATGGGGCTGCTGCACCTGGGCGCCGTGTACGCGCTCAGCCTGGTGCCGCGGGCGCAGCTGCTCACCCTGCTGTGGGGTGAGTCAGTGGGGTCCGTGGGGCGGCGGGGGGAAACGGGGCCGCGCGGCGGCTGCGCCTTTGTGGGCCCTCAGCCCGGCGCTGTGGAAACGGGGCGCGCTGACCGCTCGTGTCCGTCCGTGCAGCCGGGCCGAGGGGCGATGCTTGGCGCGGAACGTCTTGCGGACATTCGGCCCGAGGGTGCGGCTTTACGGACCGCACCGTTATCGCGCTTCGGTGGGAGGGGGGCACGGCCGGCCTTTGTCCACCGGGGGGGCGACGCTCCGGGCGGCGAGTCGCGTTGGGGCGCTGTGCGGATGCGGCCGGGAGACAGCAGGGCCGGGCCGGGAGACAGCGGGGCCGGGCCGGGAGACAGCGGGGCGGGACGGGGCTGCTTTGTTCGGAGCCTCAGAGCCGGGCTCGAGGCTGGGAGCGGCGGCTCCTAACAACCGGCGGGCAGGTGGGCTTCCTTCCACTGCATCGAAACCCCCCGACCCCTCTGCGCCTCCATCAGGGAGCTCCCGAGGGCGGGAGGGTTGAATTACCACCCGTCCTCTGAGGGCTGTCGTTTTCTCGTCGTTTTACAAAGGTGCTCAATAATAAACGTGTCTCGACGACTTGATGCCTGTCTCGCAGATGGAGAGCCTCCCGTTTGTCGACGTTATTCTTAACAGGCGCCCAGCAGCAGACCACCAAGTTTTACGGGAGCTTTTATGGGGGCTCTTGAGCAGGGAGCGAGCGCGCTGGCTCCAGCCGTGAGAATACAGCCCCAACTGCTGAATAGCTCCAGCTAAAGTGCGTGCTGTGGCGCCGGGGTCAGGGCAGACAAAGGCAGGGTTGTTGCTACTCAAGTTATACAAGGAATGGTGCTCAAGGAATACAGCCTCGCTTGGTGAAATGTGGGGCTGCACGGTGGTGAAGTTTGATGGGGACGTAGAATCACTGTGGTTGGAAAAGTCAGCTAAGATCACCGAGTCCAACCATCAGCCCATCCCTACTGTGCCCACTAAGCAGGTCCCTCAGTGCTACATAGGGTTGTATTGAACAGGGCTGTGCATTAGAGGGTGTGATTTGAAGAGCTGCTGCCCTCACTGGGTCCACACGTGGTTTTCTTTCTCATCCCAAGCTCTGCAGCTGGGTGGCTTATTGGCAGTCTTGCACCAGCCATTTCATTGCCTTGTCCCTCGCTGCCTTGCAGACGAGCCACAGGGAGATGTGTGCTGAGCGTGGCTCCCACTGCCAGCACCGGGTGCACGGCAGGATGTGGGCAGGTGCCAGAGGCTCACCAGTGCTTTCCTGGCTCCTTTGCCTTCCTCAGAGACATCCATAGCTGGGACAGGCAGGGTGCTCTACATTGAGCCTACCCGGTGAGTCTCAGTTCACCTAAGCGATGAAATGCCAAGGTACCACCTAGGAAACAGCTGATCAAGCCAAAGCGCATGCCAAGCGGGACCCATTTCCACTGGTAATTTATTGACAATTGTCCAGCTGTACATAATAGACAATGGAAAATGCTGGCACGCAGAGGCTTGGCCCGGTGTTTACTCAGGATTATCAGTACTACTCTGTTCCCATTCCTCCTGCACTAACGCTGGGAGCTGGTCTTACTGCTCCTCCTGCCACACACGGAGCTGCAGGATCCCCATCAGCTCTGGGTAATGCAACCAGACCACCTGGGGAGCACCGGGAACTGGGTTATCTTTCAATGGATGTGTGCTGAAACTGGGTAAAACAGAGGCTTTCAGGGCCATCCCGGTGCCTCCCTGGA
The DNA here is from genome assembly GCF_054131305.1 of Coturnix japonica. Taxonomy (NCBI): domain Eukaryota; kingdom Metazoa; phylum Chordata; class Aves; order Galliformes; family Phasianidae; genus Coturnix; species Coturnix japonica. The sequence goes on from NC_140666.1 coordinate 49,878,326, forward strand.
ATTTGGTTGTAGTCCAAGCTGAACAAAAACAATAAAATTGCTCATGTCTGAATTTTCCATGAGCTGGTGACTGCTTTGGCTGGGTAGCACAGCCGCAGACGCGTGCAAGCCATCGAGCAGCCCTGGCACAACCCAGTGCTGTGCCCAGGGTACGTCCCCTTCTCTGCATAAGGGGTCTGAAATGTGCTCGGTAAAAGGTGCTTTTTAGCCATCTGATGTGGAAGCACATCACGTAGCCCCAGAAATACCAAAGAACAACAGACCAAAGCAGAAGATGAATCCATCGCCTGTTTTAAACCCTTTTCTTTCAGGCTGCTCAGCGTTACTGGCACTCATGGCTTGAAAAACTGGCACGTGTGTGGCCTATCTGTCTTAAGATTGGAGATGCTCAGAAACCCATATCTTCAGGATGTACCTCCCTGATACCTGGGTGCGCAGCTGCTGGTTCACACGCTGATATGACTTGCTGGAACCTGAGAGCAAGGGAAGAGGCTGGCCTTGTGCTCTGTGGGAGGGGAGGGTTCTCACCCTGCTCTTGGCAGTGTTTGGGACGTGTTGGTGCTATTGAACCAGCATCTCATCTCTGGGAAGCTGGAGGACATTGTGCTGCTGGCACAGGGTCACTGTGTTGCCCAGAGGGCTCTGCAGGATCGCAGCTGCCTCCTCAGCCCTTGCAGGGAGCGACCCGTGCAATGAGGCACATGTTGCTGGTGTCGCTGCAGATGCAAGTTTTATTGGGCTTGCACATTTCGGAAGGCTTGTGTATTCTTGAGTGCCATCTACTGGCTTTTGCGGTTTGGTCAGGTTTTGGCCGTTAACCACTTCTGTGCACGCTTTGCTCACTTACAGAAGCTCCCATTGTGTTGGAAGCTTTGTGCAGATGGCTGTAAGTAAGAATCCTAGCTCCAGATGGGCTGTACTCAGCACCTCTGGGACCTGTCTGGAGGAAGGAGGTGAAAATACTGCCTCCATTTCACGGCTATGGGTTGGAGACTCTCGGTTAAAACTTCCACCATTGCTTCTGCCGCTGCTCTGCTGAGAGCACCCTTGGGTCCTACAGTGGTTACATTAGGTGATTCCTGCAGGCAAGGTTTTGGGTTGGGGAGCAGGAAATGAACACAGTGCCTTATTTCACTGTAGTCTCAGCAGAGACCTCCCTGCTCCGAGCTGCCCTGGTCAACGTGATGCTGCTGCTGATCAGATGTTTTTCCTTCCCCAGCATTCCTGGTCTAGCCGTTGCTGTAGGTGATTTCCCCGTGTTCATCTTTAAGCACGTGTATTTGTTCCCTGTCTCCATTCCATCCTTCTTCAGCAGATGCCAACAGGCAGAGCAGCGAGAGCCACGCAGACCAGCTCATCTGTGCTCATTCTGGTCTCTGTGGTCAGAGGGAAAAGCACCGCTTGCTTCTTTAGGAGAGCTGGGCTGGGAATTGTCAGCTCACCCACCGAACTTAGTACACATCCTCTTCCACTGTGCCTTCCTTCCCTGCAATTACAGCTACACTTGCAATTAACGCTGATGTTATAACTGAAGCTAAGCAGTGTCTTGCAATCAGATTTTATTATCACTGTGGAGGCTAACAATAAAACGCGATGCCCTGCCAGAGAGCATTCAGGATTACTGCACTGAGTAAAGCCAGGCTGATGTGAATGAGAGGGGAGAGCTGAGTGCCAGCTGCTGCCGGCAGGAATCCTGTGTGCCCCCCCTGCTCCACATCAGAAAGACAGGATTTGTGTAGGGGGCTTTTTCCTCTCCATCTGTCTTCTCAGGTGGTGTCCAAGAGGAGAACTGTGTTTTTCCAGGAGGAAGGGGATGGTGCTAGAGCAGTGGCTGCAGACATGTAGGGCTGAGCTTGAGTTTTGGACAGGTCATGCTAGGAGATGGTGGCTTTGGCTTCTACCTTTGATGCGGAGGCAGAGACTCATGTGCCTGAGTTGGCTGAGGGCTGATGGCTCAAGCACACACTTGCTTTCTTTCCGTCCTTGAGAAAAGAGACAAAACTGGCACCATTGGCATTTCTAGAGCACATAAAAGCCAGTGGAGCCTTAGCCAGCCTGTGCATTGAGGGCAGCAGTGAGGTCACAGGGAGAGAAGTGAAATCTGCCCATGGTTCTGTGATGACGCCAATCTGGTTGAGCTGAGAGAGGCTACACAGAAGCAACACAAATTTCAGAGAAATCGGAGCATCTTCCAGCCTTCACTTTTGATCTAAAAATACGAGCTGTTCAGCATCTCAAGGCAGTCTTCCATTGCTGGTGAGTTCAGGGAATCTGCATGTACTTCCTGGGGGAATTATAGCATTCTCTGGAATTCTCGCTGTCATCTGCAATTTCTACTGCTCTATTGGCTTTTTTAAAACCTCTCTTTGACCTCAGCTGTCAACGTGAACATTTCTGCTATTCCAACCGGAATAAAGCCTTTTGTATGCTCAGCCAGAAGGGAACGCTCCTGAAAATGCCTACGTGGACATGTGTGCTGGAGCAGGGGCAGACTGGACTTCCCAGGCTGATGAGGTGAGGCCGGGGGGCTCTCACCGATGGCTTCTCCTGGAGCGCCACAGTCTAGCTATTCTTTTTTGCAGCTCCAAACGCTGCCTCCCTGCTTCCATTCGACGTGTTTCATCTCCTCTCTTTCTCTCTCGGTTCCATTTAGAGCAGCTCAGAAAAATGTGTAGATCTAATTATAGATGAACCCGCTCCTGCCCTGAGATTTCACACTGTTGCTCTTCACATGACTGCGCGGCTCCCCCGAGTGCTGGCGCGCGCTGAGCAGCGGGTGACTTGTGGAAATGGTTCTTTTTAATTCTGGGTTGTTGGTTTGAATCCAGCCCGAGGTGCTCCCGGTGCCAGCCTGTGATAGTTAGCAGGGCTCAGCCAACAGTGGGGTGGCCATTCGGCCACGTCTGCCAGCAGAGACCCTGGGGCCAGAGCATCGACTCCGCGTTTCTTCTTGGCAGGGCCCACGGTGGGAGGTTTGCCTCCTCAGTAAGTGCAGTTCCAGGTCAGGAGAGCAGGATTCCTTGAGCGTCCCCATTGGAAAAGGAGTTATGCCACCACTGAACATTCTGAGTTTGGGCAGATGAGCTGCTATCATGAATTAGTCCTAAATCTACCAGTGAACAACAGCAAAAAAGCCCCATAAACAAGGAACAAGATGTGGATGCAAATGCAATTTAATTTTTAGAAAAATCCTGCCTGTCAGGTGCAGTGCTGTTGCATATTTATGGCCATTGGTCAGCTTTGCAATGCTGAGTTTGTGCTTGAGCAACTCGCCGGTTGTATTTCTCACGCAGCTGTTGTAGCCCGATGGAAGACCTTGAGTTTTATGCATTCAATTATTAAAAATCCCCGAGCAGGCAGTTTTTGCCCTGGCTGAATAAGCAGAGGTAAATGTCAGCATGTAACATCACAAATGTTGCGTCTCCATCCCTGTTAGTTTAAACCCTCTCATTGTTATTTACTTTAATGAGTCAGAAGCCAAAAAGAGGGGAAAAAGAAATAAGGGGAAGAAACATGAAGAAGTGCCTCTTGCTGCTCCCTCGGGCCTCTTTGCCAATTGTAAGTACCTTTGGCATTGACACGACCACAGCAAGCAGCATGGCTCCTGTCTTCCTCTGAAAAGCAACTGCTGCATGTTAAAACACATTCAGATATTGACAGTCACACCACTGTAGATATGCAATTGATTTTGTCTCCCAACTGCTATTCTCCTATCTGCTGCTGCGTCCCTCAGGGATGACTGCAATCGGCACCATGTAACTGGGCTATGCTTGACATCGGTAACATGTGGCTGGTTGCTGTCTGATAGCAGTGGCTTCTTGAGACTGCTCCCTCAGGAGCATGTTGGGAGCCAGCATTGTCTGCTCAGGTGTGCAGAGTGCACCCAGTGGATTTCTGGCTTAGATTGGGCTGCTGCTGTTACAACCGGGTAAGGGTCAGAGGTCATCTGGAATCTACTGGTTTTACTAATAGGTATCATATCTTCAATGTGCATTGAGGGGGAAAAAAAAGAGGTTCAAATGTTGATGTTTGGCATGCACAGATACCTGAGGGAGAGATCTGCTCTGATTTAAGCAACTGTGTAGAACAGAGAATGATTTTCTGATGCCTCTGAAGCAGCCACAGACTATGGCAGTATCTCCGTGTATCCTTGTAAGAGGCTGGCCCTGCAGACACACGTGTTCATTGGAGTCTGGTACTTGGTGCAATAAGAGTTTCTGGAAACCCATCCATGGGGATGAGGATCTGTTCTGAAAAGGATGGCTCAAGTGTTTTATGCTGCCAGTCTCCCATCCCATCCATTTTTTAAGCGATGTGCCTGGTGTAGTTTGCAGCGCTTCTCTCCGGCTGTGAGACGATAGCCCTGTGCCTGGTGTTCAGCATCACACTGATGTCTTGCTGCCCTATCGCATTGCAAGCTCAGAATATTTTATGTGCTGTTGGTGCTCCTCCTGGCAGGCACCCGCTTCCCCAAGTGTCACATCCTCATTGCAGATCCCTATCTGTGCTTGTGGCCCGGAGCTTCGTTACTTTTTCTATCCAGGCAGATTCTCATTTTGAGCTATGCTTTCCCTGTTTCTGCACAGATCCTTTTGTGTTCCCTGTTGCTCCAAATTTAGCATCATCTGCAGTTATAATTAATATGCTGTTTGCCTTTGTTTCAGGTCATTAATAAGCATGCTGGATAAAAATCTTCTGCCTATTGATTCTGGCATGTTCCCATAAATAGCATCTGTGCACAGGCACCGTGCACTTGGAGCCTAGCAACCCGCCGGCTCCCTGTGTGCACAGTGCACAAACCTCCGCTCCTTTCTCTCCTGCATCCTCTCCTCAGCCCCATACACAGGTTCTCTCCCTTGTCCTTGCAGACAGGTTCGTTTGTTTGATCCATTTCCCCTCATCCCCAGTGTTCCCTCTGAAATGCTTCTCCCTCTGCTCCACATCATTCGTTTGTCCACCAGGATGTGTCTGCTCTGGCCATCAAACTCCTGAGCAGTTTTTTTTTCCTAGGGATGCTTCAGTCCTCAGCCTTTATTTTAGGAAGATTCCTCCTCTGCAAAGCCAAAAAACAAACAAGCAGCTTTGCTTTGCCAGGAAAAGAGCCCCTCTGCGTGTATTAAGGAAGGCCTAGCAAGCTATTCCTCTCAATGATCCTTCTGTCTCCATTAACAGTATGGTAGAAAATAGGATTCATATTCAAGGTGCTCCTTAATTACCAACCCCCTGCAAGGAAGAGACAGGTGAAGGAAGAGGGTTTCAGCCCCTAAGACTAGCGTGAGGTTAACCAGCCATAAAACCCACAGGCAATATGTTCTTTTGATGATTCAGCAGTAATACTTCTATGTTGCTGGGATAATGTCAGTGTTGAACGTGTCACAGATCTGTTCCCACAATTACAGTCATTTGAGCAGTTTGAAGGCCTTTTTTAATGACGTTTCTGCTACATTCTTGCTTCATCAGCCTGCTACAGCTCAATATCACATACAGAATATACAGGATAGGTTTCCTCCTGTTGTGTAAAAGAAGTCCGTGTCCTCGCAGTGACAGAGCAAAGTGTGAGTACAGTGAGACTGCAGAGGAAATAAGTGCAAGGTAGCTGCAGTGCCAGCATTGTTACTGATCTGAGAGTTGTAAAACAAAACGTGTAAATAACATGCGTGCTATGGTTTGTGGTTCATTTGTGTGTTCTCTTCAGGAAGCAAGCAGGAGTCTGAATTTGGTGATAGACTTTTCATGTTGGATGAACCTGCACAGATGAGCCTTTTCCAGGAGTAGCGATGGAGTCAAAAGCAGGTTTTGGAGATGTTTCATCATTGTTAGGATCATTCTGACTCCATCTGTATGCTGCATCTGGGAGAAAGGCTTTGGTTTCCCTTTTTGTTCCAGGAACTCTTCAGGTATTAACAAATAAGCATGTTTTCATTGAACAGAATCACAGAATCACCAAGGTTGGAAAAGACCTACAAGGTCATCCAGTCCAACCGCCCACCTATCACTAATGGTTATCACTAAGCCGTGTCTCTCAACACAACATCCAAATGTTCCTTAAACACCAGAGTCTTGGCTCAAGCAGCCTGTGTGTTTCAGGTGGCAGGAGGCTCTGGCTAAACAGCACATCACCTTACACCGTGTGAACACATTTCACATCATCCTGTGATGTTCCTGTTGTTTGAATTCACTTTTTTAATTTATTTTCTCAATTGCACACTTGTTAAGTGAGCATGTACTCTTAAGACACAGTATGAGAAATCAATGCTTCCTACAGGAGGGAGACATAAGAGCCTGCTATCATGACAGCTGTACAGCTGAAATAGGAGCAGCTGGAGTGGCCTGGTTTGTTTGGGGTTACACAGTGCGTCCCTCCTTGTTGTCCCACATGTGTGCCAGGCAGTGTCCAGCTGGAGCACAGCGCCTCTGGAACAGAGCTGCTTCCTCACTGTGTTGGGGAACTGAAACAACTGAAAAAATGCTCAAAACAAGCTTACTTGGCCAATATTTTAATTACAGAAAGGAAAGGCAGCTCCTGAAGCTGAAGGAGACTGAGTGCCGAGATCCCACATGCATTTATATTACTGTTTCATAAGCTCACGATGGTGAGAGAAGTTTTTATTGTGGGAACTCTGACACAGTTTGTATTTGCGGGGATGGGGAGCGATGCTTCTCAGGTAGCAAATGAGACTCGAGCAAAGACCTGTCTGGAGGAGGCTGGCGCTGGCGTTGCCACTTTTCTGAGATGAGAGATGAACCCTCACTCCACTTTAGTTGGCAAAGGCACACAGTGCAAATGCATCACAGCACAGTGCTTTGGTTCTGCCAGATTTCCTGAACAACACACTGGTAAAGTGGGAAGGGGGTGAGAGGAGGAGCACCGCGTACCCAGGGCTGCTGGACAGAGCTGGGCTGAGATCCTTACCTCATCTCCTGAGCCTCCCCAGAGGCATCATGGGCAAGCAGGGACAAGGATCAGCTTTAAGACGAAGAAAGCAAAAATAAACAAGCTGGTCCCTGGCACACTTTGTGTTTTGTTTTCTTGTCTTTCAGCATATTTCTGTTTCCTGATGACAGCCTTGGGTGTGACGGCTGGTGCACATCGCTTGTGGAGCCACCGTTCGTACAAAGCCAAGCTGCCTCTGCGAATCTTCCTGGCCGCAGCTAACTCCATGGCCTTCCAGGTGGGATTGTGGTTGCCTGTCCTCATTCTTTGCTTCCAGGCAGCTTTATCTCCTGTATGGGGATCACTTCAGCTCACAAACATCAAAAGTGAAAATGTATCTGTCAGCGGGAAGACACTTGCTGATGATGCACGGTTGCTGGCCTGTGGGATGCAGAGACTCTCTCACCACCCACACAGCGTCACTTAATAGACAGCCCAGGAGCTATGGTTAATCCTTAAGTAGGATCAAGTTGAACGTGCCTCAATTAGGGGTTCTCCTAGCCCAGGCCAGGCCCTACACTTCAGGGGATAACAGAAACTTGTGTAAGAGCCAACCTCATGCAGATATGTTGGCATAATCAGGTCTCTTTGTCTAGCCAGGCTTTGAGGGGTTTTCAGATGCCCAGAAAGGAGAGCAGACGTCCTTTCACACCATCGTAATTTCTCTGTTTGATGCAGCATTTTTAAGCAGTAGAATTTAAATACATTACCAAGAAGTGTTTTATGAGCTCTGCGCTTCCTAATATGCAACCTTAGACTTCAAAATCTTTCTGTAACACTCAGGTGGTGGTAGGAAATAGCCCAGAGCCAGGATAATGTGGTGTGAATTTAGTTGCTCCTTTGGCTGTTCAAAAGAGTTATATGCATCCGTGCTAACATTACACCTATCTGGCCTGGTTGCCATTACCCCCTATGGCACTGGGTACCACATGTGTGCTGTGCCCTGACTTTTCAGCTTCTTCCTTTCAGAGGATGAAGCGAGGATGAATCATCTTTGATTTATCTTTCTAAGGTCGAAAGCATCAGTCCTGTTGATCTCTTTGCACATTACAATGAGCATAATTCTTTTGTTTGAATATGGTGATATGTCCCATTTTACTGTAATCCCCACCTTAATTCTGAGCCATATTCCAGCTGCTTTGTGGTGTTGTGTTACTTGCAGAGCTTTACAAACCCTTTGCTCACTGTGTTAACAACCATTTTGAGTTATGAATAACCCCCTGATACTTCCTCCTGTTTTACAGCACATCATACCTTTCCTGTTTAGTTTGAATAGTGTCCATCTGGATTGCTTTTGGCTGTGGTCATGGTATGATTTTGAGGCAGTGAAGTACTTCTAAGTACCTCCAAAGTACCTTTGTGCAGCTTTGTCTCAGAAGGAAAACGAAAAGCCAAACCACCCACTCTAAATTTTAAATAGTCTGAAGCCTGTTCCCAACCACCATGACATCCGTTGCCTTCACCACCACAAGCAGGCAGTGAGCAAGTTTTCAGGTCCTTCTCCCTCCTGTTGGCACTGGGATGAAGAGATAGCTTTGAGAATACTTGCAGTGTATGTGGATGCTGCCTTCTTGAAGGGCAGGGGCAGCTTTGCTGCACAGTGGTGACTTCATGGTGCGTGAGCCTATGGGTGTGACATGCTGAATGTCCTCTGAAACACCATCAGATGCAGCAGTGTTTGCCCTGCTGCCCACTGCATTTTTCACCATTCCTTTGTTATGCATCCCAGTTTGTCATCGTGTGTTGGTCTGCAGGTTGATGAAGGGATCTGCTAATGAAAGCTCTTGCCTGTATCACTGTCACAGCACGACGCTGTCTCTCTGCTTCGGAGGGGATTTCACTCCTGTATTACCTGAGACTTCATCAAGAGTGACACATCCCTGAAAGATCATCGCTATTAATACACTCATTTATATGCACAATGCTGCAGTTGTGGGTGTATTTATTGCCAACAGTTCTGGCCTCTGGCCTTTATTTCCTCTTAGCCTCTGTGTTTTTTAATTAGCCGCAGTTCAGTTGTTTCACAGCTTCCCAGTGCTTTCATCTGGGGAATTGCATTTTTGTCAACCCTGATGATGTTTTCTGCTGTGTGAGAAGCACAAGTTAATTTCTCCCAGTATCGTTACCGTTGCTTTGACCTGGTTACCTGTTGTGCCACAGATAGTTCTATTAAGCACTCTCGTGGCAAACTGCTCAGTAATTCCATTTGAAAGATCATTTCTGGTTAGGAAAGAAGACCCCTCCTAAGTGTGTTTCTTGCACAGTCCTGTTTTGATTTTAAATGACTTGATCTTAGCATTTTGTAGTCTTCTGGGTACTCCCACTGGAGGCTAAGTCTGCCATTGAAGCATTATAGAGGTTTGTATTCCTTTTCATCTCTCTGTAGGAAAAATAAATGGCAGCAAGGTAAAAATCTTCTCTTGTTCTCACTGAGGAGCTTGGTGACCTTCTTTGCTTTGCTTTGCTCCACTTGGTTTGCTTCCCTGCGCTGTGGGTTTTTGTTCCTCACTTGTCTCCTGTGGGCTCTCTCAAAGAGCACCTTTGCAGTGCTGAGATTGATGCATTTGAACCAAATTCTTCGGTTTCTATTTGCAGCCATTCCTGGAGTTGTTCAGCAGCACGGGTGGCCTTGCTTCTTTCTCTCAAGAGTTGGGAGCTGAGAGAAAGGAATGATTTCTGCCACACCTTGAGCACAGAGCTTTTGTTTCACAAAATGCAGAGGTATGCAGCTTTTAGCTTAGGCTTACTGTGTCCTTGAGTGTATCCTTTGCCTCGCCGGCTGCTGCTTTGTGGTTCTTGACAGACACCGCAAATGGCTTCCTCAGTTCTGCTGGGAGGAAAGCTGATGTAGTTGGTGGTTGTGGGCACTACTGCTGTTCCTAGAAGCAACCCAGGCCCTTCCTTCTTTTGGCATTACTGTCTGGAACCCCCTATGGCATTGCAAAGACAGGAAGAGCAGAGAGAAGGACACTCAGCTGAGCATTCTCTGGTTCAAGCTCACACTGTTGTATATCCAGGCACTAACTAACCTTTTTGTTTAATAGTTTGGTACTACTGAATTCATAGATGAGTGTGTGGCCTGAGTTTTCCAAAGCTTTTCCTGTGGTAAAAGTAATAGCTCATCAGTGCTGCAGAAACAACCAGGTCAGTCTAGCAGAGGCAGACTGGGTTTAAAGGCTTGCTTCGGTTCTGCAATTGCCATCCAGCCTTTTCTCCCCGCCATCCCCTCAGTGCCACTTGCGGTTACAGGGAATTTCAGTGACTTGAACCTGCTGACAGCTTGAGCAGAAGCGGGACTGAACTTAATTTGTATCTCATCTGTATTCAACACTGAGCTGCTCTTGTGGGCCTGAGACTCTTATTCCAGCCTGGCTGCAAATTCAAGACTTGTTTCCCAAGAAGTAGGTATGTTTCATTTGATGTCTCAACCTCGTACACATCCCTGCAGACAAAATAGTAATTTAAATGCCAATTTTATTGTGAGAGACTCATCCCTCAGAACAGCTGAGCACGTTCAGCTCCTGTGTAGGTTAGGAGAAGGTGCATGAAGCATTCTATGATCTCTGTCCCATTTTCAGTGCTGTTTTTTTCTCTGGAGGGTGTCGGTGGTAACCAGCCACAACCTTGAGTCACCAAGTGTTTTTGAAGAGCTCCTGTGGAGGTTTGATTGCCGTTCCCATGCAGGGAAGTGACGGGGGTGGTTCTGCAGGAGCAGTACCCAGCCTTTCTCCTCTCACCCCAATCTGCTCTCTCTGCAGAATGACATCTACGAGTGGAGCCGAGACCACCGTGTGCACCACAAGTACTCGGAGACAGATGCAGACCCACACAATGCCCGCCGGGGCTTCTTCTTCGCCCACATTGGCTGGCTGTTTGTGCGTAAGCACAAAGACGTCATAGAAAAGGGAAGAAAGCTGGATTTCACTGATCTGCTGGATGACCCCGTTGTCAGATTCCAAAGAAAGTAAGTGGGAGTGTGTGGCCATCTTGTTGTTCTGGGTGGAAGAGTCTTGACACGTAGCTGTTGCTTCTTCCTTGTTGGAACCTTTCCCCTTTGTCCCCCATGAGATCCCTGCCATCCTGATGGGGGTGGAAGGGCTGCCATCCCTCTGCCTGCTAGTGTAGCCACACGCGCCTGATGCTGTTTTGGCCAGCTCCGCTACACAGGCAGCGTGCCCTGTACTCATCTTTTTTCCACAATTCAGGGTGTGGTGGGAAAACAGCCACAGCAGAAGCTGCTGGGCTCTTGGCCTTCTGTTTTCATTGCTGAAGTAAAAGCAACTTGCCTTAATGCAGAAGTGCACTTCTCACTCTGCAAACTCACCTTTGGCTCTGGTGGGCCAGCTCAGACTGGCTTTCTCTCTCGGGACTGTCATCCATCACAGGATTGTTTATCTCCCCTGAGAATTAGCACAGACTGAGTTCAAATTGCTTACACAATCTGTGAGAGGTGGGAATTGAGCAGCACGCTGTGTCCTCCAAATGAGTAACTGCATAGTGGGCAGAAATGGAAGATGCTCCCTGCCAGCAAGCATCTGGTACAGGTGGTCTGCAGACCACATACATTTATCTCTGAGCATTTTCTGAGCGTGGGAAGCATTTGATCGAGTCCTGAAATCTGTGTTGACTCTTCATCAGATTAAACTGTGCACCAGCAGAATCTCCCCTTCCTCAGAGGAACTGCAGGAGGGAGGAATTGACTACCCTCCACTTTCTGTCACTTTTATTGGCTCAGTCAGAGTGGGTGTTTGCAGAGGCTCCTTTGCAGTTTGCAGCAGCACCTTGTGGCTGTGTTGATGCCTTTGCCAAGATGACAGCATCCTGTGAGAAGCAGACTCTGCTGCCTTGGTTGTGCTGCAGACTTTGTGTAGTGATAGTGTAGGCTTTGTGCAGCAAAGTTGTGTTTTAACAAATGCTTGTTCTTGGGATTTGAATTCAGGACTTGGGAGTTCACTGACAGGTGCTGAACCTTGGGGTTTTTGCTCTGGGTTTGGGCCTTGGCTTTTCATCCCCAACATTATCTACAACTTCAGGGTTTGGGGAGGGGATCTCTTTGTGCTTCCGACTGTGCCCTGGAAAATGTAAAATGTGATTGCAGATAGCTGAAACTTTCTGTGCTGCGCTGCTCCTGGCATCTGTCCATAGTATCATAATAGTCATAGTCGTCCCTTACCTGGCACTTTCCAAGCCCCACATCTCCTAGTGCTTTTCAGTGCAGGTGAATAGGTGAATACTCACACCACTGCTTTAGAGAGGAGAGGAATGGCAACAACTATCCCTTGTAGCTCTCAGTAGCTGCCTGTGATACTGAGTGCTCGCCAGGGCTTCACACACTCAGTAGATGTGGAGGCCTAGGGCTTAGAATGCACCAGCATGGCCAGGATTATCACAACACATAAATGCTCTGACATTTCTCATGCATCACGTCAAGACACAAGTGCCTTGGTTGGAACGATCTCCAGCAAGAAGTCTCTCTGCAGCCCCTTGGTTCCAGTCATGTTCTTCTGTACTACAGCCATCAGCCAGGTGCTCTGACAGGCACTTGCCTAGTGATACCCAACCCCTCATTCACCTGCCGTCATTCCCACTACAGCAATGACATCTATTTGTTTCTCTGTAGGTACTACAAGAGTTCAGTCGTGCTGATGTGCTTTGTGATCCCCACCGTTGTGCCATGGTACCTCTGGGGCGAGAGCCTGTGGAATGCCTACTTCCTCGCCTCCATCCTCCGCTACACCATCTCCCTCAACGTCACCTGGCTGGTCAACAGCGCTGCTCACATGTATGGCAACCGCCCTTATGACAAATACATCAGCCCCAGGCAGAACACCTTTGTCACCCTGGGAGCCATCGGTAAGTGTCGTAGCCCTGGCTTGCAAGCTGAGGGCAAATTCTGTTCTGCTGCACCTTGGCTGGGGTTTGTGGGCGCCTGCAACTAGCCACCGCTTTGAGGTTGGGCTTGAGGAGGCTACGTGGGGGTCTGCCCCAGAGGTCTCTCATAGCCAGAGGTGCAGCATAACCTGCAGTGGGGTCAGGGCTTCAGAAGCACGTTGGGATGTCCCACCAGTCATGTTCCTGCACTGATGATGTGCCAGCCATGCAGTCTCCTAACGCCTTCTCTCTTTCCCAGGTGAGGGTTTCCACAATTACCACCACACTTTCCCCTTTGACTACTCAGCCAGCGAGCTGGGCCTGAAGTTCAACCCCACCACCTGGTTCATTGACTTCATGTTTTGGTTGGGGTTGGTCACTGACCGGAAACAGGCTCCAAAGGAGATGATCGAGGCACGCAAGGAAAGGACTGGGGATGGCAGTGCTTGAAGAGTAACGCTTCTCTGTGCGCCAGCACCGTCGCACACTGCTCGGAGTTATTTTCCTCTGGGTAAAAGTAGTTTTTTTCAGCCGGGCTGAATTTATTCCACGGGAACAGATTCAGCTCCGACTTTTCTTCCTTATTAGCTGTCTTATGTCCAAACTTCAGACTATTGAACGTCAAAATGTTCTATATTATTTAATATTAGAGTTAAACTAATTTTAGTCACTGTAGATTATGTCTGAAATACGTTGTAATTTGCTTGTTCATGGTTAAACGTGGCAGTTTGGAGGATCTAATTATCCTTTCAAAGTGCAATTAGGGGTGAATTTGTTTCTACTATTAATCAAACATGCTTTTGAGACACGTTTCTTGGAGGGGACGGGGCAGGATAGGGCACAACGTGCTGTTTCAGCTACAAAGCGATGGTAAGGAACAGGAAGAGCACCAAGAAAAACAGGATGTCAAAGGGGAGAAATCAGCCCAAAATGAGTTAGCTGTTAGGTTGAAAATCAGCTTTCTTCTTTTCGTTAGCCCTGTTGGCCAAACCAGCGTTGTTGCTAAATATGAAAACCATTTACTGCTGAGCCGGCTTTTGTGTTGAAGATACAGGCCAAGATACAAACTGACGCATACATTGAGACGACTCCTTTGTCGTTGCATTCACATTGTAATTTGTAAAGATGTAGAGCTCAACAGTGTCTAAAGCCAAACCAAGCTTCAATGTTTGGAGACCTGAGTTGTATTCTAACCATTCAGGGCCATGAATGCATGCGTGTTTTAGCTCCTTTCGCACAAGAGGCCGCTAACGTTTTTATTTCTGCCTTTGACTTTGAGGGGCTCTTTGAGAGCTGACCTTTATCAAAGTTAAAAGATATTTCAGCTGCATGCAACATCCATTGGTTTCCGAGCAAAATATAAAGACAGTTCTGTAGCTTCTGAACTAAACGGTTGCCTTGTTTAAAAAGGAAAAATAAAAGGAAAAAAAAAAAAAAAAAAGGAAAAAAAAAAAAGCTAAAAAAAAAAAAAAAGAAAAGCATGCGGAGTTATGGGACGTACAGCCCTTCGTGTTAGACATTAAGCCAGTGCGGGAGAAAGGCTTCACGCTGTGGTCGGCACTGGAAGCACTTTGGAAGATAGAGGGCGTGATTCTCATTGCTAAAGCAGGTCGCCGCCTCACGCCTCGCTAGGGGGGGCTCGATTCAGGCTGCTCAGCCCCACGCCTGGAGCTCGGCAGTGAGACTCAGCCCAGGTGTTTTAAGGAAAGACATTGAGTTTAAAACAAACAAAAAGCCAACAAAACCACAGTTACAAATCGATTATTTTTTTCTTTCTTTCTTTTTTCTTGTTTCTTGTTTTTCAAATGTTGCCATATAATATAAGAGTTGTCTTTATTCTGTATTTCATCCGGCAGGTGTTTTAACAGTGTTAATTTGCCATGAATGATGTAAAACTCTTGAGTGTTTTACAATAAACAGTTATGAATTAATCCAGCCACTGCATTTGGTTCGGGAGCACTTCCAGCAGCAAAGGGCTGAGATTGGCATTTGTGTTTCCAGCCGTCCTGTTAGAGCAGAGCATCTGCAGGTATCTGCCCCCCACCATGTGTGTGTATGTGTGTTACTTCCTTGTTCCTGATGCAATTTGCTGTAAGGCCTGGCTGTGCTGGAGGCAAGGCTTGGAGGTGATGTCTGAGCATAGAAGTGAAACAGGGAAGACACAAACACATCCTACTGGCTCTTGCTTTGTTCTGTCTGTGTAGCTTCCTGTCTGGAGAACTGCAGTGAAAGCGCTTTGCAGCAGCTTACAAACACATCTTCCTGCTGATCTTTATCACATTGTAGATCCCTTTTTTTCTTTTCATATTGCTATTACTTGGACTTCCCTAAACTGATTCCTGTAAGTTCCTGTGCTGTAAGAAGAACAATCAGCCCCTCAAACTGACACTGGCTGTTCTCAGCCTGGCTACGTGAGACTTTAACAAGGTAACAGCTGTTTTCCTTCTAAGTACACTTGAAGCAACACCAGTTCCAGTGGGACCCAAGGGTCTGAGACCTTGGAATGGTTTGCAAGTGTGCAACTGTGACTTTTCACTCAGGTTGCCCAGAGAAGTTGTGGATGCCCCGTACGTGCGGGCATTCAAGGCCAGGCTGGATGTGGCTCTGGGCAGCCTGGTCTGGTGGTTGGTGACCCTGCACATAGCAGGGGGTTGGAACTACATGATCACTGTGGGCCTTTTCAACCCAGGCCATTCTATGATTCTATTGTTTTTGCCAGAATAGGTGAGGCTCTGAGGAAATGTAAAGTTGGCTCAGATATCATTTGTTCCTTCCCACAGAAGAAACCCCCAGGCAGATCTCCCTTCTGTCCTGTGTCAGCTCAGACAAACACTGCATGGGCTGGGACTTGGCACTTGATTGAAGGAGAGTGCCTGTTGTAACTTTGTGTGTACTTGGCTACACAAATATAGATGAAATCCCATTAGGGCTGCATGCAAACACCACAGTCAGGGTACAGAGGCAAGCAGAACTGGAACAAAGCTGAGGTTGTGGCTGCTGATTACAGAGGAGCTTCCAGGCTCTGTTTCACCCCATCTGCACTTCTGTTGGGTGTACGGGCTGTGCTACATTCAGACAATCCCCTGGAGCAGGGGGTGAACGGGAACAAAACCCACTGGTGTCAGAGTCGCACTTAGAAACAGGCTCAGGAGAGAGCGTGTGCTCTAGAGCTAAGAAATTCATCAGGGTTCACTTAACAGCTTCTGAAAGGCAGCCAAGTGGAGCAGAAAGCTCATGTGTGAACTCCTGCCCCAAAGGCCTGCTGCTGTGCCGGGGAAAGCCAGCAGCAATCCTGCTGTGTGCCGTGGTGCTGGGCACTGTGCCACAGTCCTGCACGGCGCTGAGATGAGGAACTCAAGCACAGGCACTTTGTGTGGGCAGGATGGGTGTCTGCTGCTGGGGCTCAGCGGTTGATTTTCAGGAGGGGCAATGTTTGTGTCCCTATCTCACCCTGCAGCTTGTGCTGGGCAAATGCTCTCCCATGGCTTAGGCTGATAATTTCTTGGACCCAGAAACCATCAGATAACCTTCCTAAAAACCAGCCCATCGGATGGGAAATGTGGCCTGGCCTTTGGTATTACAGCAGGTGGTTGCGGAGGAGGATCCTAGGAATAAGCCACTCTTCTGAAGGGCCTCCTGTGACCATTGGAACCTCCACCATGCTGTCAATGCAGTGATGTTACTACAGGCTGCAGTCAGCTGCTCTGGGGGTGTTCACCTCCTGGAGGGCTCTTGTGATTTGGGAGGGTTGATGATGTATCCACTGCCACACTGTGGCCCTCAAAGCACGCTCAGGTTGGACTTGTAGCACCTCAATATATTTGGTCCCAGGCTGTTCTGTAACTGTACTGTCACACAAAAAGGGTGTCACGGGCAGTTAGCAGGCTCCTTTTCACAACCTCTAGGAGTCAAGGTCTAATTTTCCTTAGGATCTTCCTTCGATGTGAAGAGGAACCAAGATCAGAGCCTGGCAGTGGAGGAGCTGTTTGCTAACGTAAGCCCAGGTGCCCATCTCCTGCCACAGCTCTGGCTCATCACGCCTTGTTGCTCCAAGCAGCAGGTGCGCACGCTCAGACGGCGTATGTTTAGCAGCGAGGCATTTGGAGCAATGGAGTCTATCAAAATATTTTAAAGCTGGCTGAAGGAACAGATGGCTTTGATGAGAGCTGATCTGGCTAACGAGATGAGGGCTATCACTTAAGCTGAGGAACAGTTGCTCAGGTGCTGTATTTAGCTGTGCCGCAGCTCTGAGCGATCCCTGGCCCCTTCCTCCCGCCCCCAGTGCTGGGTGGGCGATGCTTCTTGTCCGGCCCCGCTCCAGCTTGGGAGTGGAAAGAAACAGGACGGGAAAACCAGGTGGTACATCTATTTTCAGAACACATGCATGTCCCAGGAATGAAAACAAATGCTGAGCAATTCCCTTTTCTTCCTTCCTTCTCTCTTATTTACTTCTTTCCCTGAAGAAGAGCTCACCAAAATGATAGCCAGTCTGCAATGGCCAAGCCATCCCTGAGAGGGGTTACATTTGCTTCTCCCTGAGCTGTGAGTGGGGTCTGCAAGGAGGGGTTTCACAGAATCACAGAATTGTAGGGGTTGGAAGGGACCTCTAGAGATCATCGAGTCCAACCCCCCTGCCAAAGCAGGCTCCCTACACCATGTCACACAGGTAGGCGTCCAGGCGGGTCTTGAATATCTCCAGAGAAGGAGACTCCACCACCTCCCTGGGCAGCCTGTTCCAGTGCTCCGTCACCCTCACCGTAAAGAAGTTCTTGTGCACATTCGTGTGGAACTTCCTATGCTGTACTTTCATCCCATTACCCCTAGTCCTATCCCCACACACTACTGAAAAGAGACCAGACTCACCACTATGGCTCCCACACCTCAGGTATTTATAAACCTGGATCAAGTCCCCTCTCAGCCTTCTTTTCTCAAAGCTAAACAGACCCAGTTCCCTAAGTCTCTCCTCATAGGGGAGATGCTCCAGGCCCTTCCCCATCTTAGTGGCCCTCTGCTGGACTCTTTCTAAGAGATCCCTGTCTTTTTTGTACTGGGAAGCCCAGAACTGGACACAATATTCCAGGGTTTGCTCTGTGGAAATCCTCTCTTTTAATACAGCTTTGAGGGCAGCCCCTGATACCCATTGTCAGGACACAAGGACTCTCGCTCCTCCTCTGCACTGTGAGAAGGTGGGTATGGAGCTGGCACACAGTTTGGTCCACGCCAAGAGCACTAATGTGGTGAAGGACAGGGTGGATAGGGATCACCCGCGTGCTGCAAGGCACCAGGAGGAGGAAAGCTGTACTTCTGAGTATTTACACGTATTGGCCGCTAAAGCCAAAGGTAACCGCTCAACACCTCCCCACAGGGGGCCGTGCTGCCGCCAGAGCCCCGCCTGGCTGGGGCGGGGACCGGGACGGCGACATCCCGGCTCCTCCTCCCGCCTCCTTTCCCCCTTCAGCCCCCCCGGCCACTGCCGCCGTCGCCGCCGGGAGCGGAGGTGGACGAGGAGCCGCCGCCCTCAGGTAAGAACCGCCCGCCCGGCACCCGCGGGCGGCGCTCGCTGCGGCTCGGGGCCGTGCTGTGGTAGAACCGAGCCGGCATTGCAGCCTCCCGGCCCGGCCGTCTGCACGCGTTTGTGTCCTTCCAGCAGCCCGCTGCGACGCGACACCCCGATGCCAGAGAGGCGGGCCCGGCCCAGCACCGCTCCCAGGCGTCTCCTCCGGCTGTAGCGCGGCCGTTCCCCGCGTGGCCCGTGAGTACCGTGCGGCCGAGGTGCGAGGCGGGGCGGGTGGTTGTTGGCAGGGTTGCTGGAGCACCCCCCGCCCGTCCCCACGTGCAGCCCGCAGGCGGCCGGAGCTTTTGGCGTTCCTCGCTTAGGAGCACGGCGTTCGTGTGCTGCAGCATCCCGCCCCGCTGCTGGGTGCCGGCTTCACGCGGTGCCGCTGTTTGATCTGTATCGAGCGATTCCTGGCGTGTCTTATCGCCGGCACTGCGCGCTCGGGACCTTGAGATAAACCCAGCAGGGCTGTGCTTTGTTGCGTTGGCATTGCTGCTTGTGGGTGCCGTGTTGCGTCATGTGTCCCTCCAGCGGCACTGACCGGGCGTCAAGGGGCTGCAGCGGGAAGCCATAGCGGGACCTCTATTAAAGGCAACGGAGGCTCGGCAGAGTACAACCTCGGTTTGTGCCGCTCCCCTTGGCTGCCACCTACCATCCGTTCTTTGTGCCTCGCCGTGGGGTTGGAGCAGTTTCCTTTCGCTCTTGGCTCGGTGGCTATTCTCCGAAATGACTCAGTGGCCGGGTGTTGTGAAATGCCTGTTGAAGGAATGCTGCTCTGGCATATCTCACGGCTTGTGAATGGGCCCTTGAGATGCTTCTGCATGCTCTCGTCTAGAGAAACATTTGCAGTTCCATTACTGTGGCAGCGTTGTCCTCCGTTGCATTCACGTCTCTTGGCAAAATCAACTCCAGAAGGAGCCTATGACGTTCTTGGCAGATGAAATTAAGATGCTTACATTAAATGAACTCGTGGCAGAGTAGGTTTGGTGAGCTGCCCGCTGTTATGGAAGCGCCTGCATTAGGGGAACAGGAGCTTAATTGCTTTGGGGAGTACCATGGGGCAGTGACAGCAAGAACAAAGCAAATGGCTGATGGTGTGAGCAGGTTTAGGCACGAGAGCTGGGAAAGAGACAGCAGACAAAGCCTATGCTGAGGGAAATCCCTAAGATCCCCAGGCTGGATGTGGCCCTGGGAGCCTGCGTCACCGTGGGTCCATCGGTCACCTAAAGCTCTGCCTTTGCTGCAAGCCTTACAAATAAAAAGGAGAAGACCAAACAGGTGTGTGCAATACCCAGCTGTCACTCAATCTTGGTGCATTCATTTGGGAAAGCACGGGCCTGCTGAGGTGGTTGGTGCCATCAGCTGGAGTTGGCTACTCAGACTTGGCACCATTGGTGGTGGCAGCGACACAGAGCAGAGCTGCAGAGGGGAAGGTTGGCTCAGCATCATCCCCACGGAGCAATTAACTCTCGAGGAAATGGTTTCTACATTTCCCAGGGAGAATTTAGGTTATTTTTCCCACTTAACCTTTTATTTTGGCTCAGGGGAGGATGCTGACTGCGTTCCTTGTTCTCTCATCCCTGGCTGCTGATGGAGGTGCTGGTGGCTTGAAGGCATGAACCCAAGACCTGAGCAGGTTACTGCAAAGGCTGAGAATGGTCTCAGTTGAACAGCAGTGCAGGGCTGGCACGTGCTAACCTTTGGAAAGAGGTGAGGTGCCACATGATTTAGTTCTGCACCCAGCCAATGCAGCGGGGTGCACATGTGATGTGCCCAAGCGAATCTTGATTTTAAACTATCTTCAGTCCACACAGAGATGGTTGAGTATCCTCAAGCATGCATATGATGTGCCATTGAGCAACACTAGAAGGTGTCTGGTCCAGCCATTGCCTCCATGCCCTACCTTGAAGGGGCAGCGGGGGTACGTGCAGTCCTACCTCAGCACAGTGCCCACGTAAGGAACTGCTGTGACGTCCTTCCCAGCCATGGACTGCTGCTCCCATCCCCATGTGCTGCCCTTGACTCTGCCTTGGGAGACGGGCTCTGTGCCACCTACCTTTCCTCACATCAGACAACATAAGTAGGTTGGGAAGGCTGTGATTTCTTGGCAGAGAGGTGTGCTGGAATGCAGAGGAGCTGTGGTAAGCCGGTAATGAAGACAAGCGTTATTTCCAGTATCTGCTTTAGTCGTGTCCGTGCATTCTTTGTACCTTCCTGAGGGGGAAGGGTAAGCAACGAGAGCTGCTATCTATGAGCTGAAAGAATTGTGCTGCCTTGGCTTAGTCCAGTAGAAAGCAGGGGAGCTGCGCTTGCAGCAGTTACCTCCCAGAGGAAAACATGGGCTATAATGGGAGGTGACATCTACCTGCTTGCTCCCTTCCAGTGGGATGGGAACAAGGAGCTGAGCTGCAGCTATGGGATGCCACTGCATATTTATGGGTTGCAGGAGAAAAAGGCGAGGGCACTGCTCATAGAACAGCTGCAGCTGGAGCAGCAGGGGCCGTGGGGAACCAGAGTCCTTTGTGCAGGGAGAGGAATAGAGATGAGATGGGTGGGGAAATGTGCTCCACCCACAGCAACAATTTCTTCTGTTCTGCTACACCATGCTGAAGATCCATCTCCATGCTGGAACTGACTGCTCGCTGCACTGAAGTATTTAATGCTTGCATGGCTTTGTGCTCTCTGCATGCAGTTTCCTCTGCTCTCAGGCCAGGGAAGAGATCTTATTTGCTAGCTTATCCTTCTTTTACAGTTTGTGATTCAGTCTCGCTTGAGCCTTATGGTTTTATGCAAGCATGGCTTTGCTCAGGGTGAGACGAGTTCTCTGGCCTCACATCAAATGGTGCTGTGATGTGCCCCTCTGGCAACGTGCAGGGAGCTGGAAGGAGGCACAGCTGATGTAGGGCTGCTGCCCTTGGGAAAGCAAAGTGGGCGCTGGAGCAGAGAACCTCCCGTTGTTCACTTTCTGTTTGCATCTCTTGGCTGTGCTGGTGCCTGAAGGAATGTTTGTGCAGGACAACAGAGCATGAGGAGGCGTTTGATCCACTGTCAGAGGGCTCACGGGGTGTACAAGGTGTTCTGTGCTTGGAGCATGGCAGCATCATGGCACTTCTGAATTGCAGGTATTGCAGGGATGGCTCCGGCATCTCACAGCCTTGTCCAGTGGGATCTTGCCTGTAGGACAAATACTTCCTCAGGAGAGGATGTGCACAGCATCCTTAAGGCCCATGCAGCATTGCACAGCATCCTGAGCTCGTCCTGTTTGTCATGCCTCATTCTGACAGCACTTGAGCTTGGCTCCCCTTTGGGAGCATCTAAACACCATTTTTAGCTGATTGCTGTAGTCAGGATGGGAGCTGGTCGTGTGCTTTGTGGGGTTGAGGAGAGAACACGTGCATCCGTTTCCCTTTGCTCTGCGGACTGTGCTGATACGATGTGTGTGGAATGGGTAATGATCACAGGAGGGAGGCTGTGCTGCCACGTGCCTCTGGGAAGGAGCAAGGAGTGAGGGCTGTGGGTCTGCTGTAATGACCTTGCACAGACTGCTTCAGGAGGATGCTCTGTTCCATAGGTGTGTCTGAAAAGAGCCTCTCTACTGCAGGCTCTCTATTCCTGTGCAGCACAGCAGCTTAGCCCCTCACACCAGCTGTAGTGGTAAGTCTGGCAGTGCCTACTGGGCTGCCTGTTGTGAGGTTGGTTTTGGCATGGCACCTGCTGTGGGGATGCTCCTGCTGCTTCCAGCACAGGGGGAGAGGCAGGGGGTTTGATTGCCTGTGCCCTCTTTTTACTTTTACTTTCTACTTTACTCTTTGTTTCTAGCAGGTATGGACGGGAAGAAATGCAGCGTGTGGATGTTTTTGCCCCTTGTGTTTACCCTATTTACGTCAGCTGGATTATGGATAGTGTAAGTTACCCGCTGCACTTCAGGAAGGCGAGTCTGTGGGGGATGCTTGAGTTTGTGTGGGGCTGGAATGGCACTTGAGAGAGCCAAGGTTTGGTCCATGGAGGAGCCTGTGCATTTCCCTGAGTTTCTGTGCTCCCCAGGCCAAGTTTCTGACCTTGTCTTCCTCGTGCCACCCATTACTGGAAACTGCCTAAAAAGCCAGGATACCAAGATGCAGAAACTTCACCTTTTCGGTAAATGACTCAGCAGAGCTCTTGGAGAAGTGCTCAGGCTCTGCTTTGGGATGAAGAGCCCAAACGCGGAGCATGCAGCCCCATACAGCCAGCCTGCTGGCAGCTTAATGCTGATGCCTTGCTTTCTCAGCAGCCCTTTATAACAAAAGAAGCACAAGGTGTGCGATTCCCTGAGCGGGCTCTCCCCAGGCATGCAGGCAGAAACTGCAGCATGAATTTGGGAGTGAGAAGTGTGCAGTCAGCACCTCTGCTCAGCCCGAGAAGTGCTGTATCCTAAGATGTGACTTTGGCCATGGATCTGGGGATGTTTTTCAGCAGCGGGAATAGCTCGAGCTGTTTGTCTGAGCCTATTGCTGCTAAAACAGCTTTTGTGGAGGAAGCGGAGTGAACCAGGTGAATCAAATGATTCAGATTCAGAATGGAAATGTTTCCCTGGGTGATTATTTTTAGTCCACTTCAGTGATCTGCTTCTCCAGCTGGCCATGTAGAGTAGATGTAACAGAAAGGCAGGCAATGGGCTGGGAAACAGAGCTGCCTGCTTGAGCACTGGCTGCCCCCCTTAGGATTTGATTTTGCCTGACCTCATGTTGGTGGGCTTTAGTGCTTAGTAGGTTGAGTGATATTTGGAATAGAAGCCAGAATGAGTTTTGAGGCCATTTGAGTCTTTTTTTTTTTTTTTTTTTTCCTTGACAGGTACTTTATAGCAGTGGAAGATAACAAAATTATTGCACTAAATGTACCAGAGAGGTAAGAGGGGGCTGTGGGCTTTGCTTTCTATTTGTTCTTTTGTTACAATAACTAAGTGATAAAAACAAAGTGGGGAAGAAATTCTTGAATCTTAATTTCTGTGCACTTGTGTCTTGTAGGAAACCTGGTTCCAAAAGGCCACCTTATATAAGGTGAGTGATTGCTTTTCCTCCTACTGTTCTGATGAATGCCTGTTGTTCACACATCTTTGCCATCCTGGAGTTACAACGGTACACTTTGTTTTCCAAGCATTGCAGGTGATGCTCCTCCTGCGAGCTGCGTGTTTAGCCAAGTCATGAACATGGCAGCGTTTCTAGGTAGGAACCACAAGGAGAATTGTTTCTTTCTCTCTTGTAATTTATTGTAAGTCATTGAAACATAAGTCATATCCAACACATATCATTCTTCGATCCGCTGATGCGGAATCCTTTAAGCTGTGATTGCTGCTGATTAAGCCAGGATTGTTTTGGCTTCATTTGTAGAAAGATAGAATGAGGCTGGATGCGTTTGAGCTTCATTAATCTTGAAGCAGTGTGATTGTTCTTCATTGCATGGTGGGTGCTGCCAGTTTGGCTCTTTCTACTGCTGCTATCAGTGTACAACGTATTTCCTTTCCGAATCTGAGAAATAGGGTTGAGTTGAGCTTTGAGATGAATCCATAGCAGTGTGTGTACAAGTAAGATCCCCTGACAGTCTCAACCTGCCCTAATGAAAACACATCTTGGTGATGCAAAATCCAGTGAGATGAATGTCATTGTGAACCCTGACTTGAACTTCCTTGTTTTCAAGTATCACTTCTGGAGGGAGTGTTGGCATCCTTAAAGTTTGTTTTCATGTGTGGCCCTGTTTGAATGTCAGACTTTGCTTATCAAGCCAGGGTCTCAATTATTATAAACAACTCTGCTTCCAGCTTGTGGGCTGTACGGAAGGGCAGAGATGGTCTTGATGCTGTGATCTGGGTAGACATGAGGACAGAGTCACCTGAGCATGGGGCAGGTGCTGTGAAGGAGGGCAGGGGGTTTTTGAAGCCCAGCTCTCCTGTCTGCTTTCATCGCTGGTTCTCCCTATTATGAGAAGAAGTGAAACCAGGGAATCTCCAGGCTGCAGATTTGTTTTTATGTTGTCTCTGCTTTATGGATGAGGCCAGGCTGGCCACAGTAGATTGGATTCCTCTGCTGCTTTGGGGTGCCTCTGTTGACTTCAGCTGTGTCAAAGCCTTTGCTGCTGGAGAAGAACTGGCAGAAACCACTAAAGCCAGAAACGTTAGTGTTTCTGGAAAATCAAAATGGCACTGTTTTGTATGCAAAGCAGGAAGGTGACTTTTGAATTCCCCTTTGTTACTCTTGTGGCTTTAAGAAAAGGTCACAGGGAGCGATGTCTCTCTTTTGTAAGGATCTCGTGCTGTAGAAATAACAGTGGGAAAAGCACAGGTGAGCCCCATTAATCAGGGAGTGACTCTCCCTACAGTTAGCGGAGGATGGAAAACAGCTGTGAGCCCAGCCAGGGAACTTCTGCAGCACGTTTTACCTAGTGACCTACTTCATGCTCTCTCTTTCTTCCTCAGCACTTGTCGTTGCTGTCCTGCGCTTCATTCAGCTGAAGCCAAAGGTGCTGAACCCTTGGCTGAACGTCAGCGGGCTGGTGGCGTTGTGCCTGGCCTCCTTTGGGATGACCTTACTCGGCAATTTCCAGGTACTGCATGCCAGGCTCCTGCTGCTGTGTATGTCATAAGGCTCCTGCTTTCTAAGCAGGTCAGCCCAGGGCTTGGAACTACGCGTGTCTTGCTGTGACCCAGCCCTCCTCATACCTACCCTGACACCTCTGCCTGCTGCTTATTGTGGCTCCAGAACACGCAGAGATGGACTGTGGTAATTGTTCATGTGTTTTTTGCATGCTTGACCTGCTGAGGGCCAGAAAAGGGAGCGTCCTGAATCTCATGAGCCCTGGGGCTTGGTGCAGATGGTCCTAGGTAAATGGACTGAGCTGGAAGTTTATATCTGCATCTGTGTTAGCAGATGCACAGCTGCCCATATGCATTTAACAGACATTTTAGTGTCCTTCGCTTAAAATGTTTGTTGGTTAAACCTACCTCCTGCTTGTCCTCTGACTCCCACGAGAGGGATACAGCAGAGAAATGCTGCCGCTCTCCCCAGTGTGATGGGTGCCTGCATGAGGTCCCTGCAATTCTCCATCTGTTCTGCAACTGCTTGACAAGCAGTCAAGCTGTCAGCTCAGCAGCTTTACTCTGTGGGGCTGTGCGCTGACTGTGATCACAGCTCTGTGTCTGTCAGGTCTGCAGTGAAAATCAAGCCGTGAGAGCAAGTGGGCTGCTTTGGTTTCCCTATCCCATTGCTCTCCCTGTTGTTCTGTCTCTTTCTGGGATGCAAGTAAAGGGCCTCAGCTTCCAGGAATGGAGAAAGGCTTTTCAACTGCTAGGAAGCAGTTTGGACATCTTCCTTTTTTTTCTCCCTCTCAGAGCAAATGCTTGTTCTTGTAAAGTAGATGCTGTGAATCTTTCGTGGTTATACATTTGGACTAATAATCCACTCCTTGTTAGCTGGCTGTATCCTTGCTTAGATCTTGCGCCAAGCCGTGAAAGCATGTGGTAATGAGACTGCAGCCCATGCTTTTCCCTGCCTAACGTCTGAGCTGAATATGGCATTAAATCACATTGCTAGAAAATTACAGATTGGATGTTCTAGAGTCACCGTGAAGGATGTAAGTCCCATGCAGTGCAGGCTGCCTTGGGAAAACAAGCTCTATCTTGTTTTTGCTTCTACCGTAATTTGAACCTTGTTCTTTTCAAACAAAAGCCAACCAGCAAACAAACAAAAATCCAAACCCCATGAAAACAACAACCCTAAAAAAAATCCAGGGAGGGGTCAGCAGAAGCAGAGTGACCACTCTTATTTAGCACATTGTGCGTTGTTTGGGTATCAGTTAAATCGTGGGACAGGAATCAGGGCTGCAAGGAGGAATTATGCACTGGTGGTTGGTTATTTAGAAGAGCCTCAGAGGGAAGAGGGAAAATGTTAAGCCTAAGCCTTGCCCTTAGTGGGCTTTCTGAACGTTATTTGCATCCCGGAGGGATCTCTTTGCAAACTCTTGCTTGCAGAATGTGTCTGTCCTGTTCCTTTGCAGCACCACACAGTCACTGAGCCATATGAGAAATGGCAGCCAGGAGTCAGAAAAGCACTTGCACTCCAGTGGGGTTGAGTTCATGTTGCCTTAGACACCGATGCTTGAGAGAGGTGGAAGAGGGAACAAGCAGTCAGCAGTTGGTGGGAGAACCTTGCCAAAACAGAAGCATCTTTGGTAGCTCATTGGAGGAGCTGGGGCTCTGGCAGCCCGCTATGTGGATGGCACTGCTCTGTGCAGCCAGATGCTGCAGTTTGCTGTCATTGCAGGGAGCTGAACAAGCGCCTGGCAGGTTGTCCTTTCCTGCTCTGACCATTGTGTCAAGCCAAAGTAGTATTTCTTCATGAGCTTTGCATCGGTGGGCCTTGTCAGGGAAGCAGTCCCCAGGAGGCTGTATTTTCCACTGTGTTTGGTTTTGGACAGAGGATCTGCTTGACTGTGACAGCTGTCAGCTTATCTTGGCTATCAGACCTCACACCTCCACCAGAAGAAATGATACAGCATCTCTATCTCACACCCCAGTGGTTCTTGCTTGTGGATGACTCCCGTGGTGTCCAGGCAATCACCGTGTTGTTTCTTCCTAGCTTTCTAACGATGAGGAGATACACAATGTGGGCACATTGCTGACCTTTGGCTTTGGAACCTTGGCATGCTGGATCCAGTCTGCTCTCACCCTCAAGATCAACCTGAAGAATGAGGGACGGAAAGCTGGGATCCCACGAGTTGCCTTATCGGCTGGCATCACTCTCTGCGTGGTGCTCTGTATCCTTTTGTTGTGCTCTGGGGCACATCAGGTATTGTCAGTAGCTGACTCTGCAGCAGGGAAGGTGGGTTCTTGCAGCCATCCTTGGAGCTCAGAGCATCTAGGAGCACTGCTCAGATTGTTGGCAAGGCAAGAATCTGTGTCTGGTGGTAATCAGGTATCTAAAGATTGCATACGCGCTCCAGGGTTCTACAGCCAGTCATCTGCTCTGACACTGGCTGTGGCATTGAGGAGAGAAGCTGCTGGCTGTGTTGACTTCTGGTAAGACTACATGTTTTACAAATGGGGTTTTGGTTGTGGAGTTTGCAGTCACCTCAGCCAGGTGCATGTGGGGCTTCATGTTCACCATGTACCTGTCAACTCCGCTCAGCCCTTTTGTGCTCACTGGTTGGGGGTTATTTGGGCTTGATTCAGTCACTGCTTAGGTGTGTCTGTGTTAGTGCTCGGGTAAGTTACAGGGCAGGAAGAAATGGCTGGGAATAAGCTAATAATAAGTGATTTTGGGTAACAGCCCATTCTTGAGACAACTGTTTGTTTTACCTGTGAGGTTGTATGATTGTGTGCTTCTGGAGTGCAGAGGAAATTCTGAGGCAGGAGAGCAGTAAGGTTAGAGGAGGTGTGCAGAGAAGGTAGGAGTGTATAGTGGGAGCCCACACAGCTTGCTGGCTCTGTCAGTGGCTGGTTTGATATTTGAGTAAGACTTCTCCACACTTCTGTCTTAACGTCTGTAAATGTTTACCAGTGGGAATTGGGACCAGAAGCCCTGACTAGCATAAAACAGCTGCTGCATTCAATAGGCAGTTCCCGTCTTGTTTGATACTTGATGTCCCTTCCACCTCTGGCACCACACTCACTCTATGATGGCTAGCTGGGTTGATCATCATCCTGCTGACTCTGATTGCCAATACTTTATTGCTTGCCCTATTGGCTTTTTCCCCTCTTGGCTGGTGTTCTGTTCCCACAGGCATTCTCAGAATGTTTTCCTTGACCTTCCTCTTCCAGATTTCATCCTGATGGCGCAAGGCATCCACATGTATGCAGCCAGGATCCAGTGGGGCCTGGTGATGTGTTTCCTGTGCTACTTTGGCACGTTTGCTGTGGAGTTCAGACACTACAGATTTGAGATAGTTTGTTCTGAGTACCAGGAAAACTTTCTGAGCTTTTCTGAAAGCTTGTCAGAAGCCTCCGAGTACCAGACGGATCAGGTGTAGCCTGTCCTTTGGCCAGGGGGAGGGGGGCAGGTGCAGTCCTATGGTTAGACGTGACCTCATTTACACTTTGTTTGATGAGTTTGTTTTCCACGTGCAATCATCGTCGTATTGCCAAAGGGCTCTGAGGGCGGTTGCCTCATTATGGGCCGAACAAAAATAGCTGCCTGCAGGAAGAGGACTGGATCCTTCTGGACAGCAGAGCCGGGTAGCACAAGTTGTTCAGTTTGTGCTGTCAAAGACTCTTTCTCAGCAGCTCCATCTCACACCTGCTGTTCAGGATGGTTGGCAGCAGATCCGCACAGTGCCCCTCTGAGGTAGGCACTGCTCTGCCTGTCCTGTAAGGGAGGAGATGAAGGAAACAGACATGTCTGGGCATAGTCTTCAGACATTGCTGGTTCCTGAGTTGCTAGGCTGCACTTTTCATATCTTTTTTGCATTGTTTTCTTTGCTGCTGATAGGAGTAACTTGGTAGAGTGAGAAGGAACGGCTGTTTTTTTTCTGGACTTAAAAATGGACATTGGAAGACCCAAACTGACCAGCATTTACGAGCAGGTGGGCATTGCTTCTAGCCTGGAAAGCAGCTGATGGCAAAGCTGGATTTGGGAGAAATCATGCAAAACTTGGCTGATGCTGCCTGGCAGCACAGAGGACTGTGCCCACACCAGAGGAGGTGGCACTGGGGAGCACTATGCAGGGCTTGGCATTTCGTGGGCTGCAATGGGGGCTGATGGAAGCCAGGTGCTGAATTAATAAGTGAATGCCTGCGTGCTCTAAAGATGACCCAGAAGAGGCTGCTCTTTTTAAGTGTTTAGTGCTTCCACTACACATCATCTGTAGTATTTTAAAACCCTTTTGTTGTTGTTGTTCACAGAAGAGGTAAACGTTGTGTTAGGGACACTGGACTTATCTACAAAGAAAACAGAATCATTGCAGCTGGGCTTTACAGTGTGTAGGGTTTTTTAGTTGGTTTTGTTTGTTTTTTGCTCCTTATGCACTTAAAAGTCAAACTTCAGATGCATTTTTTTCCCTGCCTGTGATCCAGTTTTTTCTCTTGGCCAGTTTTCCTGAATGGGCTTCTAATGGGTGTGAAGGCTGGGGGCCTTGGCCTGAGTCACCAAAAGCAGGAGTCGCTTTGCTGTGTGCTCACAGAGGGGCTTGAAGTAGAAATAATAACAAGGAGAAACATTTCCTGCAGACAGAGTCTGTGTGGTTAAAGCCCGTCTCTGAAAACACAGAGTCTGGGAAGACTGCTGGATCAGTCAGGTATGGGATGGATGGGACTCATTTCCCATTTTCCTAAGCAGGCTCAGCTTAGGTTTGCTTCTTCTGCCTGTGCTGACATGGGGCATCTCATCACCCCTGTGGGAAAAGAAGCAGAAATGAAAATGGTGGCAAGAGGTGTTTTGAGGGGAACTCCTACCATGCTGTAGTATTTCTGACAGAAAGGAAAAGGGCACAAGGGCATTCAGTGCTCTGCAAAGGGCAGAGGCCTCTCCAGGAAGGAGTAATGGTCAAGAGAACCTTCTGCTAAAGCTTGTGCCCTTTACACGCTCTTTCATGGCTCAGAACTTGCTTTTGGGAAGGGAGGTGCTGAGGCTGCAGGTCGGGGCAGACCAGGTCATCCACAGCTCCACCAACAGTCCTGCACTGAGTGGTGGGGGACAGGATGCAGGGGGACCCATGACACGGGCACACGGTGGATGCATAGGGAGCACAGAGCAGTGTTTTGCTTTAAGGCTGTTTTACTGTAAATAGTCCTCTCATTTTGTTTTTTTTAAAATAATCACTACTTTTTGGTTTATTGTTTTATACTTTGTTACAATTCTAACAAAGAAAAAGGATGACGATTGTGACTTGTTTTTCCTTTTCCTAAATGCAATCCAAACTCAACTTCAGGTTTTTGGTAAGAACTCTGTACATTTCTTACAGTATTTCTAACAGCACATTTCAATACAACTAAACGACAACCACTATACACATGACCACTAAATAAAGTGCTTTTATGGAGAAAGCGAGTTTTATTTTTGTCCCCTATCCCATGCACAGCTTTATGAGGGCAAAGGCAGAACAGAAGATATTTACACTGTCGCAATGCAAATTAACACTTAATGAAGCTGGGGATCATTCAGCCATGCAGGTACAGACTATAGCGGTGCTGATTAGCAGGCTCTTTCTCAGAGGTGGATCATGCTCTACACAGCCTGGAAAAGCATTCACATTAACTGCCTGGCAGCTGCCATCAAGTTTTAGAAGGGCGGTGCTGGTATGATGTGTTTCCCTCTCCAGGTGCTTGTTCTGTACACAGCTACCTCAACAGGGAGAGCTGTGGATGTGCTCCAGAGCAATGAGGGCAAGTTCAAGCACAGCTGCACAACCATTAGTAAGTAGTGGGTGATACTCTTGAGCTGAGTGCCAGCAACAGTGTCAGACCGACACTGCGATGGCTTTCACCAAGTCCCTCCTCAAATCATGAGACAGACTTGCCTCCTCAGCAAGACGTGCTTATCTGTCCTAAAGAAGGGGCCAGGGAGGGCAAAAGCAGGGATAAAAAGAGTGTTCTGGTTTTGTTTGTTTGTTTGTATTTTTAAATATATTTGTCCTCTAGGTGCTGGGATCACTGGTGACAGGCAGCAAAGCTAAATACTGGAATACAGTGAACACAGTGTAAGCAAAGCTGTGGTTTTATTAACTATACAAGGAAAAGCTCCGTGACCAGTGCTATATATTGGCACAATTAAGGTAACGTGGGTGAAAAGATCTCTGGTTTAACTCTCATTCAATGCAGTAAAATGTTTGGTTAGGTCTGCTCACCACTGACCAGCGGCAGCTGGCTACTGAGGAGCTCTGGCAGCTTGGGCAGAAATGGAGCCAAACTGGCTGTGGTGTCATCCTGTTGGATCCCATAGACTCCCTGGCAGCAGCACAAGGTGGGTTTAGAATTGATTTTGTAAAGAATTTAATTCTTGCTGTATGCTCTTGTTAATTCTGGTGGGCTGACTGTGTCACTCTAAGCAGCTTTTGCACACAAGTCACACTGTTTTGTACCTAGGACCTACTATAGGTATAGCCAAGATTTAAGTCATTCCCAGTATATACAGCTTGTCTGCAGCAAGGACTGGCTGCCTGTGGCAGCCCTAATGTACCGCATTGGGAACCCCATAGCATACCCTCCATCCATACCTGCATTAGTTGTGGGTCCAATATATGATGTGGGTTTGGTTTTAGTTTCTGGTTATGGACAAAATTACTTGAAGTTACACAAGGACAACTCAGCCGAAGTACAGCATCCTGTGCGTGCACCACTTTCCTTAAGTGGAGGAAGGCAGGAAAAGTTCAGTGAAAGATGAGATGAGGCTGTAGTATGATTTCTCATCATCTGTCAGTCCTGCGTTGCCAGGTCTGATGACTACAGCCACGTGAGTGTCCGCTTCCTCGGCTGCGTTGGCTTCTGAAACAAATAGGAGTGGAGATGTGCTTTGTGATTTCACCACGGGAGGGCCCTTAAGGCTCGAACAGCCCCTTAAAATGTACTTCAAAAGGTTAAGACTGACAAAGCAGTGTCTGCAGGTGGCACTGGCTGAAGTTAGCCAGCCCAGCACCCCCACGAGCCTGCAGTCAGTCCTCACTAGCTTCCTTCTCACCCCAAGCACAATAAGAGGCCCTGGGGTAGGCTCTGGAGGGACAAGGTGGTGACTGCAAGCTCCCACCAGGAGGAGGAGGGGGGGGGCTAAATCTTCAGACTAAGCTGGCTCAGACCAAGGTATCAGCCCATTTCTGTCAGAAGATGTTCCCAGGAAGGGCAGTAAGAAGCTTCTCCAATCTGGCTTCCTAGGGGTTAGGCCTCGAAGACCAGGATCAATGTATTCCTGCTGCTTTGCAGCAGAACCAACCACTGACCAACCATATCAAGCACAGCAGGCATCGCT
This sequence comes from Coturnix japonica, assembly GCF_054131305.1. Lineage (NCBI taxonomy): Eukaryota > Metazoa > Chordata > Aves > Galliformes > Phasianidae > Coturnix > Coturnix japonica. The sequence goes on from NC_140666.1 coordinate 49,910,610, forward strand.
GTTCCCAGGGGAAGCTGAGCACAGGCCACAAAAACTCCTGACCCCATTTGCAAATGGGGCACACCAACTGCTTCAGCAAATGCTCCGCTCTGCTTTAACGCTCTTTGTTTCCTGGGGCAAGGACAGGTTTTCTGCTTGGCCTATTTTCCCTCACTGCACAGTGTTACACACAGATATCCCACTGCCCTGTGTAAGCCTGAATGCTTCAAGGAGGAGCATGGTAAGTGGCAGCCCTAGAAGCAAGGATGGCTGCAGCATCCCTGGGTAGTTGTGCCAAGTGCTGTGAAGCAGCAGAGCTGCACGTCACTTACCTCGAGGGACGTCAGTCAGGAAGAGAATGTTGTTGGTGTCACATCCTATACTTGCAGCAATCCTTCGGTAGCTCTCGCTTTCTACCTTGGGACCTATTTTGGTGTCAAAGTGGCCATCAAAGAGCTGAAAGACAGAGAAAAGCAAGGGCTGAACACCATATGAGAAGCAAAGAGTTAAACTCTGCTGATCAGCAAGGCTACCCCACTACCCTGCTTTCCCATTTGAGACTCTACTGACAAAACGTCACAGCAAGAACAGCCACAGGACAGCTCTGTTCTGTAGGTGGAGTAGCCATAAGGAAGATGGTAAGGTTATCTACCTCTAGGATATCACCTTCTGTAGAGTATCCAAACAGTAGCTTCTGAGCTTCAACGCTCCCTGAGGAGTAGATGTAGACCTTCATCCCAGCTTCCCTCCACTTCCGGATGGCTGGAACCACGTCCTCAAAGATTCTGCAGCAAAACAGGGCAGCAGGTAAGGGCAGGAACAGAGGCACTGGAAGATGCTTCCAGAGGGATGTGATGGGGAGTGGTACTGGAGGAGTTCAGTTTTAACCCATGCCTTTCCCCTGGCACTATGTGGCCACTGGGCCAAGACCTGAAGGTGCTGCCCCAAATAGACTTAGGGCTCCCAACAGGCAGATACGGAAGTGTGGGATTGAGTTCTGCAGCCTTCTTGCAACCAGCTGGCCCCTTTATCTCCAGTTTCTCAATCACATGCTCAGTGCTTTGTTACATTATCTGTTTAGCAAAAGAAAAATAATTCATTCATTTTATAGTGATTTACGTGTATGTGGAGTCAGCCAAAAATATTCTGAGGCTGCTGTACAGTGCCCACAAGGCTCACTCTTTGCATGCTGCCAAGCAGCAGTGCTAAATCCACAGCTACTGGGCCACTGTAAAATAATTCTCCCTGCTTATAAGGCAGCAGATGAGAAGGCTGTCCTTCTTGACTTCTCTATGGAGGCACTGATTCTACCTATGTCTGTACATGAGTTCAGAGCCTGAACTCTGCTGGATACCGGGTTTGTGGTTATGGATCTTGATTCCACAAGTCAACGGGGCACCTCGTGCCTGCTCCTTCGCCATTACTCACTCTCCCTTCACCAGCCCTGTGGCGTAGGCCGCTCTCCACATGTGTCCCTGCAGCTGCTTCAGCGCCGTGGTCTTCCTGTCCAGAGCCATCTGCCAGTGCACGTTGTCCACCACCGCCCGGATGACGCGCTCCAGCTCCTCGTCCCCGCTGCCGCTCTCCAATGGGATCGGCACCGCTCCGTCCAGCCCCGAGTCCTCCTGGGCCTGGGGATGGGGAGAGTGAAGGGCACGGAGGGACAAGGAGCCTCAGTGTGACCTGATGTGACGCGGTGCCCTCACCTGCTGCCTCAGGAGCCCCACGTCCCGCTGGCACTCCTCCTCCTCCCAGTGCGCACGCAGATACTGCTCCACGTTGTCTCTGATGTAGGGGAACAGGGTCTCCTGGCGGCACACGCAGCCGTTAATATGGCAGCTCAGACAGCAGGAGAAATGCTGGAAGGGCTTAAAACCCTCCATCTGAGTGCTGGTGATGATATGGGAGCAAGCAGGGCGGCACCAGCACTGTGGCCACTGAAATTAATAGGGCCACCATATGGTCCCTTAAGAAAACACCACCAAAACCCCTCAACCCATCCAAATCACTTCAAACTGCCCTAATCATTAAGAGCCACCAAAGCCCACCTGAGTGGCTGGAACCCTCTGAAATCCCTCAAACCACCCTGAAACCCACTGTCCTCAGTTAGGACCATCACGATCACTCAGCCCCATCGATCAAAGCCACCATGGTCGTGTCTCAAACCTACTAAAAACACTTCAAACCATCCAAACGCACCAAAACAACCCCTCTAGGAAGCCATCCCAATACACCTACAGCCAGCCAACCCAACAACGTCCCTACAACCCACGCTCAATCCGGGAGCCCACGGAATCGCTACGAACCGAATAGGAAAACCACCCGCATCGCTCAATCCCCGAACCGACCCCCCATTCACCCCTAATTCCCAATCCCTCCCCCCCTCCCGGCCCCGCAGACCTGCACGAATGCGATGGGGGTGGTGGTGCCCTCCACGTCCAGCAGGATGGCGCGCACCCCGTGCGGTACGGGCAGCACGCCCATGGCGCCGGCAGCACACAGCGCGGGGGCGCCACCGCCAACACCGCCGCAAGGGGGCGCTGCAGCATCCCCACGGCGCCGCTGATTGGCTGCCGCCTCCGCTATATAAGGGCGGCGCAGGCGGTGCCCGGATCTCTTCCGCCGCCATTTTCTCCCCCGCGCGGTTCTCAGTCGCTCTCCGTTCTTTAGCCGCCCCGCCATGGAGGACGCCACCGAGATGAGCGGCGGCGCGGAGGAGTTCGCCGAAGGTTCCAAGATCAACGCCAGCAAGAACCAGCAGGACGATGGGTAGGACGAGGGGTGGACTCGCACCCCCACCCCCATCTGTGGCGGCCGCGTGGGGGAGGGGGGGTCGTGGCAGGGCGGGGCCTAAAGGGGGGCGGGGCGGGGCCGCCATTGTGTGCCGCGCCTTGACACAGGGGCGGGGCGGCGTCAGCGCGGTGCGCCTCCGGTGGCGCAGTGGTTAAGGACGCCGCGTTGCAACACCGGAGGCCCGGGGTTCGAATCCCCCCTGTGACACAAGTGGTCGAAGTGCCGCTCTGCTACGCAGGGGTTCAAATCCCGAGGGTTGGACTCGATGATCTCTAAGGTCCCTTCCAACCCGCACCACACTGTGAGACTGTGAAGGGGGCGGGGCTTGGTGCGGTGCCGGCCCCGCCCACACGTGTTAATGCCCGGCAGGAAAATGTTCATCGGCGGCTTGAGCTGGGACACGAGCAAGAAGGACCTGACCGAGTACCTGTCCCGATTCGGAGAGGTGGTGGACTGCACCATCAAAACCGACCCGGTGACCGGCAGGTCGCGGGGGTTTGGGTTCGTGCTTTTCAAGGATGCTGCCAGCGTGGAGAAGGTGCGTGAATGGGCCTCGTCTCACGGGTTATAAGGGCTGTGTTGGGGGCTCGGGTCTGTTGCTCTGTACCACACACACTTGCCTCAGTACTCAGAGGGCTTTAATCTGTGCCTTCCAGGTGCTGGAGCTGAAGGAACACAAGCTGGATGGAAAGCTGATCGATCCCAAGAGGGCGAAAGCCCTCAAGGGGAAAGAGCCACCTAAGAAGGTGTTTGTTGGTGGGCTGAGCCCAGATACCTCTGAAGAGCAGATCAAGGAGTACTTCGGTGCTTTTGGAGAGGTGAGGTGTGGCCCCGTAAAATAAACCCCGTTTTCCAAGGGAATGTTACCTTAAAACAAGAGGAGAGAGTGGAATCAGGCTGCTGTGGAGCCAGATGTTATTAAAAGGCTGTTTGTTAACAGCTCTGTACTGCTGGAGTGGGATATGTATTAGCATCAGAAGTTCTGAAAGCCACAGCATCCTGTGAGTGGATGCGCTGACAGAATCATAACACTGTTATGGTTAGATAAGATCTCTAAGATGACAGAGTCCAATCCCAGCCCATCCTCTCCATGCCCGCTGACCATGTCCCTCATTGCCACTTCTCTGCTGTTTTTGGGCACCACATAGAATATGCTGTACATACAGCCGATGCAGTGTGCATCGAAAGGTGTTGGCACAGGTTATGTATTGATTTTCATGCATCATCAGTACGTACTTCTAATTACAGATTGAAAACATTGAGCTTCCCATGGACACAAAGACGAACGAAAGAAGGGGCTTCTGCTTTATCACGTACACAGATGAAGAGCCAGTAAAGAAGTTGCTAGAAAGCAGATACCATCAGATTGGTTCAGGCAAGGTAGTGATGCTTTCTCACTAGTATGCGGAATAGGCAGCTTCCGTGAAGGCAGCTGACAGAATGTTCCTGTAATTCTTCACAAGTTAAAGGCTTTTTGTCTTGACAGTGTGAGATCAAAGTAGCGCAGCCCAAAGAGGTGTACAGGCAACAGCAGCAGCAGCAGAAAGGAGGAAAAAGCAATGCGTCTGGTGGACGAGGTGGTGGAAGGGGACGTGGGCGAGGTGAGTGCTCTGGTTGTTGGAATTTGTGTATTGAAGGTGGCTGAAGCTGTTACAGGTTGCACGTGGGACTTAAGAGCTAGTTGCAAAAGGATTGCTTTCTGAAGTACATTAAATTTCACTTTGGTTCTTGTGATAGATTTTGGAAGTTAAAGAATGTCTGCTTGCATTCAAGTGCTCGGGTGACAAGTGAAATGTAGATTATTTTTGTAGGCTTTTCTATTATTATGTAGAGCATAATAAAATGTCTAGTGCAGCTAGTTATCCTTTGTGTGAGGGGATGTTGGCTTGCTTGTGGGTGGGAAGTCATGGACCATTGGCTAAAGAGGTGGTCACTTGTCAACGCCTTGCAAAGAGGCCAGCAGTTGTCAAAGGTTAATGTGTGTCAGGGTTTACAAAGTCAAGCAGCCACAACTGAGATGATGCAATCAAACTGATCTGGTGTTACAACTTTGTTCATGTAATTAATAATGGAAGTTGGGAAAACTCCAGGAACTAATATTGTGCATGCTTTTGCTCTTTCCAAAATGGCTGATGAGCAGGACTAGCATTTTCTTTCATCTGATATTGTTTAGAGTGATTGGATCCTTCGGTCCTCTGATAGCCAAATGAGATTGATCAGTTATTTTAGCAAATTAGTTCTTGTGGGTTGCTATGGGAAGTAGGAGGGCTCTTACAAGTAGTAATTTTGGAAGAGGGAGATTATAAACTAGATGGAGACTGAGATAGTCACAGAACCTGTTATTAAATGCTGTGCCTGGTTTCAGGTCAGGGACAAAACTGGAATCAAGGATTTAATAACTATTACGATCAAGGATATGGGAACTACAATAGTGCTTACAGCGATCAAAGCTACAGTGGCTATGGAGGATATGACTACTCTGGGTACAACTATCCCAATTACGGATATGGACCGGGATACACAGATTACAGCGGTGAGTGATTCCGATTGTGTGCATCTTCAAACAGAGGCCTCATAGAGCTGTTGCAGAACAGTGTTACTTGAAGGCATGGATTGAAAAAGAGTAGCCTTTATGGGATGATGTTCTGCATGAGAAGACTTAGGAAGGATGAGTAGATTGTTTATTTTAATGCTTTCGGTGTGTTTTTTTTCCTGCCGTGTTACCAACAGGACAACAGAGCACGTATGGAAAGGCATCCCGTGGTGGCGGCAATCACCAAAACAACTACCAGCCATACTAAAGCCGTACCTTGTCCCTGAGGAAACAGGTGTGTACATGAGCGCGAGGTCCACTCCGAGTATGCTAATCTAATTTAAAGATCAATAGACAAATGAGTAAAACCTTGTGTAGTGTGACTTCTTTTCTTTAATTAAACTTTTGTTAACTTAAAAATACCTTTTTTTTTTAAAACCAGCTTTGCCTACCGTGTCTATAGATCTTTAACTTTGTAAAAACGTGACTTTATCTTCTTTAGTACTTCAGAAAAACATAAGAGTTTTTCTGTTTTGCGTTGTGTACCAGGTGATCTAGAGGAATAATTAAACTTATTAGAAGTATTAACAGGTAAAGTACTGAAATGGGTACAACTTAAGGAAAACAAGAATGTTATCTTCTAACTCTGACATTATACCTTGTTTGTACCCGCCAGCGGGAACTTCATTGCAGGCCGTGTGTCACCCTGACCACGTCTATCTCTGGGGTCGCACGTTGCAGGCAGAGCGCAAGGCATACACCAGAAAACGCTGTCCTGTGGTATGGTCTCTTCCAACTTCATGTACCAGCGTAAAGATTAAAGTGGAAAACTTCAGACTATGGCTTCTTTTTTTTAATCTTTTTGGAGACTAAGTGTCTTAACTTAAATGGTTTTTTGCAGGAGTTAAAGTACATAAATGCCTTTACAGCTTAATCATTTGGTCTTCTGTTTAGTGTTGTATTTCAATTGTGGAACCTCATTTTAAGTGTGCATTGTTTAAGATTTAATGCTTGCTTTTTTCTTTTTATAGCTAATAGTGAAATCTGCAAACCAAAACGAACTTTTAAATCTGGAAAGACATTAAAGATCATATGCACGTGAACTGTTGGAAGTACACCAACCTGATCTGTTCGTTTATCTGTATGAATGATGGTCGTGCAAATAATGGGAAACCCCTTTTTTGGTAGCGTTTCCAGAGAAAAATCTGATCCAGAGCCCAATAATGAGCTGAACTGGGATGTGTGTTGTTCTGGAACAGCTTCCCGAATGGCAGTATTTGGGAAGACAAATTATCAGTGGGCAACAAAACCTCTTGTGTTACCTTAAGGAATATGCATATGATCTTTAACAGTGACGAAAGGAATATATAGAAGACTTAAAGCAGTTCATGAAAATGGACCTTTTAACGATTCTTGTAGTATTTTGCAGAGAGCTGACATGTATTTTGTCTTCGTTTTTAGGTAGAGATGCTGCAGCAAAGACACCTTGCAAAGCATCGGGCGTCAGTGGAGGGTGGTCTACGTGAGAGGAAATGACTATTTTGTAAAAGACTTTTAGTGTACGACACAACTGTGTCCAACTGTATATAGCGGCCGACTAGTTTTCTTTTATGGTTTTTACTTTTTTTTTTTTTTTCCATTCATGTTACGAATGTGGAATTGTGTTTATACAAAGTTTATTTGTATAATTTCATGTTAAAGGATTCTCTAATAAATGCTTCCTGAAGTTGAATGTAGTTTTCACCTCGGCTGTGGCCTGAGTTGTGCCTAAGTGGTATAAATGGGTTTATGAGGAAGAAAGCTGGGCATATTGGTGCCCACACCTGAGGTGTGGGGCAGGAGTGTAGGTGCTTCTGTCTCTGCTGTGGGGATGAACTGCTGCCATGGACTGGGTTAAGCAGCCCTTTGGAGCACAGCGCCATGTACCCATATAGGGTATGGTGCTTTTGGTACTCTTCCTGCTGTCTGGAATGTAGGTTGGAATTTAGATGTTAAGCGTTTCTGGTGTATAGCGAAGGCTGTAGTGCTCCAGAGCTGTTGTGCTGCGGCCATCACGAGCTTCTGACTGATAGCCCTGAGAGAGGAGAGCCGTACCCCCATCACCAGGCCGAGCCCTCCGCTCAGCTTTGAGGCATGTAGGGAGGTGCTGCTCGCGGTACCTGGGGTCTCGCTCGCTAAGGAGCCGTGTGGGCAGCCCGCCATCAGCAGCCCGCCATCGGCCTTCCCGCTCCCGCCATCGTCTCGGTGCGGCTGTGGTGGTGGCGTCGTCACGTGACGCGCCCGCGCGCTCCTTCCGTCCGCCATTTTAGGTGGTGTCGGCGGCGGCGCCATTAAAATAAAGCGGCTGGGCGAAGCAGGAGGGCTCGGGGCGCTCGGGCCGCCAGCGGGGCCGGCGCCTCCGGCGGGGGAAGCGGCAGCGGGGCCGGTTGGAGGCGGTGGCGCCATGTCGGAGCAGCAGTTCGCCGTGGACTCGGCGGCGGCCGGCCCCGGGGGCCCTGCGGAACAGCCGGCGCAGCCCGAGGGGCCGGCGGGGAGCGGGTCGGCAGACGGCGACGGGGCGGGTGGAGGCGGCGGCGGGGGTGAGTCGGAGGGAGCCAAGATCGACGCCAGCAAGAACGAGGAGGACGAGGGGTGAGCGCGGGGCTTCTCTGGGCGCGGGGCGGCCCGGTTTGTTTACATGGCGCCGCCGGGACCTGCGTCGTTGTTATGAGTCACTGACCGCCCGCAGCCCGCGCTGCCTCGTAGCGGTTCCCGGTTGTTCGGCCACAGGAGGGATATTGCGACCTGTCACTGTCGGGCTGGGGGCAAGGCAGTGTGTGTGCTGACAGCTCCGGACGCTGGGGAAACGCAGCGCACCCTCCGTGCTGAACGTGGGTGTGATCCGGTGTTCCCTCGGCGTTTGGGATCAGAGAGAGCCCCAAAAAGGGGGAACTTGTTCTTCTACCCTCAAGTTTAAATGTTTGCCGAGTGTAGAGCTGGGATATCCCTATGTTGGCAACGGCCGGGAAACTTCCTTATCAGCCTGCATCGGTCCGTTGTGTGCTGCGTCTGAAGCTTGACGGCTGTGCCTGCTCGCGTCTCACAACTTGCTGTGGAAAAAAGCATGTGCTGATGTGACTTAAACCGGCTAAATCGTACTTTGGGAAGCATCCGTGTTTTCCTTGCTTTTGATGGCCCGGTGGCATTGCACGTAGGAGTTGGTTGTGTGCCCGTGATATCGTAGCTTTGATCTGGCCTTGGTTTTGCAATGATTGTCCGGTGTTTGCTGCTCCATTACCACGTTTGCATAGGCAGTTTTCCCCCGTGCTGGAAAAGCCCTTTGGAAGAGCATCGATTTCAGCTTTTTGGTCTGTCATGAGCTCAGTGCTAGAAAGCAGAGCTTTGTAGCTCGTTGGTAGCTGTGAAAAAAGGTGCTTTGTATGTTATGAAGCACGTGTAGGTTCAGAAGGAACTACTAGAGAATCAGTATCCTCCCCCCTCCTTGTATCAGAAATAGGATGCTGCGGTGTCAGCCTGCCGTATGTTTTGCTGCTTAGAACAAAAACCAAACACAGACACTGATAAATCCGTGGGATTACTGAGCCCTACTAGTAGGAGCTGCTGTTTTTCCAGTGTGGACTGTATTTTTTTCCACACTGCTCCCCAAACCAGCATAGGAGGACATGTATGTTTTTGGAGACAGAGTTTGGAAAGGTATAGAGGATTGGTGCTTCTGTTCACGAATTAAAAGACTTAGTTTAGAAACACCTGAAGCTTGTGAGTAGCTGCCCCTCCCCCCCCCCCCTTACATCTGAGGTTTGTCACAGGGTGATGTTGTTGTTTATTTTATAAGAGCACAGCCAGGTCAACAAGGAGCAAGTTCACAGCTTGGATTTGGGACAGTCAGACAAGTGGAAGCGCGACACAATCAGTGCAGGAATATTTGCACACAGAAAGTGGAGGAGATGGAAACCGACTCTCGTGGCTTCTCAGGTCTCCTGTAAGCTGTGCTTATCATTGTGGAATACATTGGTACAGGGAAGATGGGCAAAGCTTTGAAGAAATTGGTTTTGTGTGTCTCAGTGGATCATACCTTTTAGTTCTGAGCCCGTCGTAGAATCTACTTTATCAGCATTAGAAGAGATCATCTCAAAACGAATCCTCTCTGAATGGGTATATGAGCCACATGCCTGATGACTAGAGACGTTTTGTTCCTGTGCTCATTGGCTTGATTTTCAATTGATGAAAGTCATAAAATGCTCCTTTTAGGTGTGCAGCAGTTCCTGAACTTTGTGTGCTGTACGACTGTTACAGGTTGGCCATGATTTGAGTCCAAGATCCCATTTTGCTTTTGTAATTAAAAGCTATGATTCAAGGTACCTGCTGTACCTGTTTTCCCAGCAGCACAGGTCTTTTGGAACGTTATTCTGCTGATCATTTTGGATTGTGCCAGCACTTTACATCATCTCTGGGGGAGGAAAAGTTGGCTTTGTGGGTCCAGTGCTTTTTTACAGCTTTCTGGGGGAGGGGACCCAGCTCCATTCAGTTTGCAGTTTACTCATGTTGCCCAGGCAGGTTTATCAGTGCTTCTGTGTACTTGTCCTGCCTGTGCCTGTTTCATGTATGGCTGTGGGGGGGGATGACCCTGCCGTGGCCTGAATGGAACTCAGCCTGCGAGTCAGTGGCTGGAGGGTGCAAGGAGGTGCTGGTACACCTTTTAATTGCTACTTATAGTTTCTTGGGATAGCATAATAAAGTAGAGCAGCGGCAGATTGTGCGTAACTGTTGAACATATGCAAGTCTCTATCTGATCTGGCCAGGATCATTTAAATGACGTCTTGAAAAGTGCAGACATTCGTATGTGTGTGTTGAGTGTTCACTGATAAAGCTCTGCTGTTTCTTCTTTCTCAAAAGTGAAATGTTTTAGCACATTAACGTTCTTGTCTCAACAGGAAAATGTTTATTGGTGGTCTCAGCTGGGACACTACCAAGAAAGATCTGAAGGACTATTTCTCTAAATTTGGTGAAGTCGTAGACTGCACTCTGAAGCTGGATCCCATCACTGGGCGATCAAGAGGCTTTGGCTTTGTGCTCTTCAAGGAATCGGAGAGCGTAGATAAGGTAATATTCAAGTAATTAAGCAGTGTGTTCAATTGTAGCCAGTAAAGATATAGCACTCAAGTATTTAAAATGATGCTCATGGAATTGTTTTCTTCTTAGTCATGCTATAGTAGCTGGGGGCAGCAGAGCTTCCTCAATATGCCTTTGGGTACTTGCAGGAGAACATGCTGCAACCTGCTGGGCTTGTGCAGCTGAAAACTACTGTGGATTAAAATAGCTGCTACCTGCTGCTATGAAAGGAGTAACTTAAAAAGAGCATTGGGTTTTCATGTTCTGGAGCTGCAGGGTGAACGGTTGGAGTGGAGTCATGGATTCTGATGCATTTGGGCTTTCTTCAAGCAAAAAATAGCTGGTTTAGCCTTTCTAAATTGTTCATGACATGGTACCCTGAAAGAGCGTCAGTTTTGTTGGTCTTCAGTGGTAGAGCACAGATAAAACACTTGTTTATGATACATTTAGAGGAGGGGAGGATGGGATTGTTTGTTGCTTTCTGAGAAATGCCATGTCCTTGTTTCGCAAGGCTTTGTTAGAGCCGTCTGTGTCAGTGATCAAAATCAAAGAACTGTTTGGATTTGCACAATAGATGATGACTGGAATAAAAGTATTGCAATTGAAGTGATAGCATTAACAAAAGGTGTGGAATAGACCGAGCCTTGCTTAAAACCACAGTGAGGTATATATCTTGAACTGCAAGTCAGGTCCTGTTTTTATTTTCCACAGGTCATGGACCAGAAAGAACACAAGCTGAATGGGAAGGTCATTGATCCTAAAAGAGCTAAAGCCATGAAAACAAAAGAACCTGTCAAAAAGATTTTTGTTGGGGGCTTATCTCCAGACACACCTGAAGAGAAAATAAGGGAGTACTTTGGAGCTTTTGGTGAGGTACGTGGTGAAATAAACTGCTTGTATTTGTAGAACTTGTTCTGTCCTCAGAAGTAAGCAATTTAAAGTAAAAAAGGCCCCCAAACGCAGCCTCCTTTCAAGCTAAACAGCCAGTGCAACTCCACGTGACTTGCTGTTCAGAACCTTACTCATGGGTTGGTAATGTAAACTGGGTTAGTGGAAGGAGGAGCTGGGATATGTCAGAGACTTGAGAATTGATCTGTGGGATGCCTGGCTGGCTGTGCAAGGACTGGTATGGGAGGCACTGTTTGGGAGCTTGCTGCTTGTGTTAGCTGGGCATCGTGCTCTTCAGAGCTTGAAAGCCTTGCTGTTTGAGTTTGGTTAGAGTAACTAGATGGTAGCAGCTTCTCTCCTAGTTCTAAAACAATGCCATGATAACTCAGCTGTTGGTTATGAAATGCCTGCCCTCTTTCTTTGTGCTATAGACAACTATTCGCTTAGGCTGAATTCTCTCATGCCATGTGTGAGGAGATTTTTGTGCTTGAGATTACTTGTTGAAATAAAATTAACGTTAGTCCTGTTTAGCATATGTAATGGGCAAACAGAACTATGAACTTTTGCTAAGTTAGATGTTGTTCATACA